>NW_024070193.1:9261957-9695762 GCF_014754425.2 Oryx dammah
ACAGTGAGAAGCCTGCACACTGCAACAGAGAGGAGCCCCTGCTCTCCGCAGCTACAGAAGCGCCGCAGTGAGAAGCCTGTGCACCGCATCAGAGAGGAGCCCCCGCTCTCCGCAGCTAGAGAAGTCCGCACAGCAACAAAGAACCAGCAGGACCAAAAGTAAAATAAATAAGCAAATAAAAATTATTTAAAGAAAAAAAAGAAGGAAGGGGATCAGGAGACCATGCCCCATCCTCAAGGGACCAGAGTGCAGTGGGTAGGGGGTGCTGGAGCAAAGCAGAAGAGACACACGGCCACACGTGCTCACACAGACATCCTGCTTGACATCTACCAGTCTCTACGTGAGATTGGCGTCCCCTTTGACCCCAGATTTTCCTCACATGCCCCTTCCCCGCTGCCCATGAGCACAGACTGGAGTCTTGCGGGATCCACGAATTCAAGGTCTTTGTCCAAGCATCAGATTACAGACTGGAGAGCCCCAGGCAGAAGTCTATGGCCTATCATGAGAGGTCTCCCTGCAGAGTGTCGGATCCATCACTCCCCTCCTCCTGCCACTGGCATGACAACCGTGAACCCACAGCTGGCAGGTCCAAGGACTTCCTCCCGGGATCACCTGGGCACCCTGATCCCTGAAGCTGCCCCCTCCCTCCAGTCTCACCTTGGCCTTGGAGCCCTCCACATCATTGTTGCTCTCGATGTCCACGACAGTAGTGTTGACATTGATGGAGATGGACGTGCCCTTGGAGGCAGCAGCCTAGGCCAGGAAAGGGGGTGGGCCAGGAAAGAGGTGTCTGAGATGTGAGGTGACAATCAGGCTGGGCAGGCCTGGCGTTGTCCCCTGGCTTTCTGCAGGTGGGTAGGTGGACCAGGAACTGAAGCTTGGGACCTGGAGCAGCCAGGCTGAAGGCTGTGGGGTTGTGACCCACTATGGGAAGAGGACCGTGATGGTTCATGCCACCACTGGCTTAGGAGGCGGGAGAAAAAATCAGACTCCCCCTAGAGCCCTAACCTGCCAGGGGAGGAAAGCAGGGTCCCTGGGGGCATCAGGGAGCAAGGAGAAGGGCTGAAGAATGAGGGTGAGCAGCCAGGAGGCAGGCTGGGAAGGGTCGGAGGGTCCTGCCTGTTTGGGGAGCTTATTCTCCTTCTGCAGTCGCTTCAGCTTCAGCTCTTGCTTCCGGAGCAGCTTCTTCTTCTGGGAGAGGAGGTAGTCCACATCCACACCGCACTGCAGCGAAGGACAGTGCAAGGGATGTGCAGGTTGCAAGAGAGGAGGGACCCTCTGCCCCTCGCTCTCGCCCCGCGGACCTCAGGCCTCACCCTCTGCTTCAATGAGTCACTGTAGAGCTCGGCGTTGGCAAAGTACACGGTGGCTGAGGAGCGGAAGACCTTCACGCCTGGGACCTCCCTGGCCTGGGGACAGGTCAGGTTGGGGGTAGCTGAGCCCTCGTCTCTCCTAGCTGAATCGTGCCCTCCTTTCTTTCCTCCCCGTGTGCCCCGATACCTGCCACCCCAGCCCTCTGCTCCCCAGCCAACACAAGGCCCAGCCTGTGGCCCATGCCCTGGAGCTGATGAGGTCATCCTGACCCCTCAGCAGGGTCTGTCAGAGCTTCTTCTTCCTCCTCCAGGGGTCCCTCAACCTCTCCCACCCCATCCCCCTGTCCTTCTGCCAATACCCAGGCCGGGGGAGTTCCCTGGTGGCCCAGTGGTTAAGACTCCACATTTGCACTGCAGGGGCATGGGTTTGATTCCTGGCCTGGGAACTAAGATCCTGAAAGCCTTGCAGCCAGGCCAGGTTTCAGTGGCTCTCAGCTTCTGCTTGGGTGTCCAACCCTAGCACTGGGGGGGCTGTTTCCTGCATGCAGACAGAGCTCCTCCACAGCTGCTAGCCCAGCCAAGGCTTCCCCGGCTCCCACACCTCTCAGGACACTCCAGGTCTCTGCCTGGCCTTTGGGCCTGAACCATGTCCCTGCCCACCCCAACCCCCCTTCCCCCACCTCCCTTGCCATCCAGCTGAACTCTTCCACGCATATCCCCCACCCTGCCACTCTGCTTCATGTACTGGGCTCAACCTTCAAGTCTTCATGAGAGGAAATGAGCTGGTTTGATTCCAGAGCCCCCGCCTTTGTTCTCAGAGCTTGGCGTGAAGCTTCTCAGGAGGTAAAGGACAGTAACCCCATTGATCAAATCCGGAAACAACTTTCCCTACATCCTGGTGCCCTGGATCCTACCCCTCTGCATTCCTGACCCAGGCCTCTTCTGCAGGACGGGGCTTGTACTGCTGCCTCCGAGACGGATTCCCACCCCTGGGCCCCAAGGCCCACACTCTGAGTGTATGTGTAGGGGGACCCCAAATTCCTCTCTTGAAATTTCAAGGACCAAAGCACCGTTAGCACCCCACCCCACTCCCTTGCCCGTGCCAGGCATGGAAGGTGCTGATAAGGGATGATCCCATTTGCCCCATCTCTCCCCATCCGCGTCACCCCCCGGCTTAGCCCTTGCTGCTCACCCCTGAGTACTCTGCCAGGTCTCTGTAAATATCAGTGTCTGGCACCTGCCCCAGGACAGAGTAGTGGGGCCTGTAGAAGGAGACAGTGCCGCAAGAAGGGGGTGTTAGGAGAGGGGGCAATGGGGGCTTTCTGAGGAGCCTGGGGTCTCCTCCCGCCACAAGATGTGGGAAAGCTGGAGGAAGCCAGTGGGGACCTCATCCCCTTGCCAGCTGGAATGGGGGGGATGACATCAAAGGGGTGACTTACATCTGGGTGCGGACCACCACGAGCATCAGGGAGAATACTACTGCCACTGCCAGGCCAAGGTCCAGATTCAGCAGGATGGTGGCCACAAAGGTCACCACCCAGATGAGCTGCAAACAGAAGGGTCGCAGTCCACAGGCTCCAGCAGAGTCACTGGGGCTGAGGGCCCTGACCCCGTCCCCAGCGTCCCAGGCGTCTCACCAGATCCATTCGATTGGCCTTCCAGAGGGAGAACACGTCGGTGAATTGCATCACCATGCCCTTCAAGTTCACGATGACCACAGCGGCCAGGACCGCCTAGGGGACGAGGAGGGCCACCAGGGGCTAGTGAGAGGTGCTGGCTGCTCCCCCGGATGAGCCAGACTGTCCTGGAGCGCCTGGTAGGACCCTCAATGACACCAGTCACCTTCCCTCGGAACCTAACGCCTGCGCTCTGATGCTCAAAAGTTTTTACTCCTGCCCCTCCACTCCAAATCTCTACCCAGAGATTTCCAGCCTGACCCTGTATCCCTCGCCATCTCCTGGGACCTGATGGACTGCTCTGAGTTCCTGGCCTGGCCCAGGCCCTCGAGCCTGGCTGGGTGGGCTAGGGGCTCACCTTGGGCAGGTCTTGGAAGAGTTCTCCCAGTTTGACGATGATAATGAGGATGAAGAAGGAGGAGACAGCTCCAGCCACCTGTGGAGTGGGTATAAGCAGGGCGGGTGGGCTGGAGTGCAGGGGAGAAGTGGGGAGAGCCGGGGGGAAAAGAGGGAGCTGGGGGAGGGTGAGCCAGGGGAGGACCACCCAGCAAAGCAGCACGTGCAGAGGCACACCTATGCCCACCTGGGTGTTGCCCCCGGTGCTCTCCTGCACCAGGCTCCGAGACATAGAGCAGCTCACAGGGAAGCACTGGAAGATGCCCCCAAGGAGGTTACTGAGGCCGAGAGCCACCAGCTCCTGAGCGGGGAGTGAGGAGCGAGCACACGTCACTAGCGGTGTGGGGTGTCCAGGCCTATGCACCCCCACCTCCATGCTCACTTTGCAGCCACAAAGACTCGGCCAATGTCCCGAGTCCCCCACGCGGCCCCCACACATCTGTGTGCTCTTTCCCTATCTCCCGCCTGGTACTCCATCCCCCCAACCCCTCCCGCATCCCATTCCCCAGACCTGGTTGCTATACACCCGGTAGCCGTGCCTCAAGGCGAAGATCTTGCCCAGCGAGATGGCGATGGCGAACCCGACCACAGCGATGGCAAAGGCATTGCCCAGAAGCTTTGTGAACAGCTGGGGGTGGGGGGCCTTCGGGGGCACCAGCCTGTGAGGGGCATCGGTGAGGCCAAAGGAAGATTCTGGGCCTGGCCGCCCAATCCTCCCTGACCCCACAGGGGCCGGAGCTCACCCCGCGGGGATTTTGCCCACGATGTCCACCCCAAATGCCTGCTGCAGGCCCACGCCGTAGGAGATGCCTGTGGCCCCGATGAGCTGCGGGGAGAGGACAGGGTCAGGGGAGGGCCTGGCACCGCCACCGTGAAGAGGGGGAGAAATCAGAGAAACGACTTGGCAGGTAAAGAGAGAAGCCTGAAGAGAAGCCTTCAGAGGGGTGGGGAGAAGGCAGCGATAGGCTGAGAGTAGCACACCACCGTTTTGAGAAAAGGGAGATGCTGCCAGGAGCGGTCTGCTGGGGTTCCCCCCTCCCCACCACCGCATCTTCAATCCCCACTCCAGCTAGTTTCTAAATACCTGGGGGGTGCCCACAAGGCAGGGACTCTCCTCACTTACCCTTCCCCCAGTCTGCCACCACCCCCCTACCCCACGTCACCCCCCACCCCATGCCCACCCCTGAGGGGCCCCCGGAATTCCAACCGTGAGCAGCTCCCCAGGGAGTGGCATGGGCAGATGTCGCCGTAGCTTTTCATTCAGCAGCTTCACCAGCACGAGCACCACTCCCGCCACTATGGCAGTGATCACGGTACCGACCACCGTCTGGGGCAGCTTCCAGCAGACCTCCAGTACTGTCTGAAGGGGGCAGGGTCACGGCCAGCCCTCCCGGTCCGGGCCCATCCACCCGCCCCTCCTCCTCGCCCTCACTCACATAGATGAGGGACAGCGGTCCAGAGCGGCTGCTTAGATGGAGGCCAAACACATACTTGAGTTGAGAGATAAACACGTGCACAGACGCGGCCGTGGTGTAGGCTCGGACCAGAGGCTCTGATAGGTAGGTGACCACGAAGCCGAAGTGGACCATGCCCAGCCCCACCTGTGGGGTGCACGGGACAATCAGGGGAGGTGAGGGTCCTAGCGGGGGCCGGGGCAGAGCCCAGGGCAGGTGAGATCATGAGCGATGAGGGGGAAGTGATGGTCAGACACTCGGAGAAAACTGTCAGATGGGGTGGGGTGGGGGTTCGGGGCAGGATTCTCAGTCAGCGGCGTGTACTCCTGATGGCTCTGCACCTGGAAGAGGCCAACAAGGACACTGAGAGTGGAGGCCAGCTGCACCCGGGTATCGTCTCTGGCTGTCACATTGACTGTGGAGTTCAAGCCCAGTAGGAAGGCGTCGTCCGGAGCCAGCGATTCCATCACACTGCCCACCATCACGGACATGACGGCAAAGGTGCCTGCAGGGGCAGAGCAGGGTGGTCTGAAGAGGGGAGAACACGGCTTGCCCTGGATTCTGGGTCTTAAGGGAGCGACCAGGAGACACCAGTTCTAGACAAATGTCCCCAGACTATGCTAATGGAGGGCAGTGCTGACGGTCAGGTATGCACCCCAAGTTCCAAGGCTCTTGAGGGTGCCTAGCATCATTTCCCTTGCCCAGGCTGTCCATGGGCTCAGGACGGCTCCCCTAGTGAAAAGTGGAAGGGGGAAGGGCGCATGGCCTGACTCAGGCTTCCAGGCTTGTGCCAAGTCTGGGCCCCGTGAGTAGCTTCACCCACCACATCCTCCTGGGTCAGGGCCTCTGATCATCTGAATCTGTGTCTTCATGGTCAGAGGCCCAGTCCTACCTAGAATGCCCACACCAATGCCTCCCTCCCTCTGTCTTGCTCAGTGCCCCCTCTCCCTGCCCCCATGGGGAATGTGGGCATGCTCCCGCAAGGCTAGGCCTGGCTCCACTCACCCACAGAGATGTGCCGGGAAGTGCCAAACAGGAAATAAACAAAGACAGGGTAGAAGGAGCTGTAGAGGCCGTACACGGGGGGCAGTCCAGCCAGGAGGGCATAGGCCAGGCCTAGAGGTGGAATGGTAGCGATGTAGACTTGAGGTCAGGGGCTTGAAAGGACGCAGAAATGCTGCCCTTGGGTCATGCACCATAGTCCCATGGGCACGAGTCATGCTTTTGGCCTGGGGAAGGTGGGGGTTGAGGTGGGGGTGGGGTGCACAGACCACAGGCTAAGGCCTTGAAGGGTCAGGATCACTATCCAAGGGTTGAGGGTACAGTCTCCAGGTCAAGTGCGGCTTACCCTGTGGTAGCTGCATAATGGCCACACTCAGGCCAGACAACAAGTCACCCAGAAGCCAGTCACGCACAGAATACTGGGGGAGCCAGGCCAAAACCGGGAGGTATTGAAGCAGAAGGGCTTGGGCCCGCGCACGGGAGCACCTGGGGACACCAGGGTAGGTATTAGGTGCTGGTTTAGTTGCTCAGTCGTGTCCTTCTCTTTGTGACCCCCCAAAGACTGCAGCCCACCAGGTTCCTCTGTCCACGGGATTTTTCCAGGCAAGAATACTTGAGTGGGTTGCCATTTCCTTCTCCAGGGGATCTTCACGACCCTGGGAATTGAACCTGGGTCTCCAGCATTGCAGGCAGATTCTTCACCCACTGAGCCACCAAGCCCAAGCCCAAGTAGGTATCAGAGGCAGGGGCTCCCTCGGTTCTGGCCAGGGCCCACCGTCAACCTTACCGAAACCAGGTTCGCCACTGGAGCGTCACTGGTGCTGGGCTCCGGCTCCCCAGCTCCTCCAGCTGTTCTTGGTTCAGCAGCGGCCGCTCCACACGGTAGTCTCGCCGCCTCAGCTCCATGGCCTGCATCCTGGACAGCAGTGCCTGCGTGTCCCTCTCTCTGATGGGTGCAGGGGTGGGGGTGGTGAGGCCAGAAACAGTGAGGGCACAACCTGGCCCAGCCACCCCTATACCTCCACCCGGGACTAGAGGATGCCCCACCTGGCTTTTCTAGGTCTCAAGATCTAGACAGGTCCAACCCCCTAGCTGCCTCTTGCAGGCCCCAAGGCCCACGCCCAGGCAGGGGCAGTACCTGAACTTTGGCTAGTGGAAGACGCTCGCTGGGCCAAAGTCCCCCACAAAGAGACAGCAGGATGAGCATAAGCCACACTTCGGCCCAGGTGTGGCTGCCCAGCCTTTGGTGTTCGCCAATCTAGCTTGCAGGCTGACTGCTCCTCCCAGTCTCCTCCCCCAACCCCTGCTCTCCCCCAGCCAATCCCCACCAGTCTGAGTCCTTATCCAGCCGCCCCACGAGCCCAGTGCGTGTTGTCTGAGAGTGCAGACACGGGAGGAGGAATCCAGCACAGCAGGCAAGCCTCTCTGTAGGAGGAGGCGGCTCCAAGGAAAGCAAAGCACCAGGGCTAAGACTGCCCGCAGGGCTCCGGTCACACGGTCCAGGTGGCAGACAACTGAGGCCCCATCATGGGGAACCCAGGGGCTTGGTTCTCACCAGGAGGGAAGAGTTTCGAGCCTGGAAAGGGACGCTCCCTTATTAATGGGGGACAATCTCACTTGAGAAGATGATCTCTGGGAGGATCTCGCCTAATAGGATCTCTTCCCTGACAGGTAAGTTTTCACCAACTAGGTGAGGTCTGTCCTGGGGAGAATCTCTGATCTGCCCAGTGGCTACCATCTGAATAAAGGGAATGATCTCACTGGAAAAGGAGATCTGGGTGGGGGGGAGGGAGTTCTTAGGGGTCCCTTACGGCTCAGTGGTAAAACAAACAAACAAAAAAACCCGCCTGCAATTCAGGAGACACAGGTGCGATCCCTGAGAATCCCATGGACAGAGGAGAGGAGGCTGGTGGGCTACAGTCCATGGGGTCGCAGAGTAGGCCATGAATGATCGTCGACTGAACTCACAGGCATGGGGAAGGAGATTTTACCTGGGTGCGCTCTCACCTGGGAGAAGCTGTCCCAGAAATAGTTCTCCCTTGGGAATAGGAGCTCTTAGAGAGAGCGCTTACCTGGGGGAAAGTTTTCACCTGCCAGGGAACTTCTGATCAGGAGGGACTTCTCACCTAAGGTAAGCTCTTTGTGGGGAAAGCGCTCACCTAGGAAGGGATCTCAGAGGGGGAAAGCTTACCTGGAGAGTAGCTCCCCTCTTCAGGGGGAAAGCCTTAACCTGTCAGGAAATTTCTGACCTGTGAAAAGCTCTGACCTACGGTAAGGTTCCCAGCGGGCGGGCAGGAGCTCACCTGGAAAGGGCCTCTAACCTGGATGTCCCGGTGGAAGGAGGGAGTGGAGTGGGTGCAAGGACCATCCTGAGACTATTGGCATGGCCGACTCACAGAGATCTTTGAGCCCCCCTCGCCCCTCCTTCGTGAGTCACTCGAGGTCTTAAAGGGCGCCCACTCCCGCCCCCTCGCCCCCCTCCCCCGCGCCGCCGAACCCGCGCTTGGAGGGCGGGGCCTAACTCTTTGGCCCCTCCCCCTAGGAGGGCCAGGCGCCCAGAAGGGCCGGAGCTCTCATTCCCGGACCAATTGCATCGCTGGGTGTACTCAAGCCCCCGCTATGGACACTCTTGCAGCCACGTCCAGGGCCCCAACGCGCCGCACCGGCGCACCTCCTGGGCCGGAGCTCCTCCGCACACAGCCGCCTCCTGGCGGCTCCTGGCTAGCCCTCGGACGGCGCTGGAGTGGCTTTCCTCGAAGCCTATAGGGGCTGGGGTCGCGCGGGCTCCCGCCCCATCCCTCGCTACGGTTGGGTAGCCGCCTGCAGAAAACCCACAAAGCGGTAAACAGAGGCGCGGTAGGCGGGAAATGCCTGCTCGGAACTCGGTGGTACTCCCTCCCCTTTCCTAACTAACCCAAGCCGGGCGCCTGCTCGGGGGCCAACGGGTGGTCCGCCCCTCGGGCACTCGAACACGAGGAACTGAGGCCGCGCCCTGCACTCACCCCGGCGCTTCCGACAGCCCCATGGCTGATGGGCATCCGAGAGGCAGTACCTCCCAAGCTCGGGCAAGAGGCCGCTACAGCCCGAGAGGCGGGACCGGGACAGAGGCGAGGCCTGAGGCTCACTTCAAGCGACCAATCACCGGGCAGAACGGGGAAGGCTTGGGCCAATCAGCGTGCCGGGGCGGGGCTTAAGGGACGCTCCGCCGGCTCAGCGAACCCTAAGGAGGGAGATTTAACCCTTTCCTTCCCCTGTGACTTGGCTCTGGCTTCTCCTCGTGGCCCGACTAACTAACTCTCTTGCCTGAGCGGGTTGTGGGACTAAGAGGGATTAAGGACCTGAGCTAGTTTCTGAGTGGTATGGGGTTGACACCAGGTCCTGGCTTCTTGCGGAGGATGCCCTCGGGGTGGGGAGCAGAGTGTCTAGGGGCGCGGCTGATGACCAGAGCCTTAGCTCGCCGTGGGGTGTCCGGGTCCGTGGGGCCACCCTCAGGCTTTGCCCCTGAGACTTGTCATGTCTCTAAGACCCGAGGGGCTCAAGGACTCCCTTCAACGCTGGACACTCAGACCTAAAAGTTTGCAAGCTCCGCCCCCCACCCCCACCCCCGACCACCCTCCCCAAAGGAAGCACATGAGGTCGAAAGGCTTCTGCCTGGGTTCCTGTTGAACGGGATGTCCCGACAGCTAGGGGTCAGTGGTGTCAATGGTCTGAGGGCAGTTCCTAGGGGCGGATTGAGAGCCAGAGCAAATGTCTAGTCAGGGCGGCAGGCCAGGCAGACTTAGGAAGCCATCAAGTTGCCACCTTGACGGGGCCTTATCCTGTGCTCATACTTCAAGCCCGGCTTCAAGTCGATGGGACAGAATTCAGGATGAGATCGCAACCTGGTCCAGATCTTCAATGAAATGAGCTAAAAATAGCCGAATATTCTCGGGGAGGAGGAGGGGGCAGTGCTCAGATTTCTCCCCAAGGTCAACCCCGGGAAATCATTCATAGCCACCCTCCAACCCCATCCCCCACCCCCAAACAGAATGAGGCAATAACCATTTTCTATAGAAGTTTATTCGCAAAACAGAGCGCCGCTTCACGGAACAATTTACACAGACAAGAAAAGGAGCCACTGGGCTGGAGGGGGGACTCCCCCTCCCAGAGAGGGGCAACTACAGAACCTAGGACATAGCAAGGACAACCCCCTCTCCCCGCAGCAGACCCTTCAACCCTTCAAGGGCTGGGGTCACTCTGGGTAAGGAGAGCTGGGGTCCTGGCTGGCGGCATTTGGCACCAGTCAGTAAAGTAGAACTTTTAATCTCCTTGAAAACTGCCTCCCAAGAGTATGCGTGAAGGAGGTGGGTGTCGGCACAGACCCTCCACAGCCCTGCACGGCCGCTGTTCCCAGTGGTAGGTAAGAAGATGCCTACTCTTACCACTGGGCCTTCTGTTCAATAGGGGACTCAGGGCTGACCTTTGGCCTGGAATGACTAGGGGGTTAGAAACCCCTCAAGATGACCAGATTCAAGGTCCTCACAGGTGGGTCCTCCAAGCCCCTCTCCCACTTTCTTTACCGTTCACTTGTAAACAAAGGGAAAAAAAAAAAAAACACATTCTCAACTGTAAACAAATTGTAAAAGTTCACAAAGTTTTAAACTGTAAACAAAGTGTAAAAACTGTTTTAAACTCTTGACCTGTTAACAAAGTAACAAAATGTCAAAGCCCCCAGTTCTGGACATCAGAGGAAGTAATAAAAGTGAGAGTTTGTGAACTGGGTCCTAACAGTCGTTTTTCCCTTTACAAGGGAATCAAGGAGCGATGGAACTGAGTCACTTCCTGCAGCCTGGTGCCTGGGGCCAGGGAGGCTCCTGTAAACATGGGAGGCAGTGGCACCTACATTCTGAGTCTTTAATTCTCTTGTTTTTGCTCCCTTTGCTCCCCCTCCGACATCCCCTTCAGAATAAGTTCTAGCAGGGGGCAGTGTCAGGGAACCCAATGGCACCACGACATTTGTGCACGGCAGGGGCAGGGGCTGCGAGGACTCTGTCCACCCTCTGCAGGAATGTCTGAATAGAGGCCTGAGCCTCTCCCTGTGGGAGAAGGGAAGCCTAGATCTGTAAACATGACATCTGCTGATCCACCAGCGCCCCACAGCATCAGTCCTGGGACATAAGGCAGTAAGTGGCAGGGACTCCGCATAATAAACACACACATCCACGGGGAGGGGCAGCAAGAGCGAGCCCCTGCGAGGAGGTCAGAGGACCCCTGTTTTCAAGACCACCCCCCACCCCAAGTCCCCAAAGTGTGTCCTGTGGGACATCCAAGCAAAAGCAAAGATTAATTCTGCACTTGGGGCCCCGACAGTATGCAGATCAACCAGGGAATAGGGGGGTGAGGGGTGCATTTACCTCTCCTGTCTGAATCCTCCCCGTTAAGATGAGAGGAAAGAGCCAATAATTTGCCAGGGACCCAAATGGGCCCAAACTCTGTACTTCTTTCCCCTCTGTCCCCCTCCCCCTCCCAGCCCAGCCTCAGAACCCCGGGAGACAGAAAAGCTGAAAAATAACATAAGCATATCTCTCTGGTTACAAAGGTACAAAACGTATAAAAGTCCTCCCCCCAGCTCCCTCACTCCCCGTGCCTGTTACACGCTTGCACACGCTCACAGACGCTTGCACACGCTCGAAGATGAGCATGGACAGTCGGTGCTGCAGCGACAGGGAGAGCTGGGGGCGGGGCTGTGGGAGGCTGCCCGGGGATTGGCCCTCAAGTCCCGGAGTCTCTTTTGTTAGCCCAGATCCTCTCCATCAACCCGGATGGTCCTCTTCTGCTCAGCCGCTCCTCAGGAGTGACCCTCACTTCTGGGAACTCTGCAGAGTTGAATGTGGAGACTGAAGGTGGTTGCTGAGAGTCAGGTCCCCCTGGACACCCCACCATACCTGACCCGGGCCGCCTCCCCCATCACCTTTGCCTCTCAGTCCCCAGCCTCCTTATGTCCAGTCTGCGGTTCTTAGAGCCCTTCACCCATTCTGGAACCCAGTCTCACCAGCCAGGCCCTTTGACTAGCCACCTATGTCTTTTCTCTTAAGCACTGAGTGAGCACCTACTATGTACAGGTTCTGTTAAACACCTGACCAAAAAAAAACCCTCCCAAATCTCTGCACCTCAACAAGTTTGCTACCGCAGGCCTATTTTGCAGATGATGAAACAGGCTCAGAGAGGTCAAGTGTGAGTCCAGAGCCTGAACCCCTGCTCAGTCCTCCCAGCCCTCCCCAACAGTCAGACCCCAAGGCTAGGCTGCAGGAGGGCCCAGGGTGCTCCCAGCTCCCTCATCCCCACCCCTGCATCCTTCCAGAGCCTTGGGCACCTCAGATCTCCTCCTGCACCCTCTCCTTCCTGTCTCCCCTCCCCCCATCTCTGCTCAGGTTCTGATGGTTCCTTCCCCAGTCCCAGGGTCTCCTTCCCTCCAAAGCCTTTTGTTACCCTACGGACCTCCATAGAACCTGGCCTAGGTGTTCCTCCCCCTTAAAACTCAGTTCCGCTTTTGGCTTCCAAGGCTTGGTCCTTTCTGGCTCCTCCCCACTCCCTCTCTGACTCCTGTACCCAGTCTCATCCTCTACCCCACAAACGCCCGAGATGCACCAGGTCCCAGCTCAATTCCTGTGTGGCCCACCCCACAGTGCCTCCAGGCTGGAGGAGCTGCCTATCAACTGAGTGAGCAAGAGAATGAATGATTCACTCTCAAACTGAAGTTCCACAGCCTGACCCTATGTCTAACTTCTCCTTATCCACACTCCACCCTAAGCAAAGTTCCCAAGCAGAGACTCCTCCCTTCCCCTTTCACATTCCAGGCTACCTCTTGCCCTCCTCTCTCCAGGAGCTCAAGCCCTTTGGAAGGCACCTGACTCGCCTCCTGCATCTAGGAGGTGGAGGCCCAGGTCACGCAGCCACCCAGTTCCTGCTTATCACCCTGCTCACTGCCAGAATTCTGCCCTCAGCCTGTGGCTCCCTGGCTGTGCCAAGTCCAGGGCAGCTCACGCTCTCTGCCAAACCTGACCCCATCTGGTGGCGGAATATATGGCAGGGTGCATGGGAGCTTGCCCTAAACTGACGAGGGTGTGAGCAGGTGGCTGGACGCCACTTACTCTGAGTCGGGTGACAGCTCCGAGATGCTGTGGGAGGTGGTGGAGTGTGGCGTGGAGGGTCCGAGCGCAGAGGCAGTGGCAGAAGGGGTGGCAGTGGTATGAGGGCCCGAGGGCGTGCCTGAGGACTGCACGGAGGAGGAGAGAGCCGAGGAGGTGAAGGAGGCAAGGATGGAGGAGAGGATGTCCAGCTGCTCTGTGGAGGGGCCGTGGCTAGGGCCGCTGGTGGGCGCTTCCCGGACTCTGAGCAGCTGCGGGGGTGGCCCAAGGCCTTCTCGTGAGGGGTGCCGGCTAGGTGTGTGGTCCAGCCGCTCCCCTGAGTTCGATCGCTTGGACAGAGAGTCCAGGGGCCGGGATGGCAAGAGGGGGTCCCTTGAGAGTTGCCGCTGGGGAGACAGGGGCAGAGGCGGGGGCTGTGGGTCAAGGTCCCGGGCACCACGGGGCGGGGGCAACGTGCTCAGCCACTCGCAGGGTGCCCCTCGGTCCAGCACATCCCGTGACCCGAAGCGGCCTGCTGTGGCACCAGGGTGGTCCCTGGGTGGCTGCCGCCGTGGTAGGGTGCTTCCCCGATCCCTGGGCTCCGGGCGGCCTGGCATGGCGTCCAGGTGTTCCTGGGAACCAGGCCGGCTCAGGGGATGCAGGACCGGGGCGGGGGCCTCCTCCAGCCGCTCGCGGCTCAGCTGCCGCCGCAGGAGCAAATCCAGCTGTTCTCGGGAAGAGTAGCGGCTGGCGGGCTGTGACAGGCTGCCAGTGCCCCCAGCACAGATGCGACCGTAGGAGGCAGCCGGCACAGCACGGTGGCCCAAGGTGGCTGCACGGCACCAGGACAATTCAGGGGCGCCCCGAGTCTGTGGCACCAGTGGGTACTGCAACCGGTTCTTCAGGATGCCTGCGGGAGGAACACGTGGGGGACAGCGTGTGTCTGGGGGCCAGGAACTCCCCTGGGGCTAGGACACAGCAGCGTCTGGGATCCCTGCGACACAGATTTGGGGGCAGAAACCATTTGGGGAGAGGGTACAGAGGCCGCTCCTGGGAATCGCAGAGAGGCTGCAGGACAGGGGTTAGAGTAAGGTGGCAGTAACCCGTGGTCTCAGGAGGGTTACTGCCCCTTGCTGTGGGGGCAGGGGCAAACCATCCCCCAAGATCAGAGGAGGAGCAGCCCCCAGGTCAGGGTCAAAGGGACAGGGATCCCCAGGGTTGGGGCAGGAGCAGTCCCCCAGGAGTAGAGGCAGAGACCCCCTTGAGCTGGGTCAGGAACAACCCCTTGGGACCCCTGGACAACTGGGGGGAAGAAACCTTCCAGGGGGACAGGGAGGAATCCCTTGAGTTAAGGCAAGAGTGGCCCCTGGGGTCTCTGTGGGGCAAGCAAGTCTCAGGCCAGAATGGGGCTGTCCTGTGGAACCGTGAAGCAGCATAGCGGAGCAGAACCCCGCATGTAAGGGAGACAAGCCCTCAGGGTCCCTGTGAGGCTGTTTGGATTAAGAGGATGAAATCCTCTGGCTCAGGGCTTGGCCACTTCCCAGGGTCCCTGGAGCACAGGCTAAAGTCAGTCTTTTGTTCTGTTTTGGTTTTTCGGCCAGGGTATGTAGGATCTTAGCTTCCCCAACCAGGGATCAAACCTGCACACTCCCTGCATTGGAAGGTGAAGCCTTAACCACCGGATCGCCAGGGAAACCCTGAGGGCTCCATACCTTTTCTCTGGCGCTGGGCCCCACCCAAGGATGTTTCATCCCCACTGGTCAGGGCCAGGTCGGGCTGGTTGTTGTTGGCTGCGTCCTTGCTGGTGTCCAGCCCCAGGCGCCTTTCAGAGCCCCAGGTCTGCAGAGCGCAGGGAGCAGCCTCGCACTCCCCCAGGGCTGGCCAGTAGGACAGGAGGTCATTGCCGTCCACGTCTGCTGAGCCGGGGTAGATTACAAGAGTCACCGCAGGGTCCGGCAACCCCGCGATCTGGACTCAGTGGCCCCCTAACCCCAATGACACCTGAGATCTGGGCTTTTCTGATTTAGCAGCGGTAGGAATGGGAGGATGTCTTTCGGAGATCCATGGAACCATCCAGGGACTGAGGCACTGATAAGCTCCCCCTACTCTTGACTGGAGGCAGACAGAGACTAGTGGTGGGGGAACCTGATGACTGAGGGGTCAGGAAGACCAGGCTGAACCCCAACCCTCAGGGAAGAGGAGGGATGACATGTCACCCTGTAACGTCCCTGACCTTGCTCGTCTGTTGCCTGGGCCCCTTCTGGGTCTCTAGCCAGCAGAGCTCTGCTGGGAGGCTGGATGGGGAGAGGTGTGGGGGCACCCAATGACCCCAAAGTCAGTCCCAGGAATCTTCAGGGGCTAGCGGGGCTCCTGGGTTCACACCCAAGTGGAATATGGGGTATCTCTTGGTCATGCATGGGGTCAGAGGAGTCCTATTACCTTTGGGGTGGGTAAGGAGCCTCTCGCTCTGGGCTGCCCGGCGGAGTGGACGCTGGAAACGGCCCCGCGTCCGGCCATTGTCCTCACTTTCTGAGGATGGGATGGACAGACTTCTCTCCTCCTCCAAGGACAGGTCGCTGTCAGAGTCGGAGTCTGCGCCGGGAGTGGGGAAGGTCAGGAGGAACACACGGCAGTGGCCCGGGGAGGTGAGGCCGTGGGGTTCTGGAGGGAGGCTCTGGGAACTCAGGGCAAGCTTGGAGTAGGGGGCAGGAACAGGAGGGCTGGGTCATGGCCAGGAGAACCGGGGCTGGCTGGGTAGGGGCTTCCTGGAGCTGCGACCCTGGGGGAGCTTGCCCCGGCCCTGTCAGCTGCCACTCCCATCTGGGGGCAGAAGAAAGGGCAGCGGGGGAAAGACCCTCTGAGTCCCTCCTCCCTGGCCCCAGGCCCCCACCTCCACCAGCATCTCGATGGAACATGGCCACGTCCAGGTCAGTGGGGCCAGCGTGAGCCTGGAGGCCATGGTCGGTGTGGTCAGCAGCCGAGCCGTGTCGAACCAGGACATTGTCCCTGGAAACGCAGGAGTCCCCATCAAAGAGGGATGTGACGGGGTGCTTTGGAGGCGGGGCCCCTGTGAATACCCAGCCCGCAGCACACAGTATGGCTCTGAAGGTGCCCCTGGGTGTGTGCAGAAGACACTGGGGGAGAGGCAGCAGAGCAGAGGCCCAGATGCCAAGACGGGTGGAGCCAGCCCGAGGACCCGGTAATGCCAGCCCCGGGCTGTGTGCCCCCGCACGAGGCGCCCCTGCTCTCACCTGAGGTAGCTGCGGCCCCGCTGGCTGTCTTGGTCCTGGGTCCGGCCAGACCGAGCACTGCTCACCGAGGAGACGGTGGAGGCACCGAGCGTGATGCGGATGAGGCCGCTCTCCTCGAAGAGGGCCGTGTTGTTGTAGGCGCCAGGCCCCTGGGGCGGTGGAGGGGACAGGCGCGTGAGCCAGCCCTGGGGAAGCCTCCAACACTGGCCTCCTGGGTCCCCTACCCCGACTCCTCCGCCCGGGGGGCCCCTCACCGTCCCAGGCGCTGGCCTGGCCTCCTCGGGCGCTGCCTTCTTGCCCAAACAGGCTGGTGTCCAGGCAGCCCGGGCATCTGCGTTCAGGACACAGAAGAGCAGCAATACCACCAGGCCCTGCGGGTCAGCGAGGATCAGAGAGGGGACAGTGAGGGCCATGAGAGGTCAGAGCAGGGCTGTGAGGGGGTCAGCTAGGGCCAGTGGAAGTCACTGAGGGTCAGCAAGTGGGATCAGTCATTGCAGATGAGAGCGAGGCAGTGCAGAGCCCCTGGGGGGACCCAGTAAGGGAGTGAGGGAAAGGCAACAGAAGTAGTGAGAAGTCATGAGGGACTGGAGTCACTGAAGGTCATTGTGCACCAGCAAGCAGCCAGGAGCCTCAGCACTGCTGAAGGTCAGTCCAGGCTCAGCATCAGTCAGCTGTCAATCATCGGGTGGGCATCAGCTCCAGGCCTGGGGTTCAGGCCCCAGGGCCCACCCTACTGAAGCCCCATCTGGCCCAGAGTCAAGGAAGCGGTGCCAGGGTTACCTGGAGCCCACAGAGTCCAGCGTGGAGGTAGTGGAAGGCCAGGATGCTGTGGTTGACCGCCAGGAGGCCAAAGAGCCAGGAGGCACTGATCAGTAGAAGGAGCAGAAAAGAGCTGCGAAGGGTCCTGCCGCGGGAACGTGAAAGGACAGGACACGCGAGGGTCACGTGGGGCTCACGTGGGGGACGTGGGAGGACACACAGGGATGTGGAGGGAAAGGAACTCACACAGAGACGTGGGGGTCTCAGGAGGGCACTAGGGGAGTCTGGAGGCCACAGACAGAACCAGGAGAGTACTCAGGGAGCCACGAGGGGACATGGGGAAAGCCGACTGGAATTGGGAGGCGGGGCAGGAGAGAAAGCATGGCAAGCACATGGAAACACGCAAGGCAAAGGGCAAAGTGAGCCATCCAGGCCTTGGGAGACTGGAGAGACAGCAGGGTGGAGACGGACGTGTGGGGCCAGAGTAAGGCAAGGGTACCAGAGAGGGGCCGCTGGCTAGGGGATGAAGGGTGACTTCATCCCCCTACCCAGAATCTGGAGCCCAGTCTGAACCAGGGGTGCTCCGGGAAGCCCCCCAACCCCACCCAGGAGAGGGCTGCCATTCTGAGAATCCCCCACTTCCCCAACCAGCTAACTCACAGCACAGAGGTCTTCTTGGCCTCCCTCTGCCCAGTGGAGCAGGACATGCGGGCCGCGAGGAGAAACATGGTCCCATTCATCTGGACCCACAGCCAGACATATGGATCAGGTGCAGGGCAGAGAGAGATAGAGAGAGTGAGAGACAGACAGACAGACAGGGACAGAAGGCACTGAGACTCACAGAGAGGCAGAACCCGTGAGAAATATACACAGATATACACAGACACACACACATAATACAAAGATCAAAACCAAGGAGAAACAGAGGAGCCTAGAATCATAGAAAAAGTCAGAAATAGGGAAGCAGTTCAGTTCAGTCGCTCAGTCGTGTCCAACTCTTTGCAACCCCATGAACTGCAGCATGCCAGGCCCCCCTGTCCATCACCAACTTCTGGAGTTTACTCAAACCCATGTCCATTGAGTCGGTGATGCCATCCAGCCATCTCATCCTCTGTCATCCCCTTCTCCTCCCGCCTTCAATCTTTCCCAGCATCAGGGTCTTTTCAAATGAGTCAGCTCTTCACATCAGGTGGCCAAAGTATTGGAGTTTCAGCTTCAGCATCAGTCCTTCCAATGCATATTCAGGACTGATTTCCTTTAGGATGGACTGCTTGGATCTTGCAGTCCAAGGGACTCTCAAGAGTCTTCAACACCACAGTTCAAAAGCATCCATTCTTCCACTCTCAGCTTTCTTTATAGTCCAACTCTCACATCCATACATGACTACTGGAAAAACCTTAGCCTTGACTAGACAGACCCTTGTTGGCAAAGTCCAACAAAAGGAAGTCCATCAAAAGAAAGTAGAGAGGGATGGAAAAATAGAGATGGAGAGACAGACAGGTAGGGAGAGCAGCCAAGTCTGTGACCCCACATCTCCCATCTCCATGCCAGCTGGGCAGGAACAGAAGAGGAGGCCGAGCCCAGGAAGCCTGCAGACTGCCACCTGGCACCCCTCGGCCGATACCACCAAACCCGCTGCAGGGCCACCTCCCACCCCATCCCACCGAGGGGAGCACAAGGCGGGACTGAGTAGATGGTACTCACCACAAGCACAAGGATGACAGGGCCGGCAAAGCTCCAGATGAGGGGCTCATGGATCGAGATCCAGCAGAAGTCAGGGTTCCCATAGCCCTCAGGATCCAGGCCAACAGCCAGGCCTGCGGGAGAGAAGGGACAGGACGGAGGGGGTGTGTTCCAGAGCTGCCAACCAGCCCTCTCATGTACCCGGGGAGAAGCAAGGCAGGCTCCTTCCCGAACAAGTGGCACGGGGGGCTGAGGCTGGGGTCACAGTCAAGGGCAGGGGTCAGCCCATGTGATGGATGGAGGTCAGGGGTCACAGGCCCGGATGGGCCAGGGAGCAAGGCCCTCACCCAGCAGCACGGCAGGCACTCCCCAGCCCAGGCCGTGGTAGAAGCGCATGGCGCCGCGGTCCACGTTGCGGGGCTCCACCTGCATGCGGTAGAGGTGCAGGCCCTGCACGAGCAGCCACGCGAAGGTGCCCAGGAAGAAGTAGTGCAGGAGGATGGCAACCGCGGTGCACAGCAGCTGGTGGGGGTTGGGGGGGACATCAGGACCTGTCCACCTCACCCTGCCTCTGAACCCCCAACCACCGCACCCCACCCCAGCATCCCGCCCCAAAGTGACTAAGCACCCCCCCGCCTTCCTGGGCCACATGAGGTCAGCAGGACACGGGTCCCCCGATGCAGCCCCTGCACCTGGTTTTGGGTCCTGTGGATCCCCAGCAGGAACAGGAGCTCAGCCACCCCCAGGGCGGCAGCCACGTTGGCATGGATCCCCCGCATGTTGGACTTGAGGCTGCGCAGGCTCAGCAGGATGGCCGCGGTCAGCAGCAGTGCGGCCACGGACACTGCCATGACCACGTGGGTGAACACCGCCAGCAGCTCCAGGTCGCCCTCCAGCCGCTGCAGGGACAGGGAGGGTCACAGGGGCTGTCGGGCACCCCTGCCCTTTGAGCCTCCCACTCTTTCAGCTCCCTGAACCCAGCCCCACCTCACGGGGGGAGGCATCCATGAGGACCCCGAAGGTGCCCGTCCGGCTGCAGCGACACCGTGCGTGGGATCCGTTCCTGTGCACCAGCTCACAGTCCCGTGCGGTCCATAAGCCGTGCTGGTCTGCCCTGTGGCCACAGCACAGTCAGACCGACCATCCCCTTGGGGGAGAGCCCGGCGCCAGGCAGGGGTTTATGAGACGCACTGGGCGGGGCCGTGGGTGCCTGGAGTTGGGGAGCCGCATTCCTCATGGGTCTGGGTGCACAGGGGCATGGGTGGGGCCCCCAGGGGCAGGCTGGGCCTCCCAGGGGCTACCAGGGGGACCAAGGGTTTCCAGAGTGGAGGTCCTCACGGGCCAGGCGGGTCCCACTGCACACAGATGGCCTTGCTGCGATTTGCTGTCTGTAGCAGGCGGAACTCCAGGCTGATTGGGGACTCCAGGACACCCCGTAGGAAGTTGCGTCCATGGAACACAGCCACGCTGACCACCGGGGAGTTCATAACTGGGTTCTGGGGAACCCTGAGGAGACACCCCCCCGGGCTTGGATGGTGCCGGCCTTCCCAAGCTCTGACTGCCCACCTCCCTGTCTTCCCTTGCCCAGAGCTTGGGGCGCCCCGGGCTGGGTGTTGTTTCTGAGAACCCCTTCAGCCTCCACTGAGCAGCGCAACACCAGGAGTCCATGGCCTGGTTCTGCAGAATTACAGCTGAGGGGCTTTGGACCCATTGCCCACATTGGAGCCTGCAGCCTAAGCAGCTGTAGACTGTGTCTCCCTGCATGCCCCTGGCTGGCCCCTTCGGTCAGCCCATCTCCATCAGCCAGTCTGCCTGCCTGGCTGGCTCCTGTATCCTTTGTGACTGGCCCAGCTGTGGCTCAGTGTCTATCTAGTCCCCCAAACACATCGACACGGTGGAGCCCGGTACAGACGAGACTCGCAGAGCTGGAGTGTGGCCAGGTGCGTCTCTGGATGATGGTGAACCTGCTTGTTTGTCCACCATAAGTGCGGGGGCGGAGTCTAAGCTGGGTCACAGCATGCGGGCAGCCCAGGGGTGAGAGGCCTGGGGGTAACTTTACTCATACCTGGCACCCCGGCGCTCGGCCTGGAACTGGGCAGGAAGCAGACCCCCAAGGGTGCGGTAAACCAGGAGGATGACAATGGAGATCCCGGGCTCGAGCTCGGGCTCTGGAGGGGCTGGTGGGGGTGCCACGCTCGAGGTGGTAGCATTCTCCATGCTGCTGCCGCTGGGGTACAGAACTGCCAGAGGAGGGAGGAACCGCTGTCAGTGACCTCTGACCCTCAAGTACCCACAGACCCAGCTCTGACCCAGAGCCAGCATCAAGCATGGGAATCTCTTTCCTGAGGAACCAGAACCAGGGAGTGCAGGGAGCAGGTGCCAGTGAAGAACTCACGGGCCCCTGGGGCTGAATCTGGAGTATTCAGGCCTGTGAGAGGTCATTTGCGGTGAGGGGGAGGGTCTGGGCAAGGTGAGAAGTGACAGGAGGGCCATGCGGGGTTCCGCTTTGGGCGGGGTTGGGGCAGGGAAACAGGACCCGGCCCAGGGGTGACCTCTCACCTTCAGCAGGGGACGGCCGTGGGGCCTGGGAAGACAGCAGCACATGCGTGTGAGGGTCCCAGGCATCCTGGCCCCGGAAAAGGTTGCTGTGGTAACGAGGGTAGCGACGGGTCCCCCGGGTGGGACTGGGGTGCTCCATGCGGTCGATGCTGAGCACTGCCCCGGAGGAAGAGGGGTGAGACCCAGCAAGGATCTCCACCCTGTGCTGAGGGGTCTTCCCCTCCCACCTCCCCCAACTCTGGACCCAAGTCCCACCACCCATATGGCCTCCTGGCTACCAGTGCAGAGCCTGCGTCCCTGCCAAGCACAGTCTTGAGCCACTAATGTTGCCATCCATAGCCCCGCCCCTCAGATCTCCAGGTCTGAGTTCACAGCCCCTGCCCCAGCCCACCCTCCACATACTGATGTTGGGTGTCACCAGCCCCACGGGGTTCAGGTACGTGAGTTCCATGTTCCTCGCGAGCGTGGCTGCGTACTCTTCCAGGCGCTGCACCAGCCCGGCGCTGCCTGGGGAGCCCCCGGGGGCCCGCTGCCCCAGCGCGGCCCACAAGTCCCCGGTCTCTGGAGCGAGCAGTGCAGAGCCGGCCCACAGCAGATTCTGGGAGGAGGGAGGTGAAAGCGGGTCCAGCCAGGTGAGGACACGTGAGGGTGTGCCTCAGGGGTCTGGCCAGGTGCTCGGGGGGCCCCAGTAGGCAGGGAGTAGGTCTGGAGTGGACAAGGCGGGAGGAAGAGCCGGTGAGCTTCACTTCCCGGGGAGCAGGAGAGGCCTGAGCAGGGGGGCGGGAGTCTGGGGCCAGGGAATTAAGAGCCCTGGGTGTGGCCCCACCTCATTGAAGTGGGCATCCTGTGTAGCTGTTAGCCCGAAGCCCTGCTGGCGGCTCTCAAAGGCAAGCAGGTGGGCCAGCAGGCGGGCAGTGACTCGGACGTCCTGGCTGAAGTAGTGGTCGGTGTGGCCAGTCACTTCCCGCAGCCTCTGAGCCAGCTTCTTGGCCTCCACCGTGTCCAGGACGGTCTTATTCAGCTCCAGACCATCCAGCTGCCAGATAAAGAAGAAGCGGTCACTCTGTGGTCTCTTAGGCCCTTCTCAAAAGCCTCATGGAAAGAAGGGTTTGGCCAGATTAAAGGGCCACACAGAAAAGCCCAGGATGTCAAGGGCTGGGGCATAATGTGTAGGGCCCGCCACGGGCCTGGGGAGACGGGCCAGGGCCACTGCTGGGCCCAGTCTTGTGTGCAGGGCCAGGTGCAGGCAGTCTCACCAGCAGATTGAGTTCTCGGAAGGCGGGGGAGGTACAGTTGAAGAGGTCAGGCTCCAGCCAACCCCGGTCCTCATCGCACAGCCGCACGGCCGCACCTGAAGGTGGGTAACCCTGTCAGTCCTGGGGCCTGGACCCCTTCACTGAGGAGCAACCACAGCACCCTTCTCTACCCCAGGGGAAGCTCTGATGCAGGGACCAGGGAGTAGGCATCCATGGCTGCACCCCTGGATGGAGAAGACCCAATCCCCAGCCCAGATGGGCCCCAGGCACTTAGCAGTCAATTCCTAGAGGTCTGGGGACCATTTGGAACAGCCGTGACATAAAGGAGAACACAAGGGTGGGACTGTGTGTGTGTGTGTGCTATGTTGCACTTAGTCGCTCAATCATGTCTGACTCTTTGTGACCCTGTGGACTGCAGGCCACCGGGCTCCTCTGTCCTTGGGGATTTTTCCAGGCCAGAATACTAGAGTTGGCTGCCATGCCCTCCTCCAGAAGATCTTTCCCAGCCAGGGATCGAACCCAGGTCTCCCACACTGCAAACGGATTCTTTATCTACTGAACCACCAGGGAAGCCCAAGAATACTGGAGTGGGTAGCTTATCCTTTCTCCAGGGGATCTTCCCGACTCAGAAATCAAACCAGGTCTCTTGCATTGCAGGTGGATTCTTTACCAGCTGAGCTACCATGGAAACCCTGTGTGTGTGTGTGTGTGTGTGTGTGTGTGTGTGTACGCGTGCAACCAAACACACAAGCCAATGCTCACACCTACACACAAGTAGATGCTATGTGACCCAGGACAAACACACAGACACACAATGCTCCCTCTCTCTCCCTCTCTCTCTCTCTCTTTCACACACACACACACAGAGAGACATCCAGGTTTTCCAGTAGAATTTTGTAACCAAAATAGGGTGGGGATCAAAATTCCCGTACAAAATTCAACTGCCCCAAAGACTTTGCTGCCATCTCTCCCTAATCTGTGAGACTGGAATGAGAGTTGAATGAAATTGACCTGGCCCTTAAGAGAGCTTGTTGCCACCAGCAAGAGGGACAGGAAGGGTCCCCAAAAGACACACATAGACACGTGCACAGGCACAGGAAAACACACACAAGAGCATGCACACGCAGACAACTTTGGTCCAGCCACAGCAGGGACCTCAAGCAGCGTGGAGGCTTCTGTGGGGACCTCAGGCAACAGAGAGGAGTCTGTGGGGTCCTCCAATGGAGGGCAGAGGTCTTTCAAGACCTCGGGCAGTAGAAAGAGCCCTGCAGGAAGCTGAGGAACTGAGCAGGAGTCTACAAGGACCTTAGGAAGTGTGTGTGGGGGGAAGGGCCTCCAGGGACTTCAAGCAGTTGGGAGGAGCTTTTAGAGACCTCAGGCAGTGGGGAGGGGTCTGCAGGGACTTCAGGCAGCAGGAGGGGTCTGCAAAAGCTCTGGCAGTGGGAGGGGGCAGCGCACCTGAGCAAACACAAACCCCTTACCTGCACCCCGCAATCCTGCCAGAAGCCAAGAGAAACAGATGGAGGCTCAGTGAGGGTCAGGGGGAGGGAGCCAGAGCCCCAAAGAGGTAATGAGGGACCAATGCCGCCCCCCCACCCTACTCCCACCTCTTGGCAGGAACAAGGCCAACCAACTCAGGAAAAGACGTGGCCCTAGTGGTCAGAGGACAGGCCGATCGCCACCCTCAGCAATGTGCCTGTCCCCCGCGTACTCACCTAGGGCCCCCCGAGGACAGGGCACTGAGGCTAAGACGCCAAACTTGGTCTGCGGCCACCACACACCGGATCTCAGGGACTTGGGGCAGGCATCATAGAGCACTAGGGAGGAAGAAGATAGTGAGGCAGGCAGCCTGGGGGCTGGGGCCAGGGACGGCCACATCTGCTGACCCCTCACCTACCCCAGGCCCACTGCCTCCCACTGTGCTGCTGGCCTCAGGGGAGCTGGCCCATCAGATTCTGTGACAGGCCATCAAAATACTTGGGGCCAGTGTGGGAGCCCCTGGGCAGCGCAAGAAGCCACCCAGAGCCCCTACCCAGAGAGCCAAGCATGCCATGGGCCTTGGCGGCAACATGCCAGAGCCAGCCTGCTGCACGTGGAGCCTGCTCACCCCGGCAGCCGCTGGCTGTCACCTCTGCAAAAGGACTGTCACAGCTGTTGCACTGGCGGCCAAGGGCTCCTGGGCGACAGGGGCACTGCCCACTGTGGGGGGCACAGGAACGTGAGGTGGAGCCTACTGGGTAGCAGTCGCACGGCAGGCATGAGTCGCTGCCCCGCGGTCGGTAGTGGAACTCCTGTTTGAGAAAGGGTCAGGGGCCGGAGGTCAGGGGTCAGGGCTTAAGGTGAGGATTTCAGGTCAGGGCTTGGGGAGTGGGTGGAATCAAGGGCGACGGGTCGGGAGAACAGTGCTCACAGGCCAGAAGGAAGACGGGCCTCAAGGGAAACATAAGGGAGGGGTCAGATGTCAAGGACAAGAGGTGGCAGTTAGGTCACAGGGTAGGGTAGGGGAAGGGGTCAGGGGCTGCGTCAGGTGGCAGAGGTCAGCAAGCTGGGTAAGAATCAGAGAATGTCTGCAGCACAGTTAAAGGTCAGGGGCCAGCGCACCTTGCAGTAACACTGTCCATTTGTCTTGTTGCAGTTGGGGTCAAAGCCCTTGTGGACGTCGCAGTTGCAAGGGCCACACGTCGGGCTCCCCCACCAGCCCCGTGGGCACTGCTGGTCCATCCTGGGGTGAAGAACCAGGTGAGATGCCTCCACCATAGCTCAGTGACCCTCCTTAACCCTCTCCAGCTCTTTCCATCACCTCAGCCCCCAGCCCCTTACCTGTGTTCACAGTGGTGTCCGAAATAGCCACCTACACAGTCGCAGGTATAGCCATGGGGGGCCCCCGGGAGATGCCGGCATGACCCCTGGTTCTGACAGGGGTTCAAGAGGCAGGCGTCCACACAGCCTGGGCCATAGTAACCTGTGGGTTGGGTCAGGGAGCTGAGGACACTGGCTACAGAGCATGGGAGGAAGCAGGCACTTGTCCTTCTCAGCCCCTGCCTCCTCTCCAGGTCCCCCAGTCTTCACCATGAGCCCCAGATCACCCTGCGCCAACCCAGGCTCCACCTAGCCAGCAGGTACACCCCACCCAGGCCCCACCTGGCCAGCAGGTACAGGAAAAGGTTTGCCAGAGGTCTCGGCAGTCAGCATGGGCAGGGCAGGGCCCAGAGGCACAGGTGTTGGTCACGACACAGCCAGGTTCCACATTCACTCGGTGGCTTGGGGGAAGCAGGGATGGGGACCCTGAAGGCGTGGAGCCAAGCCATACTCCCTATGGGCATAACCGGCAAGGTGAGACCCATGTCAGAGCACCTCAGCACGAGTCCAACAGAGCCACCCACATGGTCTGGTGACCCCTGACATGCAATCTCCCTACAAACCCCAGTGTGCTTAGTTGCTCAGTTGTGTCCGACTCTGTGACTCCATGCACCGTAGCCCTCCAGGGCCCTCTGTCCATGGAATTCTCCACACAAGAATGCTGGAGTGGGTACCCTAAACCCTGATCCCATACTCCCATTTAGTGCCCCCACGAGAACCCTAATTATGCTCTCCTTGACACAGGCCTCTAATGGCCCTTGATGATCCAAGCTGGACTCACCTCCAGCAGCACAGAAGGGCCTGACCTGCTTTTGATGCTCTGGGCACCACTACCCCTATACCAACCTCCAGGTGGATGCATCTCGGGTCTCAAGACATCCCTGATCTCTGACCATTCACCCTAATGCTCCACCTCATATTTGCATGCTGACCCTCACCTGGATACAGCCAACCAGACCCTGAGGAGCCTCCTCTTCAGCGCCATGGGGCAAGCCTCCCACATGGAGTTGCTTTACCTTCAGGCCCTGCAGCTCACTCCCCACCGCCAAAGTGTCCTGGGGGAAGCGGACAGTCAGCACTGGGTGTGAAGGGGGACCGATGAACCCTTGCTCTACCCCAGTGTCAGCCTTGGCCTTATCCTAGCCTGGCACCATGCTCTGGACCTCTGGACCAGAGGGCTGGTCTGGGCATGAGATGTTCCTGCGTACAGAGGACCTGCTGGAGCACAGGGGATGAGTGACAGGAAGGTTTAGTCAAGAGCTGGGCTCCGGTCTGGGCCCTCTCTCCTGGACTCCGAACAGACCCTGAAATTCCATGATTTTGAGCTGGGACGATCAGGAGACCAGAAGAAGTTTGGCAAAGTGCTGGCTACAGAGGTACCCCAAGACCAGGCCAGAAATCTGCATAGCCTCCCTGACATGAGGAGGGCGGAGCAGCATGGGCTTAGAGCAAGGTCGTGAGGAGGGGGACTCAGGAGACATCAGACTATGTGCAGTGGATGGAAGAAGAGGAGCTGGACTGAGGAGGATTCTGATGAGGTGGGTCTGGTTGGAAGGCTGAGAATGGACCACCCCAGGGTTAGAAGTCAGACCTGGAAGAGGCTGAAGTCCAAGGAGACCATGAGGACATGGTGGCCCCGCCGGCCACCTGGCTCCTCCTGCAGCTCCAGCCGCAGATCATGCCACCGGCCGTCACTGACTATCACCTGGTCCAGGAGGAGGTGGGCAGCCCGGCCTGAGGCCCTGGTCACTGTTACAGACAGCAATCCCCGATCCAGCTGCAAGCAGAGAGGCACAGCCCCGGGGTCAGAGCCCCACATTGGGCTGGGGCTGGGAGAGTCAGGAGGTGGGGTCACGAAGAGCAGAGGTCAGTACAAGAGGGACAGGCTATATTTGGCATGGAGGGCCCTGTGCCAGGGCACTCTATGCTTCTGATAGTAAAGTTAAGGGGCAGGGGTCATGGATTAGTGCAAGTGGCAGGAGAGAGCTAGGCTGGGATCCTGCACCTGCAGAGGATATGATAGTGGGGAAAAGGGTCAAGGGCCAAGGTCGAGAGCAGGGTCAAGTATGATCAGTGCTCCTAGCAGAGAAGTATGCTGTGGATGTGTGTGCGTGTGTGCGTGCACACACGCGCGCGCGCGCTTAGTCTCTCAGTCATGTCCTACTGTTTGCGACCCCATGGACTGTAGCCTGTCAGGCTCCTCTCTCCATGGGGTTCTCCAGGCGAGAATACTAGACTGGGTTGCAATTTCCTTCTCTAGGGGATCTTCCCAACCCAGGGATCAAATGCAGGTCTCCTGCATTGCAGGCAGATGTTTCATCATCTGAGCCACCAGGGACCTGGCCTGAAACCACAGGAATGGTGCTGGTGGCCTCAAAGATTGAGAGCTGGGGGTCTGGGAAGGGCTCAGGAGGGCAGACATACCTGACAGAGGAGGGTGCTATGTGGCCCGGCCTGGACTTGCATCAGGACCCCCTGCTTCACCCGCGTCCGAAACGCCAGCCCCAGGTACCAGGGCACAGACACGGCCACGTCGTTTCCAAAATCCCAGCTCAGTGTGCCATTGCCACGAAAATGGTGGGGATGGGCCATAGCTGGTGGGGTGAAAGGAGCAGAGTCACAGGCTTCACGTTGAGAACAGAAGCTATGCTCCACAGGCCCTTCCTGCCCCGGGCTGCCCACTCACTGAGCCGACAGTCTTTGCCTCCGAAGCCCACCGGGCAGTCGCAGCTGAAGCCACCCCAGCGTTCTGAGCAGATGCCGTTGTTCTTGCAGGGGCCGGAGTCACAAAAGTGCAGCTTGGCCTGGCAGCCTGAGAGAGGAAAGTACATGGAGGACATGCGAATATGAGAGAGGGCATGAGTGCTGGACAAAGCACAGGGCCCGGGGGGCTGAAAGTGCCCAAGATCTCAGCCCCATGTTCTCGCAGGGGGTGGAATTGGTAGGACTCAGGTCCTAAAGGCCAGACTGCAGCAGAATGCTTGCCAGAAAAGGAGACAAGGAGGAGGTCAGAGTTTGAGTCCATCCATAAAGCCCTCCATCTTTTCCCTATGATGGGGACGTGGCCTACCTGCCACGGTGCCATTGTTTGCGACAAAGGACGCCATGTCCACTCGGCGGCCATCGATATGCAGGTCCCGCATGCAGCCAACGAAGTCCTTGTGGGACACGGGGAAGTTCTCGGGAAGGTTGGGGACACCCCCCAGGAGCAGAGGGCCTGTCAGGTCCAGGGACCTGGGGGTCAGGGGTCCAGGTCATTGGTGGGACTGGGGCCAGGGTAGGTTTGCTCCTGGGCTGGGGGAGGGGATAGGCAATGGAGGGGGTAGGACTCAGAGGGTAAGGTGATTGAATGGGGAGGGTAAGATCAGGCTGAGGAAGGACTAGGGCCTGACTTCAGTTGTGGGGTGCAAAGGAGAGTTTCTGATGGGCAGATGGTCTGGGCAAAGGTGGAAGAGGCTGGGGTTGAGGATGAGGATGAAAAAGGGAGGCAGAAGGGTGGCTGGGGGTGGGGGTGGTAGGGGTCAGGTGGGGCTGTGGGGCATTGGTGAGACCAAGAGAGTAGAGAATTTGGGGGAGTGGGTGCCTGGGGGAATGTGTACAAGCGGGGAGTCCAGGGTAGAACACAGAGATGGGGGCTAAGGTGAGGTGAGGTTTCAGTGTTCGAGTGGGGAAAGGAAAATCTGGTGGTTTGGGCAAGGACGGGGAGTTTGGAGGCAGTATTGGAAGGGTGGGGGTGGGCTCTGGCAGGCAGGGGTTTGGGACCCAGGGGCTGGGGAGCTCACTTCTTGGAGCTTGTTTGCGTGCCGGCAGCTGCGCACGAGTAGTTGCCAATCTCAGCCCCAAACTGCAGAGCCACAGCCACATCGCAGTCATCCACGCTCAGCACAGCCACCTTGTCCTTGGAGGGGCCCTGAGCACCCCCCAGGGCATCTGTCCGGGGCTAGAGACCTGGCACGTCACTCAACAGGACCCCCAGGGGTCACCTGGTATCCCAGAACCTGGTATCCCAGCTCCTTCCCCGCACTCCCAGGCCGAGGGCGGTGCCCACCTTGTTGTAGTATCTCAGATGCACTGTGTGCCACTGCCCGTCACTGAGGCCCCCTGGAACCATGGGGCTGACCACTGTGTTGGACTCACCTGCAGGGTGGATGTGTATGGAGGCTGGTCTGGAGCTTCGAGGCCTCCCCTCCCCCTACCCAGTCATGCAAGCACAGCTACTCCCAGGGTGACCCTGGATGCATCAGATAGCTTCCCCCTGCTGGTGACCACACTGGCCGGACCAGAGTGCCTCTGGACACGTGGGAGAAGCACAGCCTTCATGGAGAGAGAAAGTGGTCTGTTGGGCATGGGTGGAGCTACATGCTTAGGAGGGCCTGGGGGGTTCACCCCCCCCAAGCCCACTCACCCACACATGCACCCCCTCACGCCTACACTGATCCACAGGAGGGGACACCCACCAGTGGAATATGTGAGCCTCACTTGCCCAGCCACGAGCTCCAGGGCCAGGAAGTCGTGCTTCTCGTTCAGGCGTCCGTTGTAGAAGAGCAGCCCACTGGGCTGTACCGTGGCGAACCTGGGGTCGGGGAGGGGCCCGTCACAAGCAAGACCCCCTGCTCACACCCACCCTCCCTGTGACGAGAAGGTCTGAGGGAGCCCACCCAGGCTAGGTGAGAGGGGAAGTGATGAGGGAGGGCGGGGGGGGGGGGTGTCCCATGGGACGCCAGGATGGGGGCAGTCAGGAACCCGGGTCTTGGAGGTGGTGGGGACCCCGTGCGGGCGCGCAGATGCGGGCGAGCACCTACGAGAGGGACAGCGTGAGGTGGAAGCGCTGTCGAAGGCCGCGGAACATGACGAAAGAGCTGGGCGGGAAGGAGCGCGCTGCCACTTCGCAGCGCGGACCCTCGAAGGCACCGCCCGCCGGGCACTGGCAGCGGAAGCCGCCGTCCGGCCCGTTGGCGCAGGTGCCCCCGTTGCGGCAGACGCCCGGGACGCAGCGTCCGGCCTCCGTGTCCAGCTCGCAGTCTTCGCCTAGGGGGTCAAGTTGGCGGCAGAGGCGGGGTCAGACCGCGCCCTGCCCCCGGCTCCAGCGGGCCCCGCCCCTCCGAAGGCCACGATCTCCGGGTGAGAGCCAAGATGCAAAAGTCCCGCCCGCTGTGGGCGTGCCCCTATTATATCAGACCCCGCCCCCTCCCCTTCCCGCCACGCCCCTGCCCAGGGTCACGCCCCCTCCTCTTCCTCCGCCGAGTCAAACTTAGTTGCTTGCTCAGTGGTGTCTAACTCTGCGACCCCATGGACTGTAGCCTGACGGGCTCCTGTGTCCATGGAATTTCCCAGGCAAGAATACTGGAGTTCGTAGCCATTCCCTTCTCCAGGGGATCTTTCCCACCCAGGTCTCCTGCACCGCAGGCAGATCGTTTATCATCTGAGCTACCAGGGGTTTGGCCCAGCCAAGTCCTTTATTTCTTCACGGCCTTAGGCTCCCTCTCTGCCAGATTCTACCGCTTCTGGACTAACCGCGCCCAACTTGACCCCGGGTGGCTCAAGAGTGATGCCCAATGCTCACTTGCACTGTAGTTCCGCCCCCGACTCTGCCTGATATTCACCTAGCCCCGCGCCCCGCTCACCCGTGAAGCGCGGCCGGCAAACGCAGGTGTAGCCGCCCTCACGCCGCGAACAGGCGCCGCCGTTGCGGCAGGGGTTGGAGTAGCAGAGGTCGAGCTCCGTCTCGCAGAAGTCTCCCGTGAAACCGGGCGGGCAGCGGCAGCGCAGGCCTGCGATGGGCTGGATAGGTCTAAAGAGCGTAGAGGCGGAGGCCAGGAAGGGCGCAGAGGAGTCAAAGCGCAGCACCGACACGCACTTCATGTAGTTCTCGCAGGGCTCGCGCAGGCACACGTTGTCGTCGAAGGGCAGCACGTCCAGCAGCGAGCGGGCGGCCAGGGCGGCGCGGCGCACGTACAGCTGCTCCTGCAGCTCCTCGGAGCTGAACCAGGGGCCCGCGGAGCCGGCTCCAGCCCCGCGGGGCGCCAGCGCCGAGAAGCTCACGTTGAGCACGGTGCCTCCCACGTCCGTGTCGTTCTGGATGTTGAAGATGAAGACGTCCTCGGCGGGGGTGGCAAGTACCGCAGCCACGCCTTCCAGGAAGTGGCCCAGTAGCGGCGACAGGAAGCGTTCCTGCCACATGTTCTCCAGGCGCACAGTCAGGCTGTTGGCCAGCAGCTCCTCTGTTATGATGACCACGCGAAGCACGCACTGGGCGGTCACACTGTGCAGCCCATCTGCCGGGGGAAGTGGGGGGAAGAGGTCAATCTGGGGTCAGCGGCTGCCCTTCCCAGGGACAGAGAAGGGTTACTGGCCCAGTCCCCCAGCACCTCTGTGCTAGTGGGCTGACCCTACCAGGACACAAGGGGGTCTGGGCTTGTGATCACCAACTCTCAGCACCAAGGTGTCAGCAAGGTACTGTTTCCTGTCCCCTCCCTCCCGCATGGGGAAGGGCCTGAGCCAGGGATCAACCCACCCACTCTCTGCCCCCCAGTAGGGCCCAGGGGTCAGCAGGTCATTCCTCCTACAGCACACAAGATGGTCCCTAAGTGATCAGTAACCCACCCTTCCCCAGGTTTATGGTCAGCAGGCCAATCAGGATAGAAAGAGGAGCCAAGGCCACTGATGACTGACTTTCTTTCCTCCCATTCCCCAGCACTGCAGAACTAGCCAAACAGCCCCTCCAAGAATATCCCCTAGGTGAGGGATCACCTGTTCCCTATCTCTGGTTAGCTAACTGCCTTCCCAGTTCACTAGAAGGGTCCCTAGGCCTGTGACCACTCAACCGCATCTCCCAGAACCCTGGGTCAGCAAGTTTCTTCTCTCCAAGAGAACCTTGGACCCTGACCTCCTCCGCAGCATCCTTGGATCAGCAAGCTGCCCATCACCCCAGACCTGGGTCCTGCGATTTCAGTGGCCACCCTCAGAAATGAGGATGAGGTGCTTATATGCCTCGTCTCCACACACTGGGTGGCCGACAGGGTTTGTTGTCCAGGGAATTGAGGGATGAATGCAGACGTGCCTTCTTTGGCAGTGCCAGGAGTCCTATGCCTCAGAATTGGAGAATAAGCACTGGTAAAGTCTGTCCCAACCCCTGCAGCCTCCAGTATTTAGGCCTGCAAGAGCTTTTCCCACCCGCGTTCTCCTCTAAGGGAACAGTTTGTGAAAACCTTGGTCCACGGCTGCAGAAGAGACAAGTGGATCTCCAGACTTTCTCCCAAAGGCCAGAGCCTTAGTCAGCCCCATCGAGAGCAGCCAGGCTAATATGGGTCTGCTCTCTGTCTGAAGTTGCGAAAGGAAGATGCTGTTCCCGACCACTAAACGATTGGCCTCCCTCTTCTCCACAGGCTGAGGGTCAGAATGGACCCAAAGTAACTCTTCATCTGAACAAGGGTATGATGCTGGCTTTTCCTGGGACATCCAGAGCATTACTCCAGCCTTTCAGAAGGAGGAGAGCAATCCTTAGTTAACAAGCAGACGGTTCTTGGGCTTCCCTAGTGGCTCAGTGGTAAACAATCCTCCTGCCTATGCAGGAGACAAATGGGATTTGATCCTTGATCCGGGAAGAGCCCACGTGCCACAGAGCAACTAAGTGCGTGTGCCACAACTCACTGAGCTGTGCTCTAGAGCCCGGAACCACAACTACTGAGCCCCTGTGCTTCAACTACTGAAGTCCAAGTGCCCCAGAGCCCACGCTCTGCAACAAGAGAAATGATGGCAATGGGAAGCCCACATGCTGCAACTAGAGAGTAGACCCTGCCTGCCACAACTGGAAGAAAGCCAGGACAGCCAAAAAGAAATAAAAAATAAAATAATTATTTAAATAAAGCAGACAGTTCCTTAAGAGTTTTTATGAGGTCTGCTCATAATGAATCTTTGGGGTTCTGTGGAGACTGTCCAAGACCCTAAGCAGAGACTATATGACCCTAACCTGGGAGGTCTATGGCAGATCCTGTGGGATGCAGGAACCCAGCGCTTAAGGGATTCTTGGAAAGTCTGGAAACCCCTCTTTGAAGTGCCTTGTGGGGGGCCCTGAGGACCTGACAGGCTAAGGTCACTGGCTCACTTGCTTAACCCCTGCCCCTCACCTGTGACAGTCACCAACATGGAGGCCACCAGTGGGCGGTTGTTGTCTAGTTTGCGGCTGAGCCGGAGCTCCCCGCTGGTCTGGTTGACCACCAGCAGCTGCAGCTCATTGCCCCGCTCAAAGGAGTAGAAGAGGTGGTCAGAGACATCTGGATCATAAGCTGGGATGCGCCCAATGATGCCTGAGGGGAAGGTGTCCGAGCGGTTGGATACATAGTTGTTGAAGAGGATCTGGAAGTTGTTGAGCACAGGGCTGTTGTCATTCTGGTCAACCAAGCGGACGTGTACAGTGGCCCGACTGACTAGAGGGGCTGATGTGGCCTGCACAACAATTATGTATTCCTGGCGAGCTTCATAGTCCAGGTCAATGAGTGCCGTCAACTCTCCCGAGAAGATGTCCATTTGGAACAGCTCGGGGATGTTCCCCTCCACGATCTGGTACATTATATGAGCATTGGGGCCTTCATCCGGATCCACCGCAGTGATCTGGGCCACCACCGAGCCTACAATGCTGTTCTCCTTCACTCGCACCTCAAACTCCTCAGCTGGGAAGACCGGTGCATTGTCATTGACGTCCTGCACTGTCACCTGGATGCTAACTGGAGTCCGGAGTGGGGGCACACCTCGGTCCACTGCGTAGGCAGTCAGTTCATACACCGGCACCGCCTCCCGATCCAGCCGCCTCACAGTGCGGACAATGCCAGAGGTGGGTTCGATGGTAAAATCTCCATCCCCATCTTCCCCGTTCTGGAAAGTGTACTGGACCCGGCCATTGGCATGAGCATCCCGGTCAGTCGCTGAGATCTGCAGGACGCTGGTGAAAGGCGGGGCATCCTCGGAGACCAGCCCTGTGTAGTGGGAGGCCACAAACTGTGGAGCGTTATCATTCACATCATTGACCATCACCTCCACATAAGTAGTGTCTGCCTTCTGTGGGATGCCGTTGTCCCGAGCTGTAATAGCCAGTGTGTAAGTCACCTGGTCTTCATAGTCCAGGGGGGCCTGCAGGGTAATGGCCCCTGAGTCCGCGTCAATGCGGAACTGGGGCAGGTTGTCTTCCAGGAGATAAGTGATGCGAGCGTTCTCACCCACATCATCGTCAGAGGCACTGATGACCACCACGGTGCTACCCACTGGCCGATCCTCATTCACACTCACTGAGTAGTGGGCGCTTTGAAACACAGGCCGGTGAGTGTTGGCATCTGTGATGTTGATGTGCACATAGCAGTGATCGTGAAGGGCGCGGTCAGATGCAGTTAGCACCAGCTTGAAGTAGCGCTCCTGCTTGTAGTCCAGGGGCAGGGCCAGCGTCACCAGACCTACACCCCCCTGGGTGCTGATAGCAAAGCGATTCCGAGTGTTGCCTCCTGTGATCTGGTAGCTGATGGCACTGTTGGCATCACGGTCTACAGCAGTCACACTGACCACACTGGTGCCCACGGTCGCATCCTCATTCAGTCGGAGGTGGTACTCCTTCATGGTGAACTCAGGCCGATTGTCGTTAACATCCAGCACAGTCACTGTAACGCTGGCTGAGGCTGAGAGTGGGGGCGAGCCATGGTCTCGGGCCTCCACACCAAAAAAGTAATGTTCCACAGACTCACGGTCCAATGGACCGCTCACAGAGACCCAGCCAGTGGCACTGTTTATCACAAAGGGTGTATCGGGTGCCACACCAGTTAGGGAATACTCCAGTCTGGAATTCTCTCCATGGTCTGCATCCACTGCCTGAATGTGGATGACCGAGTGGCCCAGGGGTGCATTTTCCAGGACAGAGACCTGGAAGGGTGTGCTGACAAAGATAGGAGTATGGTCATTGATGTCCACCACCTGGATGCTGGCCAGGCCAGTGTTGTTGGACAGCGGGGGGCGGCCTGCATCCTGAGCCCGGATGCGCAAGGCATACTCTCGCTCTGCTTCAAAGTCCAGAGGGGCCACCACCTGGATCTCGCCGGTAAGGCTGTCAATGGCAAAGTGGCCGCGGCTGTTGCCACTGATGATGTTGTAGTGCACTAGTCCGTTGGCATCCTTATCCCGGTCCGTGGCTGTGACGCGTAGCACCACCGTATGGGGGCGCACATCCTCGCGCACCTGTGCCACGTAGCGTTTCTCGCTAAACTGGGGCGCGTTGTCATTCTCGTCCAGCACGGTTATGTGCACACGCACAGTGGCGGAGCGCGGCCCGGGCTCTTGGCCCTGGTCGCTGGCCTCCACCACCAGCTCGTAACTTTCCATGTGCTCGCGGTCCACGCGACCGCTGGTGCTGATGAGGCCCGAGCGCGGATCAATTTCAAAGGCATCAGCGGCGGCGGCGCGCGCAGCTGGCGGCCCCACAAAGCGGTAGCGCAGGTTGGCGTTGGGGGGAGCGTCACCATCTGTGGCACGCAGCTGCAGGATGGGGTAGCCCTCTTCCACGTTCTCGCGAAGCGTCTCCCGGTATTGCGCCTGCTCAAATACCGGCGCGTGGTCATTGCGGTCGGCCACTGTAACGGCCACCATGGTGGTGGCAGAGAGGCGCGGTGAGCCATGATCCTGCGCCGTCACGCGCAGGTAGTGGCGATCCATGCTCTCGCGGTCCAGAGCAGCCTCTGTGCGGATAAGGCCGCTCTGCGGATCGATGCTGAACAGCTCCAGAGAGCGGCTGTTCATGAGCGCAGCCAGCGAGTAGACTAGGCGCCCAGCCTCTCCGGTGTCCGGGTCCTGCGCCACTACGCGTAGCACCGCGGTACCCGCCGCCTCATTCTCCGGCACTAGTGCCTGGTAGTTGTACTGCGGAAACTGTGGGTGGCGGTTCGCGGCGCGACGGGGGCGGGCCCGGCCCTCTAGGGGTACTCTCCAGGCTCCAGGCCGGGCCGGGGCCCCAGGGGGGCGCGGCCCGGGGCGCTGCGGGAGGAAGCGGCGGCGGAAGAGACCTCGGGAGCGCATGCGCTCGGGCGTCGGCTCGGGAGCTGTCCGAGACTCGCGCGGTGCTGAACCAGACGCGGGAGCTGTCCTCGCTGTGCGAGGTGCTGAATCCAGTCCGGGGCCAGATCCCACGGCCCCGGGAGGGCGGTCCGACCGGGGACCTGTCCTCCTCGTTCGGGATGTCGCTGTTCTCTCGCTTTGACCCCTGCGCCCTGGTCCCCACAGTTCTCCGCAGCAGCGCGTGGTTCCCACTTTTGGGGAGGAGCCTCTCCCAGTATTCCTCTGAGAGGACACCGACTGAGCACCACGGGGCCGAATCAGAAGGTCCGCAGGGAAGGGAGGGTTGTTCTCCGGGCCTGGGACCCCTGGGGACAAACCCTCTGGTGACAGACTATCTCTTCGCAAAGGCCCTGTCAGCCTGCAAGAGGAGACCTCTGGGCGCCAGCATAACAGAGACCCTGGTCCTTGTCCGGTCTCCCGCCCGCGGCTGCCAAATGTCTTGACTCCATATTCCGCTCCCAGCCCCGGCTGCTCCGGGGGCCCTCGACCGCTTTGGGCGCTTTGCCTTCCCCCTCGGAGCCCCACGAAGACAGGTTCCCTGACTCCCAGGCCAGGCTCTCCATCCTCTCGGACCCCGGGCGGCTCGGGACAAAGAGCTAAGGCTCCGTTGCCGATCCGCGCCCCTGGTCCCGTAGCAGCAGCTACCCCCGGATCCCAGCCGTGGCCCCCACCGTTCCCCAGCTCCTCCCGGCTAAGAGGGAACAAAGAGAGGAGGGAAAGGAGCAGGAGTAGCGGGGTCGTCGGCCCCCTGAGACCCCACCACGGCTGCCGCCTCGCCATCACCCCCCACTTCCCCACACTGCCTCCACTGTCCTCCACCCGGGTCCAGGCCTTGGGCCCGCCTCGCTGCTCGGACCCCCACCCGGACCCCTGCCGCCACCCCAGTCCCCTGCCTCTAGGCCTGTCGCTCCACGCCGCCGCCACCCTCTGGGCACCATCTACTTCGCGGCCAGAGGCCCTTTGGCGAGCGGCCCCGGCTTTTGCCGCCCCCACCACAGCATCCCTGACGCTGCTGCCGCCTCCCGCCGCTCCAACATGGCTCCCGGCCGCTGCGATGGTTCATTCCATCCCCGCCCCAGAGCTCCAAATCCTATGGTACAGGCCATCGCGCATGGCAGCTGCCGACTTAGAAGTCATGACCGCCATCTTTATTGAGGGCAGAACGCAAGTGCTGCCCACGGTGCTGAACCGGGCAGGGAGATTCACCTCCCTTGGTCCCACCCTCCTCTTCGTGGCCACCGCCCTCACCCGCTTCCCTCCCTCTAGGGCGCTGTCTCAGCTCTGTCTTCGGCCTTCTGCTTGCCGATCTCTTATGCCCCGCCTTCCTGACCACTAGTTCCGAACCCTGTCCCGGATTTTGGTCTGAAATTTTGGTGCCTACGATGTGCAGAGTTTTCTCTCAACTCTTGGGTGGAGATACCATCATGAGGTCGGAAGTGAGTTGGGTGCCAGCTGCCCGAACAGCCTTCGATCAGCGAGTTTTAACTCATGAAACATGTCGCGAGCATCTGCTGGTTTGGAGCGCCCCAACAGAGCAGGAACCAGAGGTGACCCGCCCGAATCCGGAACAGAGGCTAAACTTCCCTGGTTTTTCGGCCGGGTGCTCTTCCCCTGGAAATTACACCCCTCTCTTAGGTAGCGAGTCTCCAGTGCTCTGGAATGCCACATGCAACCCTGCGTTGCCACAGGACTGAAGCTCGGATTCCTCAGATCCCCTCCCTAGCCCGCTACGACTGCGTCCCTTAACCCCTTGAGGGAACTAATGGAAAAGCTCAGTTTTGCCCGCGCTGTTCTACTCTCAGCTCAAGTAAGACTCAAGTAAGATCCAATGGGCAGACGCCGGGGAATAAACGTCACCGAAGACGAGCGGGGGCGTGGGGCGTGAACACTGAGCGTTCCAATCAGAAAGTCACTGTTTCTATTGGGACAATGGGTGGCTCCGCCCCCACTGCAGACTCATTGTCCGGGGGAGGAGGCTCCGCTGGTTCCAGAATAGCCGGGAGAGACAATCCAGGAGACGTTCTACGGCCCAGCCTGCAAAGCAGCACCGACAGTGGGCTGCAACGCCACGGTCAGATGGCGTCAGCGTCCCTGGATCCAGGAGGGGTTTAGGGCTAACGCCGCGAACGCTCCAAGGGGCGCGGCTCCTGCTTGGAACCAGCGGAGAACTCCGGCTTCGGCCTCTGGCCCGCCCCAAACGGTACCTATGACATCACCACCAACCAATCAAATGGCGCATTCTTAGGCCTCCTCATTGACTTTTTCGCTTCCTGGAGGCGGAATTCCTCGTTCCAGCACCTCATGTGACTACGGAGAGCCGGTGGGTGGGCTCCAGTGGTGCCCTCTGGTGTCTCAGAATCTGAGGACTTCCTAAGGTCAGAGCCAAGAAAGTACGGTCTGGGTTACTATGGGCGTTGGAGAGGCGCTGAAGGCAGACCTTGGTTGGATGGGAGCTCGGTGCAGGGGCTGGAGGAGGGAAGCCAAAGACATGGTTTCCATCGTACCTTCGCCCTCAGGGTTCACGATCTAACGAGTGGAGGGCGGAAAGCTTTACGCGAACGAAGGCGGTAGATAGGTGGGACGCTAGGGAGAGGGATGCTGGATCCCAGAGGAGGTGCCTGAGCCAGTGTAACCATCTGCTTGAGTAGATCTTTGAATAACCAAAAAATGGAGGAGCCACCCTAGGTCTTGGAGGCTGTGTGGGCAAATGTTCTGAGGTTTAAAGGGATCGTGGCCGTGTTATGCCCTGCTCCCTGTCCTAGGGCTAGACCCTTGGTGACTGCAGAGGACGCTCTGTGTCCTCCCTGAAGCTCTGCCTCCACTGCTGTCCTCTCTCTTTGGCTGCTTTTCCATGGAAGCCTGTCCCTCTCCCTCTGCCCTCACCTCTATGCCCCCTGGTGACAGCTTCTCATGTTCCCTGTAAAGGCAAAGCAAGTAGAGTTCCTCTCTCCACTGCCCCCTAGGACATTTCAGACCCTCTCCTCATGCCTCTTCCTCTATCCAGTATTTGCCCTTGTCACCCGTTGCGGGGGGATTCTTTTATCATGAAGTCACCCGGGAAGTCCTTACCTTAACCATTAGCTAGTCTGATAACAGTTCTCCTACCCTGGCTCTTCTTAGACAAACTCACTGGGCTAAAATCTAACCCCAGTTAGACTATTTGTGAATTCCTTACCTCTGGAGCAGCAGAGCATTACTAGAGAAAAACAACATTTTGAATTCTTGACCTTAAGCCTTAATATTATATTGGAGGGCTTCAACAGTGCAGTAAGGTAAAAAAAGAAAAAAAAATAGTAGAAAGGTATAAGGATTAGGAAGGGGGTAAAAAAAGTATTCACAGGCAACAGGAATGTGTATGCAAAAATGCCAAAAGAACTTACAGATAAGTTACTGCTGCTGCTGCTGCTAAGTCGCTTCAGTCATGTCCGACTCTGTGCGACCCCACAGATGGCAGCCCACCAGGCTCCGCCGTCCCTGGGATTCTCCAGGCAAGAACACTGGAGTGGGTTGCCATTTCCTTCTCCATGCATGAAAGTGAAAAGTGAAAGTGAAGTCACTGAGTCGTATCCAACTCTCAGTGACCCCATGGATTGCAGCACACCAGGCTCCTCCATCCATGGGATTTTCCAGGCAAGAGTACTGGAGTGGGGTGCCATTGCCTTTTCCTAGATAAGTTACTAGAGTTTAGCAAAGTCACTGGATGCAAAGTCAATATATAAAAATCAGTTATAATTTCTATATATCAACAAGTGAAAACTTTTTTTCATGCAATTTACAGTAGCATCATGCAACATAAAATGCCAGGAATAAATATAATGCCAGTCATAATGTGCAATGACTCTTCACACATACAATAAAACATTGAAACTGAACATTATCATAATCATTTCATGATGTATGTAAAGTCAAATCATTATGTTGTATACCTTAAACTATATAGTCAAATTATATCTCAATAAACACTGAAAGAAAAAAAAGAAACATAAAGACATAAATGGAGTGCCAGTGAAGTCGCTCAGTTGTGTCTGACTCTTTGCGACCCGGACACGACTGAGCACAAAACTATGCGTGCAAAACTATGTTAAAAGATTGGAAGATTTAATCCAGGCATACCTCAGAGATGCTGTGGGTTTGGTTACAGACCACCGCAATAAAGCAAATATCAGAGTAAAGTGAATTATACAAATGTTTTGGTTTCCCAGGGAATAAAAAATTTGTGTTTAGACTACAGTCTGTTAAGTGTGCAACAGTACTATGTCTAAAAAAAATGTACATACCTTAATTAAAAATACTTTATTGCTAGGAATTTCCTGTTGGTCCAGTGGTTAAGACTCCACCTTTCACTGCAGGAGGCACAAGTTTGATCCCTACTCAGGGAACTAAGATCCTTCATGACAAATGGCTGAAAAAGAAAAAAAAAAACAATACCTTATTGCTAAAAAATGCTAACCATCATCTGAGCCTTCAGTGAATCATAATCTTTTTTTTTTTTTTTTTTGCATCCTTGTGGGGGCCTAAACATCATCTTTTTAAAAGTAACATCAAGGAATTCCCTGGCAGTCCAGTGGTTAGGACCCTGCACTTCCACTGCAGAGGGCCAAGTTTGATCCCTGGTTGGGGATCTGAGATCCCACATGCTTCCTGGTACTGCTGCTGCTAAGTCGCTTCAGTCGTGTCCGAATCTGTGTGACCCCATAGACAGCAGGCTTCCTGGTACAGCCAAAAATAAATAACATTAGAGATCACTGAGCACAGATCAGCATAACAGATATAGTAATGATGATAAAGTTTGAAATATTATGAGAATTACCAACATGTGACACGGAGACATGAAGTAAGAAAATGCTGTTGGAAGACTGGTGACGATAGACTTTCTATCATCTGTTAGCTATTGAAGGTTGGCCACAAAACCTTCAAAACCTTTCAGTTTGTTGTAAAAGATGTAGTATCAGTGAAGTGCAATATGCAGGTGCTAATTCTTCCCAAATGATATATGGATTCAGTGCAACTCAGTAAAGACTGTGTAGTGAACGTGTGTGTGTAGACCGTCAAACTGGATTCTAAAATGTATGAGGGCCAAGAACACCCAAGACAGTCCAAAAGAAACCCAAGAAGGAGAACAACTTCCTCTACTAGAGATCAGAAAGGCTACAGCGACAAAACCAAGACTGTATGGTGCTGGTACTGGAATAGACAGACAGACAGAACAAAATCCAGAGAGGGGCCTACAGGTGCACGAAGACTTGAATATTTACACAAGTGGCTCTGAAGAGCCAACATAAGCAAAGGATGGGCTTTCCAGTAAATGATGCCACATCAACTGGACATCCAAGTAGACAAAAATGAGGCCCCCTACTTCATACTACCCACATAATCAATTCTAGATAGATCTGACATCTGAATGAGAAAGAATACATCTTTTAGAAGAGAACATAAAAGCTCATGACTTTTAAGCAAATGTTTTTTAAGAGGACACAAAATGGACTAACCACAAAGGAAAATACTGAAAATTGGATTACAATGAAGAACTTCTTTCATCCAAAGACATTAAGATAAGATAGGTTAAGATAAGGTAAAGACATTAAGATAAGATAGGGAGGATAAAGTTAAGATATACAATCCAAGGACTCATATCCTGAATACATACTATAAACCAATAAAAGATCCACATCCCAGTCAATGAATGGGCAAGAGATGTGAAGAGGTGCTTCACAAGAGAAGATTCAAATAGCCAGTAAACTGATGAAAAAATGCTCAACCTCTTTAGTCATCAGGGAAATTTAAATGTGAAAGTAAGTATTACTGTACTCCACCAGAATGCCTAAAATAAAAATGACTGACAATACCAGGTTTAGGGAAAGAGACAGAGGAGCTGGCCCTCAGACACCAGTGGAGGAGCATACAGTGGTACAAACTACTCAGGAAAGCTATTTGGCATTTTCACTGCAATTCCACTTTTGAGAATATACCGCCCCCGCCAATATAATGCATATGAGCAACCAAAAGACGAGTACAACAGTGTCCTGACAGCATGATTTGTAATAGACAAAAACTGGAAACAACTGAAAGATTGTCGACGTGGACAAATAAATGAGAGTGCACCGTGGGTGAACTGTGAAATCTGATGGTGAGTGAAGAAGCCAGTGCTCATATGACTCCATTTATGTGAAGTTGGAAAACAGGCAAAACTCCTGAGGAATTACCTCTAGGGAGGAGGTCTGGGGAGAAGGGACGAGTTGATGATTAAGTGGGCTTTTGGAGCTGGTGACACTGGGTGGTGACGAGATTAGCATCTTGTTGTCATTCATATTTGTATACTGCAGTTTTCACCGTATGTTCTTCTTCCATTAAGGAAAGGTTGTCCTCACGGACTTGGAGCCTGAGTCTGTATCTTTTGGGGGCTGAGCAGGCAGGTGGTCTTCACCTGACCCCCTTACCGTGGAGTTGCCTTAGGCACGTGTAGCCTGTTGTCCTCAGTTGCATCACACGGACGTGTGCCACACCTGTAGGGACCCACTTCTAGCCTAGAGATTGGCCCAAACCCCCAGCCCGCAGGGCCCCTCAAAATTGTGATTTTCCTCAGCCCCACCCAAACACCCCTCTTTCCTTGAGTGGCTTGGTTCTCTGTCTCTGCCCTTCCCCCTGCCTAACCACATCCACGTCTACCATCAAGCAGGCAGAGCTGTTCTCCCAGATAGTTCCTTCCCTGAGGAATTCTCTGGCTGTTTTCCCTGGTGGTTGTAATTTTGTGCGGTGAGACCACCATCAAGGTGTTTGCTCAGGGGTCCTAGTCCTGGCCCCCGTTTGCTGCCTGGAGCCGGCATTTCTTTAATTTGTCAGCTGGGGCCCAAGTACCCCTGATGAATGCGAGCAAGGACCCCTTGGACAGTCATGCAGAAGTGGGCAGGGCCTCTGACCCTCCCGCCGCAGGGCTGAGCTTTGTTCCTCACGGGGGCCAGCACAGGAACAGATGGCACAGCCCAGCCCTGCTCTTCCCACGAGGTCAGTGTGTGCAGCCTGGCAGTGAACAGAGCAAGGCATGGAGGCCACCGAATGTCCCCGTCCCAGCTTCCTGAGGGCCTGAGCTCATCCCTGAATGACATGCTCTCAGGAGAACCGCAGGGCTCCACCTTCAGCTCTCCAATGAGAAAGGACTTGTACCTGGAAGTCAGCGGTGTTGATTCTGGCTGTGAAAGGGAGGCAGAAGCCTCCAGGATGAAGTGACCGTGCTGTACCACATGAAGCTTTCCTGCCGGCCACTGTGTCAGCTCCTCCTTGGGTCCAGGTGAACCTGTGCACTTAACCTTCTAGAAGAGTCAACAGTTCAGGAAGGACATCTCATTGTCTTCCTGTGCTTTGCACCCACAGACCTGTTTTCCTGGTACCCCACCCCAAGGGGTCTTCTTTGCTGCATTTCGCTCTGCTGGGAGAGTAAAAGCTCCCTGCCGTCAGCATCCCATTAAGAAAGGAAAAGTCATGGCCAGAAGTCACGGTATCTGATTTTCAAAGCATGGAATCCTATGAGAATCATCTTGAGTAACAAAATGAAAGGGACTGTTGAAAACCACTGCTGTCTGGTGTCTGCCTATGGGTTCTGACTCTCCTTCCTGACTTATAGCGACAAGCCCTTGTTAACTCAGCAGCCCACAAGGAAAGTTTTTGCCCAATACTGGCCTCTGATTCCCCTCAGACAGCAGTGTGCATCTAACCCCATATTCGTTGAGATACTCTTTTGGTCCTACCGTAATTACCAAATCCCTGCTAAGGCTGCAAGGTGGGGGGATCTTGCTGGATCCAGTGGAAGACAAATGAGGAATGGAAATAGCTGGGCAGGGCGAGGAGTTCAGGGAGGCCGGGGCTGGGGGGTGGGGGGAGATGCTTCATTTGAGAATAGTTGTAAAGGATTATAGGGGTTTTAATGGGGGAGAGAGACACGGCATTCAAGGCAGAGAGAGATGTAAGTGAAGTCTGCAGGGGCAGCCACCTGCAGATGGTCCACTGGGCTCCCGGTGGCTGTGGCTGTGGCCCAGGAGAAGTGGGAACCCAGGGAAGACGTGGGACTCAAGGGACCTCGATGGAGGGGCCTGTCAGGGACCACCTGACAGATGGTCCTCAGGTCCTGACAGACCACCTGGGGGCTGCAGAGGGCAGGGCAAGCTACTGATGAGGTCCTGAGGTTCCCCCACCCCTGCCCACCTCTCCCACCACCCCTCAGGATCATATAGGGAGGCCTCTTTCCAGATGCCTTGTGATTTATTTCCAAAGGTGAGTTGCAGCACATAGGAAAATACACATGGCTTCTCAGTCTACATTTTTCCAGAGAAAATAGGTTCTGTCATTGGCTTTAGAGCCATCACCCCCACCCCACCCGTTCTGTGAGGCTCCAGGAGGGATGGCCTGTCTCTAAGATTCTGCTCTCAAAGCAGCAGCTTGGCCAAGACCTCTGGGGGTCGGAGTGAAGGGCAGCAACTGCCCCCATGGGGCAGGGGTTGGGGATGGGCAGAGCACATGAGCGGCACTCACTGCAAAGCTAAGGCAAAGAACAGAGCTGGCGGAGGATGCCCCCTCACCCCAGGGACACGGCGTGCCGAAGCCCGGGACACAGACCAGGCGGGCGTGGGGGCTGAGGGCTCGGGCCCAGCCTGGAGCAGCAGCAGGACTGTGTGTGTGTAAGGGCGGGGGTGGGGGCATGCTGAAGAGGCAGCCTACCAGGAGATGGAGGGGCTTCAGTTCACACGCTCCCCGTGCCCCAGCAGAGCTCCTGGCCTGTGGTCCCCAATTCTGTGCTTGGCCCCTGGTGTTAGCTCTCTGTCAGGTGGGGGTCCCCGCTCAGGTCCCTTCTACCATCACCTCCCCTCATACTATCTGTGCAAAACATTCTTAGGGCCAAGCCTCTGAGTCCCCTGCACCCTGCCAAGGGCTGCAGGGAAGGGAGGAGAGGAAGGTGCTAGCTGGGGGCCTCGCCCAGCACCGGGAACTCCTTGCACATCTCCTGGACGATCATGCGGTCCATCTGGCACTGGGGCGAGGCTTCCTCCTCCGTCAGGATGCGTCGCAGTGTGGCCTGCAGGTCGGGGAGCCGGTGGCGGTGCTGCAGGTAGGGCGTGGAGCGGACCACGGCATGCATCAGGGAGAGGTACTCCATGCGCAGCTGTGGGGAGAGCAGGCAAGCTCAGGGATCCCAGGGAGGTGCTGTGTGCCACTGCCACCAGACAGGGACAGACAGGCCACCACGCCTTCTGGCAGCCACAAGGATATGACCGCCTGACACCACTGAAGATCAGGGTTGCACCCCAGCACCCAGCATGTAACCCAGCACCGAGCTGGCCTTCGACAGTCACTGCGTGAGTAAATAAGTGAGTCCTTGCAGTCCACACGCAGTCCCAGAACGTGGCTGGCCCAGGAAGTCCTGGCTCAGAGAGGTGGCAGGAGGAAGCAGTGAGCCCCTACCTGTGTCTAATGCTGGGTCCTCGTGGGGCCGCTATCTGTCTGTTGGAGGCCCTTCTGCTTCTTTCCTCTCACCCTGGGAGATCTCATTCACACCCACAGCTTCAAACAGGGACCCACACTTAGACTTCTTTCCTAGACTCTCCAGGGAGCTGCAGATGAGAATTTTCAGCTGCCCAATGGTCATGCCCCACTTATCTCAGAGAGAACTCAAACTCCTATGTCTACCATCAAACTCACAATCGTCCCCATCTGCCCAAAGCTGAAGGCTTTTCCTGTGTTATCTTAATAAAGAGCACTGCTGTCTGTTCAAATGCCCGAGTCAAAACTACAGGTGTTCTCTCTGAGTCCTTTCTCCCCACATCCTGAACCCAACCCATCCCTGAGACCTGGTGTCTTACCTTCTACCTGCCCTGAATGCATCTCCAACCTCCCTCCCAACCCACCTTCCCAGCACCTCTGGCTCTAGTGGCTCTAACAGCCCCTCCAGTGTGACACTCTAGCTGCTCCTTATCCTCACTAGACCCTGATCTGCTGACCTGGCCCCAGTACTTCTTCTCCATCTGCCTGTCTCCGCCTCTGCTTAGAGGAGTCAATACCCAAACCTTTCCTAGGCAGTATCACCCTGCTAACTCCCAAACTTGGTCAGGCCAAAAAGCACCTGCCCATCAAATTTTAGTATCAACAGCTAAGCAGCAGACCATTATGGAGCTGTGCACAAGCCTGAACACCATTCCCCGCCACAAACCACACTGCCCAGGGCCGCTGCCACTTTTCTCCACCAGGCCCACCGCTCCTTAAAGGGCCACTGCCCACCTTCTCTGCGTTTGCCAAATCTAAAGTCCCTGACCAGCTGGCCTTGTGCTTCATGGAGAAAACAAGCACAATTTCAGCAACTTCTGGTCTTCCCTTGGCACCCTCTCCTCAACGACTGTCCTGCTACTGAATGGACTGCCCGGCTCCTGCCAGGCGCCATGCCTCTACGTGGGCCTGAACTCTCACCAGCCGCCTGACCTACTTTTGATTCCCACAGTGGCTGACCCTCCCAACACCTCAGCCTCTTCTCCATAGTTGGCTTGCTGGATGAGTCCCTCTGGCTTAGACACCCACCAGCATCTCCCACCTTGAAAAGACTTTCTCTTGGAGTTGGTGGTCTAGTGGCTGGGAATCTGCCTGCCAATGCTGAAGACATGGGTTTGATCCTTGGTCCAGGAAGATTCCACATGCCTCAGAGCAACTAAGCCCGTGCACCACAACCATGGAGCCTGTGCTCTAGAGCCCGGGAACTGCAACTACTGAGCCACCATGCCCAGAGTCCATGCTCTGCAACAAGAGAAGCCACTGCAATGAGAAGCCTGCACAGCACAGCTAGAGAAAGCCTGTGCAGCAACCAAAACCTAACATAGCCCAAAATAAAATATATAAATAAACTTATGAAAAAAAAAGACTTTCCCTTGATCCCATGTCTCCCTCCAGTGATCCCCCAACTTTTCTGCTCCCCTTTACATAAACAGAACAGAAGCAAAAGAGATTAAAAAGAGGTGGCAAGAATACACAGAACTATACAAAAAAAGAACTTAATGACCTGGATAGCCATGATGGTGTGGTCACTCACCTAGAGCCAGACATCCTAGAGTGTGAAGTCAAGAGAGACTTAGGAAGCATTACTATGAACAAAGCTGGTGGAGGTGATGGAATTCCAACTGAGCTATTTAAAATCCTAAAAGGTGATGCAAGGTGCTACACTCAATGTGTCAGCAAATTTGGAAAACTAAGCAGTGGCTACAGGACTGGAAAAGATCAGTTTTCATTCCAATCCCAAAGAATGTTCAAACTACCACACAATTGCACTCATTTCACATGCCAGCAAGGTAATGCTCAAAATCCTTCAAGCTAGGATTCAGCAGTACATGAACTGAGAACTTCCAGATGTACAAACTGGGTTTAGAAAAGGGAGGAATGAGAGATCAAATTGCCAGCATCCGAGGGATCATAGAGAAAGCAAGGGAATTCCAGAAAAACATCTACTTCTGCTTCTCTGACTATGTTAAAGTCTTAGACTGTGTGGATCACACAAACTGTGGAAAATTCTTAAAGAGATGGGAATACCAGACCACCTGACCTGTCTCTTGAGAAACCTATAAGTGAGTCAAGAAGCAACAGCTAGAACCAGACATGGAACAACAGACTAATTTCAAATTGGGAAAGGAATATAACAAGGCTGTATATTGTCACCGTGTTTATTTAACTTCTATGCAGGGTACATCATACAAAATGCCAGGCTGGATGAATCACAAGCTGGAATCAAGACTGCCAGGAGAAATATCAACAACCTCAGATATGCAGATGATATCACTCTAATGGCAGAAAGTGAAGAGGAACTAAAGAGACTTTTGATGAGGGTGAAAGAGGAGAGTCAAAAAGCTGAGTTAAAACTCAACGGTCAAAAAACTAGGATCATGGCATCTGGTCTCATCACTTCAAGGCAAATACAAGGGGAAAAAGTGGAAATAGTGATAGTTTTATTTTCTTGAGCTCCAAAGTCACTGAGGAAGTCATGAAATTAAAAGACTCTTGCTTTTTGGAAGCAAAGCTGTGACAAACCTAGACGGTGTGTTAAAAAGCAGAGATATCACTTTGCCAACAAAGGTCCAAAGAGTCAAAGCTCTGGTTTTTCCATAAAGAAAACCATAAAGGAGGCTGAGTGCTGAAGCACTGATGCTTTTGAACTGTGGTGCTGGAGAAGACTCTTTAGAGTCCCTTGGACAGCAATGAGATCAAACCAGTCAATCCTAAAGGAAATCAACCCTGAATATTCATTGGAAGGACTAATGATGAAGCAGAAGCTCTAATACTTTGGCCACCTGATGTAAAGAGCTGACTCACTGGAAAAGACCTTGATACTGGAAAAGATTGAAGGCAGGAGGAGAAGTGGGTGACAGGATGAGATGGCTGGATGGCATCACCGACTCAATGGACATGAGTCTGAGCAAGCTCTGAGAGATAGTGAAAGACAGGGATGCCTGATGTGCTACAGTCCATGGGGTTGCAAAAAGTTGGACAGGACTAACATGTTCAAGTTCACATAAAAACACATGAGGGTTGTTGCCATTCAGTGCTCCCACCTTCCCTCTCTTTCCACTCCCCTCCAACGTCAAATCTTCTCTTCAGCTTCCCACTTGGACTCTCCTCCACTCCACTGACACTGCTGGTCAGTCATACCTGACCTCCACGTGGCAAATTTTATGTCTTCTTCTCAGGCCTCATCTCACTCAGGCTCCTACCTGTGGCAACGGCTCATCCCCTCCTCTTTCACACACAAGTCTTTGGGCTCCTGCTCTCCTGGTTTTTCCTCCTGCCTACCTCCTGTGTGCCCCAACTGAAGCCTAAGCTTCCCTCTGACCCATGCATCCCACACCCGAGGTGACTGCGCTGTCACAGGCTTCCCAGCACATGTATGCACAGCACACTCCCAAGTGTCTCTTTCCTGTCCCACTCACACCCCAGTGCCTCGCTGACGTCCTCTGTACCTGGATGTCCAGCAGATACCTTCTCAATCTCGACGCATCAAAACACAACTCTATTCAAAAGGTCTTCCCCACCAGAGGGATCAACACTTCCTCCACTGGGCTGGTCCAGACCAACTGAGCAGCGAGTCCTGCCAGCCCACCTCCAACACACCGAGGCCTGACCTCCTCTCCTACTCCACATGTGCCACCTGGAGGGTGGCGGCCGCTTCCGCACCGGCGTGCCGCTTCCGCACCGGCGTCCCGCTTCCGCTGTGATCTCACAGCCTCCATTTCATTCAGCATGGTAATCAGATCACTTCCCCTACAAGGTGACCACCTCCTGCCGCAGCCCCCAAGGCTTCGTGTAAACTCCACTTGTTCTTCTCACCTCCCGCCACTCCTCCTGTCTTCAGACAGTGCATCACCTGACCACCACACGGTGGGCTCCCTTGGGTCTTGGCTGAGCGGCCTCCCTACTTACCGGCTCCAGCAGCGCCCCTCACCCTAGTCTCAGGTGCCCCTCCCCCGGGGTGTGGCAGCTTCCACCCCGCTGCGGCCACATCCAGGCACCTTGTCTCCGGGCGACAGGTCCGCGATGTGTCGCACGGTGATGTCGATGAGTGCCATCATGTCTGTGTGGTAGAAGATAGCAGCCGTGGCGGGGCTGGCGAACACGTCCTGCAGGAACTTGAGGATGGAGTGCGGCGGCTGCGGCTCGTGCTTGAAGATGCGCACGGGGTCATCTAGAAGGTGGGGAAGAGGGCTCAGGGGGGTCCTCTGGGGAGGGCCAACAGGTGTCACAGGGGCAGGGTGGGGAGGAGTCACAGGACATCCAAGTGGGCCCGTGCAGATTCCTGGGCTCTCACCCCCTCTGTTCAGAAGCAACAGCAGCTTCTCGGAGAAGATCTTGACATTGGCGTGTTTGCTCAGGGCGGCCATGATGACGTTCTGGTCCGGGGCTGAGGAAGGACACAGGTGTGCATGAGGGCACTGGCGCTGAGCCTGGCGGGTCCTCCTCCACCCTTGCAGCGCGAGGCAGCCACCTCAGGCAGGCCCCGCCCTCACCTGGCAGGTGCAGGTTGAGAGCCAGAAGTAGATTCACGCAGAGATCCGGCAGCTGCTCCGTGGTGTCCAAGGGCAGCCCATCCTCAACAATGCTCAGCAGGAACTGGGCAAAGGGTGTGCCCAGGTGCTCTAGGAGAGGAGCACACCAAGGTCTGCAGCCTAGACCCACCGCCCACCCCGCCCAGCCTCCCTGGGTTCCCCTGAGCCCTGGGGACGCTCTATGAGACCCTGGACAGTGGGTCCCCAGCCCTCAGGCCGTGGGCTCCCTGCAGTCAGCTGGGCCGCGACCTGCCTTCTTACCATAGTGTGCGTAGGGCACTGCCTCGCCCATGGAGAAGACCATGGCCAGGATGAGGGCAGAGTAGCAGAGCTTCTGGTGGTCTGCAGGGGCGCAGAGCAGATGGTCAGAGACCCTGAATGTGGCGGGAACCCCCCCAGGGGGCAGGGAGCTGGCCCTCGCTCGCTCACCCTGCGTGTCTGTCTGCATGTCCCGCGCCAGCTCCACGGGCAGCACAGATGACACGAGCGTGGAGATGATGGCCGCATCCAGGCTGCACATGGCGCCGAAGCACTTGAGGAGCAGCAGCCGCAGCGACACCCGGTGTTCCTGGCAGGGGACCCCGTATGCGCTCAGTACCCGGATGCCCCACCACTGCCCAGGTCCCTCCGTGTCCCCCTGCCTCCCCTCACTCCCACAAACAAACCATTTGGTAGTAGGCCACCAAGGCCAAGACAGACTCGAACTCGTTCCGCTTGCACATTTTCTTGCAAACTTCAGGGTCTGCGTCCGTCTGCAGCGGGGAGGAGATGTGAGGGAGTCGCTCAGTGTGCCTGACCACCCATGAGCATGCCGAGGACCAGTGGGGGAGACTCCCGAGCACGAGGGAGGGGTGGGGACACCTGGGGGCCCACAGCCCACACCAGAATGTGCAGCAGCTCCTCCAGGTAGCAGCGGATGACGCCCTCGTCCTCATACAGGGCCCAGCTGCGCTGCTGGGCGTCGTCCTTCCGCCGGGCCAGGTCTGCAAAGATCACCTCCAGCCGCTGCTGGTCATGGCAGACCTGCCCTGAGGGCAGGGCGGTGCTCAGGTCCTGTGGGCAGAGGGTGAGGCGGGGCTCAGCACACCTGCCCAGCAACATCTCCAGGAGGCCCGCGAGGCCTGGGGCTCAACCCAGACCCTGAGGTCCAGGTGTGAGCTCCTGGCCTGTGTCAGACGAGGGGCCTGGGGCCTCACCTACAAGGGCTGCCTGGAGCCAGCGTCCTCCCAGGACCGGTGAGCGGACCAGCCCCCGCTTCTCTTCCCTCCTCCCCGCTGCTCCCCATCAACTTCCCACGGCCCATCCAACATCGAGGCCCCCAGGGGCACCAGCCCCGTTCTGCACACCCTCTCCAAGGAATTCCACTGCCTCCAAGTCTTCCCCCCATCCGCCCCCCGACCTCCCCCAATAAACCAGCAGCTTATGGGATCTTATTTTCCTGACCAGGGATTGAAACCTTGGCAGTGAGAGCATGGACTCATAACCACTGGACTGACTTCAAGGAATTCCCGCGCCCCCAAGTCTAATAACCTCCCGAGACAGGATTCTGCACGAGACACGTCTACGGGGAATTTTCCAACAACCTGCCTCCTGTCCCTGGATAAACATCCTCTGTGAGGAAGGCCACGGACTTCTCACAGCCTGCATGTGACTTGAGAGTCTACCCTCTGATTCTACACAAAGTGGGACAGGCCTGTCAACCCGCCTCCCGTGTTCCTCTTGGCCCTGATGGCCACTGCTCCCACACAGGCAAGCCTGTGGCCTCACCACTGCCCACACCCCAAACCAGAGCTGCAGCTCCCAAGGAAGGAGGCACTTCCGGCCCATCTGGCCCCCAATCCTGCTCCCTGATCAGTGGGCCCCCTTGGCAAAGGATGCCACTCTTTCCACGATGCCCACCCCCCCATCTGAGTCAGCACTCAGGCCTCCATCATAGCTCTCGAAACACCCAGTGCTCTCCACTGCCAAGGCCAGGGTGGCACTGCGCTCTTTCACGCCCTCCGTCCATTCCTTCCCTGCAGCCCGAGAGAACCCCTGGCCACCCACAGTTGTCTCCTCTGTCCCCTGCCCTAGTCTCACTTCCAACCACACCTCTTGCTCCCTCCCTCCCTCCCTTGCGGCGTTCCAGCCATGCTGGCCTCGTTCCAATCTCCTGTGAGCTGAGCACAAGGTGCTGCCTTATGGCCCTCATCCAGGCTGAGCCTCTGCCTGCAATATTCTTCCTCCCTTTCTCCTTCACGGACTGTCCCCAAAAGTCCCCAACACCCAGCACAAGGAAGCCGAGAGCTCAAGCTCAACAAATACCTGTCAGGTAAAGGCTGGATACGTGTGCGGGCGGGGAAGGGGCAGGGGTGGCGGGGCGGCCCCTGGCCCTGGCCCTGTCCCACCCTCACCTTGCCCTCCACCAGCGAGAGGAGGACCTGCTCCATGACAGGCGAGCTGGCCGGAACAGAGGCCTGGATGTGGCCCACCACGACGCCAATGGCCACGCGGCAGAGCTCGTGGCTCAGGCCGGTGTTCCTCCGCACGAGCTCCATCAGCTCTGCCCCGATGGTCCTGGGCACGGCGGGCTCAGCTGCCGCCTTCTCCTCTGTGGCCCCCAGGTTCAGTGCCCTCAGGGCCTCCAGCTCATCGGGGACCGGGGCTGGGGCTGTCTCCACTACTGCCACTGCTGCTGCCTCCTCTGTAGGGGGCTCCGGGTTTGGCACCTCGCAGGGAGGGGGCTGAGCTTGGGACACAGCGGTAAGCATGCCTCGGCGGGGCACAGGCGGGGGCGTGGGTGAGCAGCTGGGGCCCGGCTCGGATGAGCTGGAGCCGGTGTACAGCGTGTCAAGGGAGGTGCTGCTGACGGAGCCGCCGCTGGACACAGAACTGCCCCCGGAGGGCGTGGTGTTGCGGCCGCCTGTGAGCAGAGAGGCGATGCTGTGCTGGGGCAGCCCCCTGGGGACCCCTATCCCCCCAAGCCCAGAGCCCCCAGCCGTCCAACCCCTGCCCTGTCTTCACCCCCAAGCCTGGAGCCCCCAGTGTTCTGACATAGCCACAGCAACCGTTCTAAGCACAGGGTGCCCCCAACTCCCCATTCCCGCCTTCTCACCACTTCCCGAGACCATCAGTGCGTCGCGGTCTCGGCGCTTCACGGGTGGGGGTGGCGTGGTGGGCGCTGCTCGGCGAGGCTGTGGCGGGATCTGGGAGGACACAAGTGGGATCTGAGGGCACAGACAGCCATCTGGGGTGCGGCCTGAGCTCAGCAGGGGCAGGACCAAGGCTCCAGGTGGCATCGCTGACTGGGGTGGACACTGGGAGCCTCCGGACAAAGACTTAAGCCCCTCGCCACCTCCCTTGCTCAGGCAGCTCTCACCATGTACCTGGTAGAGGCCTCCATCCGCCCCGAGATACTCAGAACTGGGCAGGCTGTGCTGCCGTTCGAACCCAGCTCGACACATGCCATTGGGCTGCCTGGTGGCGGCGGCGTCCAGATGGTGGTCACTGGTGGACGGGGTCATAGCTGCAGGGCTGGGGGCGGAGGGGCCTCTGCGGGACAGGGTCTCTTTCCGGTGGTGGATCAGCTTCCTGAGGCAGGGGCAGGGAGGTAACAGGGGAGTCACCTTACAGCTCCCCACGTCTGCCCGTGCCCCCTGAGGGACGCTGCCCACCCACGCCCAGGCCCCCCCCCCCCCCCCCCCCCCCATGCCCCACCCACCTCTGCACTGCCAACCCTGCCCTCTAGAGTCTGGGAAGGCCCCATCCCCCAGGGCCCACTGGGAGGCCCCCCAACACACTCACTGGAGGACCCCGCGCTGCTCCAGGCTGTATTTGCCACCGTCCCGCACGGCCGCATTGTGCACAGCCTCAATGGCCCGGTCAATGGCTTGGAGGACATCCTGCTCCAGGCCCTGTGAGGGGGGCAGGAGTGGGCACGGAGGCCAGAGCCAGCCCTGGAGGGAGCCTGGCACAGGCAGAGGGCCACAGCTGCTCTCAAAGCCTGGAATACTAGAGACCAACACAGCAAGATGAACTAGATATCAATCGGGGTTCTCAAACTGCGTCACTTGGGAAGCTGGGCCACAGGGAGGGGCCCAGGCTGCTGCTTTATATATCGGGCCCCCGCTCGCAATTTTACCTGTGGTGAGGCTCTCGGCTAAGTCATCTCTGAAAGTCTGGGCTCTGAAGCAAAAACACAGCCCACGGACCCCCAGTTTGAGGCTAGGAGTGCACACTTACTCTATCGCCAGGCTTGGCTCAGATCCCAGGCTGAGATGCCAAGCAGGGAGCCTCTAGGGTCTGGAGCTCTGAACAAATCCCTCTGGATCCTTCTGACCCATCACAAAACCAAGGCCACACTCCAGGAGAGTCCTGTCTTCAGAGAGCCTTCTGCAGGCCCTGGTAGCTGAGGACAGGCCAAAGGGATCTCCTCTTTGCACCCGTGTTGCCAGCCCTCATCACCTCTAGCTGTGAGAAAGGAATCCTCCAGAGCTGTGCTGGGAAACAGCAGTTCTGGGTTTGTGGCAGAAGACAGACATAAGCGTGGAACCTGGCCCCTGCTCCAGATTTTGTGTCGCCATCCACAGCAACTCAGGGGTCCCCTTGACCCAGCCTGGCTGGCATGGGGTGGGACGAGTAGGGGGCTGGCAACTGTGGGACCAGTCACTCCCACCCCTCCCTTGCCCTTGGCACCCATGGTCCATCAGGCACAGGGGCCTCAGAACTAAGGTGAGATCACACCAGAGTGGGTTGGAGAGCCTTCTCGGACGGGGACAGACAGATGGACTCAGAGGTCAGCAGAGCCCCAAAGATAACAGGGGGCGTGTCAGAGTGCAGGAGATAGCAGACAGAAAAGGGGACAGAGCAAGAACGGCAGACGATGCACAGAAAGCAAGAAAGATGGTGGCGGTGGGGGAGAGAGAGAGAGAGGAAAAGAGAAGCAGAGGGAGACAACGCAGAAAGAAACTGAGATTCGGAGGCAGAGAAGGGGAGAGAGTTGGAGGATGTGGACACACACAAGGGGAGAGTCAGAATGACACAGAGACAGCCAGGGAGACCGAGACGGAGGGAGATATGCAGCAAGAAACCAAGAGACAGAGAAGGTGGTACCCTCTCTGCTCTCCCCAAGCACCCAGCCCCAACAGCCAAGGCAGGCGAGGGGCCTCACAGGCCCTGGGGGAAAGTGGGGGGAGGCCTCCAACAAGCCCCCAGCCCCAGAGAGACTGGCTCTGACATGCTCACTTCCAGACCCAGCAGCCTTGGTGTCCGAGGCTTCCACTCTCACCCAGACACTCCTGGATGCCATGAGGCCAAGGGTCCAGGGCCCCGGGCCCATCCCCTCGGGTAAAAGCCACAGATGACATCTCCAAATTTATCCTGTTATTTCTGTCCTGAACTGGGCCGGCTTGGGATGCTTCCTACAGCCAGAGACTAGGATGGGGCGGGGGTGTCTGGCACAGGGCAGGCCTGGAGGCTCTGGGCCCTCCTTCCCCCTGAGATCAGAATAGACCAGCTGGAGACAATGCAGCCCAACCCCCACACCAGGACTATTCTGGGGGAAACAGGAACTGCGGCTGTACCTCCAGTGGAAGGAAACAGGGGGGCCACGGCCACACCAGGGGAAGCCGTGGGGAAGTCCCACTTCCTTGCTAAGGGAGCAGCTCCCACCCCAGGCTGGGGACAAGGAAGGCTCAGGCTCCCTCACTTTCCAAGAAAGGAAGTCTGAGAAGTCAGGGCCTGAGGCTTGTAGTGCCAGGGAGTGTCAGCAGGAGATGGGAACCCAGGCTCAAAGTAGATTGACGAGGGTGTTTTGGGAAGAGCTTAGGGGCTAAGTACAGGACAATAAAAGATATTGAGGTCTCAGGCCTTGGGGGGTCACTTAGGGGATGGGGCTGTCCATGGCTCCCTGGTCCAAGTGCAGGGGGTGGGATGGGAGGGTGAAGAAGTAGAAGATGGCTGGGGAAACAGAAAGTGCCCAGGGTTGCCAGGGGTCTCAGGGGTGGAAGCTGCGAAGAAGAGGCAAGAGTGTTGGGATCCTGGTGATCCAGGCGAGGGGCCAATTAAGTCAGGGGTCTCCGTGACCTGGGGAACTGCTCAGAATCTAGTGTACTGGAATCTCGGAGCTGACTCTTGAATTGTATTCGGCTGGGGATTCAGATGTTGGGTCTGGGGTCTCGGTCCCAGAGTTAGGCTTTAGGTAGGTCTGGAGTCCTCAAGAGTTGGCTGTCAAGGGCCTGGTCCTCTGTGGGGGGAGCGGGCTCTCAGGGTCCCAGTCCCCGCGGGGTCTCTCGGTTCAAAGTCCTCATCTGCTGGAGGTCCCGACCGGCGGGTGATGGAGCTCAGTCTAGGGGCGGCGGAGGCCGGGCCGGGGAGGGGCACACTCACCTGCAGGCGGCGCAGGTAGGCGGGCGGCACGTAGCCGGTCTCACCGCTGCGCGCCCGCGCCGCCAACCACCAGTGCGCGCTGCTGCGCTCCAGCACCAGGAAGGTCTCGCCCGCGGCGAACGCCAGCGCGTTGGGCTCCGCCGAGCGGAACGCGTACAGCGCGCGGTACATGAGGCCGAGTCGCGCCGGGGCAGGGGAGACGGCGGGGGGCTGAGAAACCAGGACGCCAGGCCGGCAGCTCCTCGCCGCGCTCTCCCTGCCCCGTGACACACGGCGCGTGCGCACGCGCGCCCGCTCGCCCGCAGTCCCGCCCCGGCAGTGTCGGCTCCTGCGCGGGAGCGCGGCGCCCCCTGGCGGCCCCAAGGGGCGCGGCTCTCGAGAGTCCACCGCCCTTTCCGAGGGCTTGGTCGTCTCCAAACTCCAGACTCCCTGACCCGGCACCCCGCCTAGAGCCCCCAGCCCCAGCTATTCCTGCCCGGCCCTCCACTCCTTTTACCGACTCAAGCCCTAGTACTGCGGCCCACCCTACTTCACGAAGGAGAGCTTCGCCCGCAGCCCAAAGGCAGAGCCTGTGTCCTGTGCTGATAAACCTCTTGCATCTATGCCACCCCAGGGAAGTGGATCCTGACCTACTAAATTAAGGACAGCGACCTCGGGTCTCTGTGTCTCTAGGCGTGCTGAGCTCACTTCTTTAAGCTCCAGCGGTGGGCAACGGGGAGCAAGAGTGGAGAGGGGGCTGCAGAAACAAAAACCAGGTCAGGCCATTTCGCTGTCCATAGTCCTCCCATCCTCAGTCCCCATCACTTCTCTTCTGCCACTAACTACTCTCTTCCTCTCTAACATGGGTCCTTGCACATCCATTCTTCTGCCTGGGACGCTACTCCCCTCCTCACAGCGTAAGGTCAGGCTCCCACCCTTATCAGTCACTTTCATATCACTCTCTTCTGTGGTCTTTGGGGACTTACAAATCCCAGTTATCTTATTTCTGATGCTTCCTTCTGAGAGCAGATAGAAGGGGCTGGTGGATGGGGATTGGGGTACCATGTGGCGTTAAGAGCCTGTTTCCTGTTAAGAGCCTGTTAAGAACCACGTTCCAGTCAGCCCTGACCTGGTGAGGTCATTGTAGTCCTATGAAGCAGCAGGGAAAACCAAGGGGACCTGGGTTTTGGCAAACGCAGAGTCCTGGGGACCTCCCATCTCCGTCCAGAGGCTGGTCCAGCCACATTCTTCTCTGGAAGCCTGGACCCAGGGAGCAGGTAGGCACAACCTGGCCAGTGTATGCAGGTGGGTGATTTTGGATATAGTGGATATAGGCACAGCGGACCTGGGAGAGAAGGTGCTGAGAGGTTCAGGAAAGAGGTGGGGCTGTTAGACCTGGACATCCAGATCCTTTCTTGGCACTAGTTCCGTGTCCTTCTCCCTCATGCCTGTGTCAGCAGTTCAAGATCTCGTGCCACACTTCTCCCTGAAACCCTCTGAGAACAGAGCAGAAACAGCTCTCTTGGGGGCTATCTGGCTGGAACCACATGAAGGATGGCACTGGCATGGCTGCAGTGGGCTCCAGGGCTGGGTAGGAGTGCTGGCAGATGGTGTGGCCAAGAGGACCACTCGACCCAGAAGACCCCCTCCATCCAGCCCCCCACCTCCTGGGACCTCCTGGAACCTTGACCGCAGAGCCAACGGCCGCCGACAGATGAAAGACTGGTGGCCACCTAAGGTCCCAGGATTGGCTCCAGGATGCCTGACATCACAATGTCTGGCCAATTAGCTGCTGCCAGTGGCACAGGAGCTGGACCCAAGGTTAGGCACACCTGCTGTCCAACTCTGACTGAAGCTATGTTGAGGGCAGGGAAAGACCTGTGTCGAGAGTCAAGTGCAGTTCTCTGCATAAGGGTGCTGGGATGGACCCATTTAAGGTTATGCTTGTGGGTGCTTGGTTAGTGGACTGAGGACTTAGCCAAGAGGCTATGGTGACTTCAGGGCCCATGGGGTGGGGGCAGTGGCAAGGAGGACACTGCTGGACCAGGGTGGAGGTCGTGGCATGTGTGACATTTCCGAGGGTTGGGAGGGGGACTGGCTGCCGGACCCCTATCCCTGGCAAGAACGACAGCAGCACTGTTACAATTAACAAAAAGAGTTGTATTAGAACATTTACACTCAGGGAAGAAAGAGGTATCTGCATCATCAAATGTGGAATGTCGAAGAAATAGTTAAAATAAATAAAGACTCCGAGCGCAGCTGGGGCTGGCTCAGGCTGGGACTCACAGAGGCCTCTGCGCATCAGCTCCAGGCTGCAGGGCCACCGCCTGGCCATACTGGCCGCCTCCCCGACGCAGCACAGCTGTGCCCGGGACACACAGAGTCTCTCAGGTGCTGGTGCAGCCAGAGCTCACTCCCCGCTCTCCTCACTTATCTCTGTGACAATGTCTATCAGGCTCTGGAGCCCAAAGATATAGCCAGCATCCTGGCCTTCGTGGACCACACTGTCCTCACCATACAGCCTGCACGTGGTGTGCGCAAAATCGATCATGCGCACGTCCACCGAGCTGGTGCCGATGGGCTTGTAGGCATAGGCGCCGGCCGACTCGTCAGCAGACTCCTCCGACAGGTCCTCCAAGTCCTCCGCGTCTGAGTCCAGGGCCACTTCAGGCCGCTCCTTGCCATCATAGATGATCAGCAGGGAGCTTGAGTAGAAGCGGTAGGATTCTTGTCGCTCCAGCACGCCCTTGAGTTCAGTCAGCTTCCTGAGCACCGGGCCCAGGAGCTCCCGGCGCAGGTACCGGCCATTGTGGAAAAACTGGAAAAGTGCCTCCTTGAAGCCCTGTACGGACAGCTTCCGTCCGTGGTACTTGTTCATGAACATGAGCTGCCCACTGCCCGCCTGGTACACCTGTGGGAGGGAGACCAGCAGGTCAGGGACCGACAGGCATCTCAGGCAGAGATGGCCTGGCCCCAGGAGAGTGGCAGCAAGACAACAGCCCTGGACCCGATCCTTTAACTTGTTAAGTACACCAGTCACACAAGGCCCTGTCCTTGCCAGTCAACACCCACTGGGATACAGCCCTCTGAGCTGGGCGCCATCGCCAGTCCTCTGCTTAATGTGTGGGTTGGTGGAGAGTGCCTATTGTCTCCCCTTTCCTCTCTCTCTGGCCCATAGCTTCTGGACTCAGCCAGTCTGGCCAGCCCCAGAGAGCGTTACCCACACCCACCATGCTCTGACACTCCTCTCACCTGCATGCCGCACACACGCACACCGATGACTGCTGACGTGCTCTGCTGGCACTTGCGGATCTGGTTAGCTGCCTTCTCCTCTGAAGCATCGTCACCATGCTGGCGTGTCCCCATTTTGAGGTCCAGGACACAAGGCACCTCGTAACGGGAAGTCAGGTTCTCCAGCAAGATAAATTCTGAGTGGTTAAGGATAAGGCCCCTCTCAAGAAAAGGTGCTGCTCCATGGCACTCCCAGGGTGCAGGGCCTACACACAGCGTCCCAGAAATCCTGCTCTATCTCCCAGGCGGGCGGCCCAGGGCTGACCAGAAGGCTAAAAGGCACCCGCAATTCTTGCCAGGGAACTGGCGTGAGAGCAGGATGGGCCACATACACACCATTTCCTGACTCAGCAAGATGTGGGACCACAATCCAACAACATCCTGTCCTAAAGCAGACACAGAACATCAGTAAGTTCAGTAATCCCAATCTTAAATAAGAAATAGAAATATCACTTAGGAACTCAAGTTTTCTCTTTTCAAATAAATATGTATTTCCCAGATGGGGACACTGAAAAGGCCGAGAAACAATGACCAGATGTATGAGTTCCCCTTGCCTGCCAAGTCAGGAGACATAAGAGATGCTGGTTCGATCCCTGTGTCAGGAAGATCCCCTGGAGAAGGGCATGGCAACCCACTCCAGTATTCTTGCCTGGAGAATCCCATGGACAGAGGGGCCTGGAGGGCTCCGGTCCACAGGGTCGCAAAGAGTTGGACACGACTGAAGTGACTTAGCACAATGCCCAGACCAGCTCCTAGAGTGTGGACTGGTGAACCATGGCCCCCTGCTCACCGCTTTACAGCTGATAAGTTAGGAACAAGTGGTTCCTATAAATGAACTTTTTCTTTTTCTGGTCACAGGGCCTGTGGGGTCTTAGTTCCCTGGCTAGGGATTGAAACTGGGCCCTCGGCAGTGAGAGCATGGCATCCTAACCACTGGACCACCAGGGAATTTTCAGTTTTCTATTTTTAAGAGGTCAAAAAGTAAATATAATATTTCATGACACATGAAAGTTGAATGAAATTTAAGTCTCAGCACCCATAAATAAGAGCTTAGCTGGAATACAGCCAGGGTCATTCATGTACATCATCTACGGCTGCTTTCACGCCACAAATGACAGAGCTATGACACAGTGTGTGCCTGCAAAGTCTAGAGTATTCACTATCTGGCCCTTTACTGAAAAAGCTGGCAACACCTGCCTTAAAGGAATAACTGAATTCACATCTGGAGTATGAACACACCTGACCCCTGTGCCATCTCTGCATTCCAGAAAAGTAAGGCAGCTACACAGACGGCTGTGCTTGTGTAAAAACGACTCAGGAGCCTAGTTTAAAAGACTCCCACTCACCACGCATGGGACAATTTGAGCATCAGAGATAACTGCAATGAACTAAGACACGTCAAGTATGTTGAGGGAATTCCCTGGCAGTCCAGTGGTTAGGACTTTCTACTTCCTCTGCAGGGGGTATAGGTTTGATCCCTGGTTGGGGAACTAAGATCCCACATGCTGTATTCAAAAACTTAAACTAATTCATGGGTTCACGATGATGCGGAAAACCTCACTGGTTACCTTTGGAGGATGTTAAGAAACCATCTCATTATTTCAAATAGTAAACTAAGGAAAATAAACATTTAACCTGCCTTTCCTAATTGAACTATACTTCATGATAAGCACGTAGCTGATGAGGAAAAGCTTCTCTTTACAGCAGGATTGCAGCTCATGAACGAAAAAGGAATGACAAAAAACAACCTAATTAAAAAATGGATGTAAGGCAATGGCAATACAAAAGAGAAGGACAATGAAATTCTGCTTCCCAATCAACAGGTAAATACCACTTCTGAAGGAGTCTTGCCCCTGGCTCCCTCAAACTGACCCTGAATCTGATCAAGTCTGTAGATCAAATTATCACCTAAACGCAAACAGAAGGGAAAGAATAATGTGTAAAAGACACCACAGGATGTAATCAGTAAAATCCAGAGGGTGGATAACTCTAGAAGACCCAGTTTCTCTGACAAGAAATTTCCAAGAAAAAACCAGAAATGTATTTTAAAAGACTTGAACGTTTCAACTGAATGCAACATGTGAACACCATTTGGACCCACATTCAAGCAAACCATAAATAAAACATTTATGAGACAATAAGGAAAATGGGAAAACAAATTAGACATTTGACTGTAAGGAATTATGATCCACTTCTCAAGGAGTAACGATAGTATTATTAGTGCTTTAAAATATCTTCATCTTTTGGAGATATATACTAAAGTGTATACTGAAGAATTATGTGACCCTTGCTTCACAGAGAGCTCAACTGGGGGTGCTGGGTGTATAGAGACAGGAGACTGACACGAGTGGGCTAACCAACTGCCGAAACTGGGTGACTGGCACCATCATGTTCAATGCATTACTCTACAGTGCACATCCAGGCTCCCTGCCTGAAAAAAAGGAAAGGAGCCTTTCCCTTGTGATTTCTTCAAGTGGCAGCCTGGTAAACCAGACTGAAAGACCAGTCCAACCCCACCGCAGCAATTAAGCGCTACTTGGGGACTTCTCCAAGTGTGTGAAAACACAAACCAGCTCCTTGCACTCCAGGGTAAAGAACCCCAAATGCAAGTTGGTCCCTCCATGAGGTGACCCTCACCCCCAGGAACCCATCAAACCTCCTCCTCAGCACCTGCATTCCCAGACCAGTGCTCAGCCCAGAGGGAAGTGATGTCTGCCCAGTTATCACGCAGGGTATCCTGGCACAACCATGACTTTAAAAAATCCAGTTTCTCTCTCCAAGCCTGAAGGGTCTCCTCCCTTATCCTCCCCTCTCCCCAATGCAGAGAGGCCCTATGAGCAAAGGATACTGTACTGGTTCCGGTGTTTCGCATTCTCCTTCATTCTCTGTAACTGTTGCTGGTGACACTTCATGCTCCAAGGGTTGTAGTGTTTAAGTTGAGAACTTACATTCCCCTTTTTCTCTACACTGTAGTACAAAACTTCAGATTTCTTCAGCCACTCAAATTCTTCTTCTAACTTATGGCTATAAAGAGACAAGAAGCTGATAAATCATAACATCTCATCAGAAGTCAGGGGCAGAGAGACATGAAGGAACTTTCTGCAGTGATAGGAAGTTTGATGTTCTGATGTGGTGGCTGTTTCAGTGGACACATTAAACATTTCAAATGGGTACATTTTACTGTAGTATAGCATACCTCAAGACAGTTGATTTTTTTAAAAAAAATTAAGGGGTTAACTTGCTGCTTTAGGAAAACCTAAGATGTAAGGATAGCCTCTGCCTCCAGCCCACACCCCACAAGGCAGCCTTCCCTGCTCCCACCTTCTAGGCAGTACAATCCCCTGGCTTCTAGAACATCGAAGTTCCCTAATTCAGGACGCTGGAGACAGAGGCTGAAGTGAAATTCCATGAGAATAAGTCAATCTACTTGGCTACACTTAAAAAACTAAAACAAAATCCTCTTTGGCCGTGCTCTGAAGGCCTTCCTCTGGTTGGGACAAGCAAGGGCTCCTCTCCAGTCGCAGCACTCAGGCTCCCCTTGCGGTGGCGTCTCCTGTTGCACAGTGCTGGCTCTAGGCTACGCAGGCTCAGCAGTTGCAGGGCACTGGGCTCCGCTGCTCTGAGGCCTGTGGAATCTTCCCAGACCAGGGATTGAACCTGTGGCTCCTGCACTGGCAGGCAGATTCTTGATCACTGAGCCACAAGGGAAGTCCTTAGCTATCTTTTGAAGCCTGGTGGGCTGCCGTCTATGGGGTCGCACAGAGTCGGACACGACTGAAGCAACTTAGCAGCAGCAGCAGCATACACAATTTATCTTTTCATAAGCTCTGTCAAGGTGTGCCACTTGGGAGGGCTCTGCTTAGGGGGATCCCCAAGATGCATCCATTTTGTCTCCCACTATCAGTGAACAGCCTGCGGTAATGGGACGGTTTCTGTCTGGGTCACTGCTACATTCCCAGATGCCACGCAGGGCCTGGCACAGGACAGCTGCAGGAGGAACGAGTGACTGAAACTCTCTTACAGCTGCCACGACAGCTGACTTACCTGAAATGGCACAGTCTAACTCAGAGTCAAGCAAAGAGAAGCTGGGCACGCCACATGGGAACTGACCCCTGAGTGACAAGGCGCCTGCTAAGTCCATCAGGTGAGCCCTCAGCCCCGGGGCGCTGGGCCCTAACTGAGATCCCTCCCCTCCTCCCACGTCCAGTCTCTCTCAAGTCTATACCCACCTCTTCGCCTTCTCCTCTTTCCGGTGCTGCCGCACCCAGTCCTTAGAGGTCTTGTCTGTTTCTAGAACGTGATGCTTTTTGTTTGTCCACCTGAGCAGCTTGCTTTTTGGTTCACAGTCTGAATTGTCTACACTGTCCACAGTTCCGTGGTCCCCTTTTAATGGATGTGCTATTAAACACAAGTTCCTGTCTTCGTCTTCTTCGAAGCTCACAGATACCACACCTAGAAGGAGGGTGAACATGGAAGACTTTCAGTTCCACAGGAATATGTGTTACAAATAACATGATTGGAACATTTGTTTTTTTCTTACCCTGTTCCTTAGTCTCTATGTTGCCAGAGGCCCCAAACTCATCTGCAAACCTAACAAATATCAAAACAGCTAGAAAAGATGACACCATACAAGACAAGCGATTAGGGAGCAAACATGGCTGAGAGTTCCTCTATGATTCACTCAACGAGGCAAGAGCCAAAGAATTACAAGACACATTTTTCCATCATTGAAAATGTTTATTAATTTTAATGTAATTCTTCTAATCCTGAGAGAGACATGAGGACATTTGCTTTTTAAATCTTGTGGGATTTTTTTTTACTACCTTAAACAGAATCTCCGACGGCCTTGAGGCTTGCTTTAAAGCAGAGCCTGAACAGAGGTTTGCCTGACGGGTAAGAAGCGTTCGAGGGTAAGGGAAGACTGGGCAAGCAAAACAAAATAAAGGAGCAAACAAAGCGAACCACACAGCACAGGACACCCTGCAAAGGCTTCTTGAGCGCCCCACACGGTGGGCACCCCAGCCTCTGTCCTTCTCAGATATATTCCTTTATTGGTCTTTGTAGTCTCATGTCGCAAAAGAACAAGATGAACACAAGGCAAATGGGGTTGGGCTGGGAGCACAGACGTGTAGTGGCCTTGAAAGCAGCTCTCCCCGAGTCTCTAGAACCTGCCATGTGTAATGAGACAGTCTTTGAGGAGGGGGCTGTCGGGTGGGAGGGTTTCAGCAGGTGCCGACGAGTGCCTTAAAACCGACTGGCTGAACACCTTTCCTCCCAGGCCTCTCTGGCCTGGGATCACTCAATTTGCTCAGTTCTTGCTGCCCGCCCGCTTGCTCACTCGCTGCAAGGGAATGCGTGCTTAGAGAGACGACGCTTCTGAGGTGGTACCCGGCTCTGGGCGCAGAGGAGCTGGGGTGGGGAATTCAGGGGACCACACTTTCCTGTGGTGGGAAAGAACCAGGGAAAAAATGGGGGCAAGGGCAGCCAGCTAACAGGGACCTTTGGCTCTGTCCTGGAAAAAACAACAGAGAGGACCAAGTGAGGGCCCCCAATTCCCCCACTCCCCCCAAAGCACCATGCATGTTCAGAATACAGAGAGAGGTGACTGTACCATTCTATCCTCAAAGACTATGTTCCAACAGTCCCAGAGAACCCAAGCTGTTCGAGTCTTTTGCATAAGCAGGCAATGCAGCTTTACAATTAATTTCCTTAAAGGATTCTTCCTTGATTTACAAAGGATCCCCCCGCCCCGGGAAAGACCACACCATGCTGATTCCCCCTATTATAAAAAGGAAGAGAGTCACCATATGTGAATCAAAGGGTTGTCGTAATATAGCAATTTCAGGGACATTCCGTAATAGCAAAGGGCTTCAATTAATCAGCACAAGCCTCCCACTCCTGCGCTCCATCTGACTCAACCCTGCTCCCAGCCTACCTAATCACCAGGGCTTCTGGTTTCCTGGAGGACAAAAAGCAGGCGGCAAGTGTTCTGGGTAAAATCCTCTCAAAGTCTTCCCCGATGTCCCCTCATGGGGGACTATGGGTTACCGTGATCAAGAGACACCTGAACATAAAACACAACTACACTTCCACCAAAAATAAACTCAAAACAAACCCACAAAACAGAATTGAGCAATCTTACCAGGGCTTGAAAACTGAGGGTGTGAGGTGCTGGGCGGAGGGCCAAGAGGAGAGGGAGGGAAAACACAGACGGGGTGGGAGGGGTGAGGGCCCCAGGGTGGCTGCCGGGACCTCCTCTGGCCGCGGCGCCTCGCGAGTCCTCGCCAGGCGCTGGCGACCCCTAAGGCAGCTGGGGGCTCACCTTTGTACTGGGGAGTGAATTTGCGCATCTCAGCTGGGAGAGTCTCGTAGAACTGGTGCTCCCTGGGGACCAGGGGCTTGCACAGGGTCGTCTCGTTGAAGCGGAGCACGCAGGAGTGCCCCCCGACCTGGTGGACAAAGGGCTCCAGCAGGATGCCCTTGTCGCGGGGCTCCACGTCCATGGCCCTGAAGGCTGGGCTCATCCTCCAGGTGCGGGCAGCAGGGAGAAGAGTGGGCAGCGGGGTCCAGCGGCCAGCGCGTCCTCCGTCTGTCGTCTGTCCGTGCGTCCGTCTCTGGCCTCAGCTCCGCGGCCGTGTGGGCCAGGACGCTCTGCGGAGAGTAACAACGGAGTTGGAAACGGCCGGGCACCGCCTTAGAGGCGCTGGCCGTCCTCTTCCAGCAGAAGACAAAACAGCCTGAGCTCCCGCGGGGTCCGCCCACGCCGCCCCCTCGGCCCCGCCCCCGCCCGCAGAAACAAACAGCCGTAGTCGTCCCGGGCGGGGCCGGATGCCGACTCGCAGGGACTGGCTGCGAACCCCAAACAGCTCCAATCGCCCCCACCAGGCCTTAGAAGGCCATTACCACGAAGCCACGATGAGGTGAAACCACAATTTCAAACCTAACAGTCGCATTAAATCGTACCATTTTCTACTACAATTGTTAGACTTAAGAGTAACTGACATCCAAGGCTCTCCGTTAATTAATATATTTTAATAGACTTTATATTTTACATCAGTTTTAGGTTCATGGCAAAACTGAGAAAATAAAGGTTTCCCACATACCCATCTGCCCCACACATGCATAGACAGGCTTCTCCATTATTATCCCCCATCAGAGTGGTACACTGGTTACATATGATGATGAATCTATACTAACACAGCACAGTTTACATGGTGGTAACAGGGTTCCCTATTGGTCGTTATTTATGTTTTTATAAAATGCCATTTAAAGGGACACCTGCTTATGCACCACCTAGTAAGATTATCCGCCCCCCACAGGTGTGCCGCACTGCCCCTGCTCAAGGCCAAAGACAAGCCCCATTAACCTTATTAACAGTGGAGCTTGGGCCCAGCTTTAATGATTAACCTCTGTATCTAAAAACAACAGATCACAGCTGGCTAACTCTTTTAAAAAAGATACACAGTGTTCTAGGTCACAGACTATTTTTATTGGTTCTCTCCCTATCTCCAAAAGCTGGGGCACACTTTTAAATCAAAGCTGCATTCTTGGGGCACTTGTCCACTGAGGTCCAGGAACTTCGGATCCCCAAGCACACTGGATCTCAGCAAAGCACTCCTCCACACGCTAGTGAGCCGTTTCAGGTCACGTCAGGTTCATGCTGTTTTCTGCCTAGAATTACAGACTACACAGGGGCTACTAGCAGTACTAACGGGGTGGGGGGTGGGGGGGTTGGGGTGGGTGGGTGCTTGGGCTTATTTCAGTGTGTCTAAGGGGTTCTTACTGGGAACTCCTCCAATTCCCGTGATTCCCAATGGGATGGTGGTGGTGGTGAGAATGGGTCGGATGGAGGTTTGCCCACTGTCCTCTAAGGTGGGTAAAGCACCCACTCTGTGCTAGGCTCACTGCAGGGACTTAATTTGATTCTCTGGATACTTTCTATGAGGGAGACATTATTCCCTCAGTTGGTTCGGGGAGCTGCGGAAACTCATCCAGGGCCAGAGCCAAGAAGCCGGAGTTTCCAAACAAACCTCAATTTGTTGTTTGTCCCTCCACAGCTGCCTCTGGGGCCCAGGGTCTCCGGCACATGCACTTCGGTACAGCACTCAGACACACATGGGACACTTAGCTTGTCCTGTGATAGTGTTCTCAATTTTCTATTTATAAAGCAGCCTCTTTCAAAGAGTTTAGCTGGTGTTTCTCTTTTCCTTTCAGACAGAACTGACAGTGGGCTCCCTCCCACTGGACTCAGGGATTAAAAATCAATAAGCATTCCTATATGCAAAGAGCAGAAAGTCAAAGGTTCTAATTTCTCACAGCCAGCCCTACCTTCTCATTACAGAAGCCCTCAGGAGGGCACATGCTGAGAAGCGTCCGAAGACACAACACAGGCGATCAGCTAGAAGGACTACTCTACTACCTTCCAGCCATTCCAGACTCTACAGAAGGTGGAGCTCTGAGATGCGTGGCCACACAAGCCCTTTAGCTTTATAGAGAGCTGTTCACACCAGTTTTTCAGTAATGAAAAAGACCTCTGGAGTAACAGCAACCCCAAAGGAAAGCTACTGACTCATGATCAGTCTGCCGGTACCCAAGAAAGAACTAGGTACCATAATTATTAAATTATGAAAGCACAAGATGTTTTTCATCGGCCAGGCTTTAGAAACACAGTTCAAACCTTTCAGAAATGTGAAAACTCCTTTTGTTGCCACAGCAATGCTAACACCAAATGCCTAACACCCTTTCTAATAACTCTGTTCAAGATTCCTTAAATGTATTCAATTAAAAAAAAAAAAACCTCTCTCCAGGCATCTCTCTTACTCATTCCCCACCTCCAGTGAAAAATCCCAAACAGTAACTGGTCCTTCATAAAAGCTCTCTGGAGTATGGCTCACAGGTGTGGCTGGAGGCTGAAAAGCCCAGTGAGGGTCTCCACCTTCTCCCAGGTCTCCTGTGTGTTCATTAGTGGCTGGAACCTTGCCACCCTCCCTCCAGCACCCAACTCTGGCACTTCACAGAACACTGCTCCCTGGAGAAGAATCATCACCTTACATAGAGGCAAGAAAACTAAGGCCCTTTCCTGTCTGTGCCAAGTCTGATGATGGAAGAAACTCCTAAATGGCAGAATTAGGGAGAAAACTGATGCTGTAGTTAGGTGGAGCCAGATTCTAGCCCCAGTTCTGCCATTTCATTGCTTGGAGAAAGACTCCCAAGTCACTGGCTCCCTTTGGGGTCCAGTTTTCTGCTCTGTAAGGGGGGAAGGAAAGATCTGAGGTGGACATCTACTCTGAGGGCTTCCCTGGGGGCTCAGTCGGTAAAGAGTCTGCCTGCAGCGCAGGAGATGCAGGTTCAATCCCTGGGTCAGGAAGATCCCCTGGAGAAGGAACTGGCAACCCACTCCAGTATTCTTGCCTGGAAAATTCTATGGACAGAGGAGCCTAGTGGGCTACACAGCCCATGAGGTCGCAAAAGTCAGACATGAGTTAGCAACTAAACCACCATCACCAGATATCTACTCTAAGGGGGGGATAATCCAATTAGTGAGTGGCAACCAGCAGTCTGTTTTAATCAAACAGGTAAAGAAAAAAAGAGCAAAACCCACTGCATCGCAGATAATAAGGTAAGTCCTGTTTTGTGATTCTTTTATTTCAATTATGGTCGGTCTCTCAATTTGAAGATAACTATGGCTTCACTGTACAACATATTTCTCACACTGGGGCTGCAGAGAAATAAGAGTGTTTGTTCTAGGGTCGCTTAAAGATTGAATGCCTGTGGGAAAATGAAAGAGCAATTTCCCAATGATTATACCATAGATCAGAAGGAAATGGCAACCCACTCCAGTATTCCTGCCTGGAGAATCCTGTGGACAGAGGAGCCTGGTGGGCTGCTGTTCATAGGGACGCACAGAGTTGGACATGACTGAAGTGCCTTAGTATGCATGCATGCATTGGAGAAGAAAATGGCAACCCACTCCAGTATTCCTGCCTGGAGAATCCCAGGGGCAGAAGAGCCTGGTGGGCTGCTGTCTATGGGGTCGCATACAGTCGGACATGACTGAAGCGACAGCAGCAGCAGCAGCAGCAGCAGCATACCATAGATCAGCTTCTTCTCTAGTGACTTCAGCCTGGTCAAAAGAAAAATGCCCCAAGAACCTGCTGCATTTCACGGCTACTCTTTTCCCACGTGTGGTTTGAGCAGTTGGGTCTCTTAAAGGTTTTTCAACATTTGAGTAGTCTAAGGCCTGGTTTCCCAGGAATCCTAAAACATTAATGGTTTCTAAGAAGTCCATGTGATGGACCCTGAACCTAGTGTGAAAGGGAATAATCGGAAAATACTGACTTCACGTTTAGCATCTGTTTTAGCTTTCCACATTGCCTCACATTTGTCCACGATACTATCAATCGGTGAGAAATGCAGAACACGATTCATCCTAGGACATGACACATATTTCCCCCACAGCTCATGCCCTAAACCTGTTTAAGGTTCTGCTGGAAACAATGCCTTAATAGTTGTATCCTTTAAAATACTGAAAAGAAAACAACTAAGACCCTTGGGCCCTTAGCTCACACATCTAGAATTTGATTAACGTGGGAGGCTACAGACAGGATCTGCTGGGGCCACTTACTCTGCCTCAAGAAAAGCCCCAGGGTTGAGCAGTCACATGGGGCAACAAACAACCTTTACCAGCTGAACCTCCTCCATGAGCCTCAGAGCCAGTGCCCACATCCATTCACAACCCATGACTATACCACCAGGGTCAGTCACTAATTCTCAAACACTGTTGGTAGGAAAAAAGAAGTACAGCCACCATGGAAAACAGTTTGGCAGTTTCTTATGAAGTTAAACATATACTTATTACATGACTCAATAATCCTACTCATAGGTAATGACCTAAGAGAAATGAAAACAAATGTCCACATAATGACATTGTACTTGAATGTTCACAGTGGCACTATTCACAATAACCAAAAGGTGGGGAAAATCCCAGTGTCCATCAAATGGGGGAATGAATAAACCAACTGTGATGTATCCATATAATGGAATATTATTCAGCAATAAAAGGAATGTACCAATATACACAACAAAGATTAATCACAACAACAAAGATTAATCACAAAAGCATTATGATTAACTGAAAAAAAGCCAATCACAAAAGAACATCTGCTGTATGATTCCATTTACATGACATTCAAGAAAAAGCAATAGCAGAAAGTAGATAAGTAGTTGCCAGGGGGCAGAGGGTAGGAGACTAGGACTGACTGCAAAGAGGCCCAAGAGAACATTTAGGAGTAATGAAAATGTTCTAGGCTGTGACTGGAACAGTGATTATATGGCTGCATAAATTTGTCAAAACTCATCAAATTAGAGATTTAATGTCAATGAATCTTACTGTATATAAATTATATTTCAATAAAGAACTTGACGGAGAAGGCAATAGCACCCCACTCCAGTACTCTTGCCTGGAAAATCCCATGGATGGAGGAGCTTGGTAGGCTGCAGTCCATGGGGTCGCTAAGAGTCGAACACGACTGAGCAACTTCACTTTCACTTTTCACTTTCATGCTTTGGAGAAGGAAATGGCAACCCACTCCAGTTTTCTTGCCAGGAGAATCCCAGGGATGGGGGAGCCTGATGGGCTGCCGTAAATGGGGTCGCACAGAGTCAGACACAACTGAAGTGACTTAGCAGCAGCAGCAGCAAAGAGCTTGAATTTTTCCTTATACTTTTTTAATTTACAAAAATTTCATAACAAGTACAAATTAAAATAATCAGAAAAGACTGTAATTAAAAGATCCTATCAGCTGACAAATAGCTTCTACATGCAAACGCACTAGCTGGAATTCACCCCCGATCTACTCTCCTATCTATTCTAACTGGGCTCACTTGCCTGCACTGAGCATCGAGTCACTCATGCCAAGCAAGGTAAGCCTGGGTTGCCATCTTGGTCAAAGTAAGGGCGCTTTCTGTGAGGGCGCTCCCTGATGGTAGAGACTTTCAGGGACAGCCGTGTTCTCTCTTAAATCCATGACACCCACTGCTAATCCTGAAGCCATCTGCTCACCTTCAAAGCCTAGTTTTTAGCAGGCTTTTACTCTTAATACTAAGAGTGGAGAAGGAAATGGCAACTCACTCCAGTCTTCTTGCCTGGAGCATCCCATGGATAGAGGAGCCCAGCAAGCTACAGTCCATAGAGTCACTAAGAGTTGGACTGGACTGAGCAGGCACACACGGCTAATACTAGGAGACCTATACCAGTTGCATGGTTATCTTTTTTAATTCTTGTAAAGTCAAAGCAAAAGCATCCTTTACACACAAATAAGCAGGAGAGACGCAAAATGGTCCAATAAGCCTTCCAGTAAAGCACCCATCATGAAAGATAGATCAACAGCAAATCTGCTTCAATTATCCTGGCTTTCTTGTTATTTCTCAAACGTGCCTGATACACACTTACCTCAGGGCCTCTGTTCTTGCCATTCTCTCTGCATGCACTCTCTTACCTCCTCCAGCTCTCTTTAATGAAGTCTTCCTTAGCCACCCCATCTGAAAGTGCCGCACCTCCCCATCCACATGCCTTACACAACTCCGCTTTATCTTCTCCTCGGCACTACCCACCATCTAACATACTGTATATGTTTTATTTGTCCTGTTCATTTTCTATCTCCTCCACCCTGCCTCCACCAGAAAACCAAGTCCATAAAGTTGGAGATTTCTGACTGCTCTGCTGACTGCTTAATCTCCAGAGCCCAGAAGAGCACCAGCACAGAGTCAGCACCCCATAGGTGGGGCCTCAAATCCCCTCTGCGTCGTGAGTATCTGCTGCACACAGATCAAAAGAGAACTCAAAAGGCACCCGCTGCAACGATCCAAACCCACCCCAACCATACAGGGAGTACCACCACTAAATAGCCACACCCTTCACCAAATGCATTCTTGGCATCGACTAGGTGTTAATTTTGCATTTATAATTGCCCACCATATTAAGTCTGCATTAACCGGGGCGTGTAAATGAAGGGCCCTGCAGCTGAACACTCAACTCGGACCTGCTGCTGTGGAACCGTTTCATGTCAACAAAGCCTAAGCTCTTAATCTAATAAGAGCCAACCTCTTGGAAAATTCTCTCTGTAGAAAATCAGGCAAAAGCATGGTCATTGAAGAATAAACCTTTAAAATGTGGATACAAAATTAAAATCCTCTCGCCGTTTACAAATATACTAATTAGCATTCAGAAATTCTGCGTTAGCATTGAGCTGGCATCCCAAAGACCCAGCTTTCAGGTTGCTAAGTTATCACTTAAAAAAGTAACACTGACTCACAGGGGTCATGGCTGTTCATCTCCTTCCAAGGCCCTGGAGTCACTGCATAAAAAATATATTAAATTTTAAACCACAGGATCGCCAGGGAAATCCCTATGGTGACCTTTTTATAGAAAAATTACAAAACTGCTGTCATAAAATGAGGCGGTCAACACACTGCCCCGAAAGGCAGGGGGAAAAGTACTGTAGTATTAGGACTGCCCTAGAGGTCCAGTTGTTAAAGACTCCACACTTCCACTCAGGGGGCCATGGGTTCGATCCCTGTTCAGGGAACTAAGATCTCACATGTCGCTCACCACAGCAGAAAAAAAAAAAAAGTATTGTAGTACTGATTTTTTTAATGTATGACTTTTTTTGGTTTTCTTCTTTCAATTCAAATTTACTTTCTTACCTTACTGGTGTTTTTTTCCTTTTTTTATTGGCATATCATTTACAATGTTAGGTTAGTTCCAGATGTACAGCACAGTGAATCAGTTATACATAGAGACATATCCACTCTTTTTTAGATTCTTTTACCATACAGACCATTACAGGTTACTATGTAGAGTTCCCTGTGCTATACAGCAGATCCTTATTACTTATCTATCTTATATATAGTAGTGTATATATATGGCAATCCCAATCTCCCAGTTTATCCCTCCCCTCTCCTTACCCTTGGTAACTCTAAGTTTGTTTTCTTCATCTGTAACCCTATTTCTGTTTTGCAGGTAAGTTCACTTTCTAACCTTACTGTTTTCATAACTGTAAATTCTTTTGTTTAAAGACAGATGATACATATATTTATGTTACATTATATAAACCTCAGCCACCAGAAAAGCTGGATCTACCCTGTACTAAGTGGTAAGATCATTATTCCCTTCTCTTCAGTTTCCTGAATGCTCCAAACTTATTGACATTTTCTCAAACTCAGATCATGTCTGTTACCTTTATAACTGAGAGTGAAAACATTAGGAGGAAGAACAAAAGAATTCACTATGACCGAAAGAGAAAAACGCAGATGGCTGCTCAGCTCTTGAAGGTTATGAACTCATCCACAAAAAAACACTGATGCCACCCACACTGCAAGCTCACAGCTCTACTGCACAATGGAGACACTGGGAGTCCGACCACATGTAAACAAGTGAGGATAATAATCCCAATAATCCAGCCCCCAAAGTGTGTACAAGGTGCTGAAAGGTCAGAGGAAGTGGCCAACTCAACCTTCAGTGACGACGGGATACAACCATGCCAGAGACAAGAGCTACTGTTTACCAAGCCCTTAGTCTGTTCTGTAAGTCCTTCCTTCCTACAACAGCCTTCTGGAGTAAACACTAAGATCACTCCCCTACACATGGCTGCACTGAGGCACCAGACCACCTAGGCCTCATCACGGAAAACAAGATGTTCTTTGAGATGAACGAGTCACTGCTAAGAAGGTGGAAGGGTCACCCTCATGTCACAGCAAGTGGTGGCTCCACCAAAGAGCACAGCAGGGCTGGAGAGACAACACAGAAGCCCTGCAAGTGACTTGACACAGACGCCGGGGTCCAACACCAGGTGCTCATTTCTCCCCTCATTAGCATCTTCCTCTAGTCTTAATAAAGGAGAAACTACAAGCTGTAAGTGTATTTCATGACAGTCACAACATGGCAGATCCTTCCACCAATTCTGAGGAACAAATAAAACAACAGATTCTGTTCCAAAAATGCAGACAAACTTTTCCATAAGGCGAACAGCAGCCTCTCAGAGCCTTCTCTGAAGATCACATTGGTCCATCTCTTTGCCGCATCAGACCAGATTTCTGGAATGAAAGACTTGAGGGCCCCAAGATGAAGGGGAGACAAGAAGGAGCTTTTAGCCAACCCAGAAATATGCTTATCAGTTACAATGCTTGAATGACAGAGTTTGAACAATTTAAAAAGTGTTTCAAGTTAAAACTGGAGCACTCCTCCTTCAAGAAAATCTAAATTATTGATTCTAAGTTATCACATGTTCCCTTTACCAGAATGTCAAATTTACTTATAAATAGAGATCAGTCCTGGGTGTTCATTGAAGGACTGATGCTGAGGCTGAAACTCCAATACTTTGGCCACCTCATGCGAAGAGCTGACTCACTGGAAAAGACTCTGATGCTGGGAGGGATTGGGGGCAGGAGGAGAAGGGGATGACAGAGGATGAGATGGCTGGATGGCATCCCCGACTCGATGGACATGAATTTGGGTGAACGCCGGGAGTTGGTGATGGACAGGAAGGCCTGGCTTGCTGCGATTCATGGGGTCGCAAAGAGTCAGACACGACTTAGTGACTGAACTGAACTGAATCTAAATGTATTCCATACACAGACCAAGAATTCTAAGTCCTCCTTAAAAAGCCTGTTACCCCTCTTCAAGGGCCATTTTCCACTTGGCACTTCCTCCTCCTTGATGCAACTACAACTCCTACCACCGTGTAGGCAACATACCCAACAGGAACAACAGAAGTGATGCCTGAAGACTGGCCAAAACTGGTCTTGATCTATGGGGGACTTTCCTACCCTGACTCACGGTTCTCTCTCGTGCCAGTAAAGCAACAGTCCATTAGCTTCAGGCAAGATCATATGCTCCCTGCCTGTGGTAAGTGTTTACCCTGCTCATTTCTCAGCAGTTCCCAAACCAGATGACACATGAACCCATTCTCTGAAACAAATGGTGCCAAAAATGATTCAGTCCTCATGGGCAGCCACAGAACCCAGGCAGCCCCGACCTGCGCAGGCCAGCACAATGAGTGCTGTGACCGCTGGTGGAGGAACCAAGGTGTGCCCTGCGCTACACCAGATCCCGTGTTTCCTCCGGGTCTCACAATACCTTGTTCAGGTAAACACTCCCCTCAAGGGCATGCAAAGCGTCCCATGCTAACAGGACCAATACAGCAGCTTTGGACGTCCCTGGTGGTCCAGTGATTAAGAATTCGCCTGCCTATGCATCACTTCATGGGAAATAGATGGGGAAACAGTAGAAACAGTGTCAGACTTTATTTTGGGGGGCTCCAAAATCACTGCAGATGGTGACTGCAGCCATGAAATTAAAAGACGCTTACTCCTTGGAAGAAAAGTTATGACCAACCTAGACAGTATATTCAAGAGCAGAGACATTACTTTGCCGACTAAGGTCTGCCTAGTCAAGGCTATGGTTTTTCCTGTGGTCATGTATGGATGTGAGAGTTGGACTGTGAAGAAGGCTGAGCACCAAAGAATTGATGCGTTTGAACTGTGGTGTTGGAGAAGACTCTTGAGGGTCTCTTGGACTGCAAGGAGATCCAACCAGTCCATTCTGAAGGAGCTCAACCCTGGGATTTCTTTGGAAGGAATGATGCTAAAGCTGAAGCTCCAGTACTTTGGACACCTCATGCGAAGAGTTGACTCATTGGAAAAGACTCTGATGCTGGGAGAGATTGGGGGCAGGAGGAGAAGGGAACGACCCAGGATGAGATGGCTGGATGGCATCACGGACTTGATGGACGTGAGTCTGGGTGAACTCCGGGAGATGGTGATGGACAGGGAGGCCTGGCGTGGTGCGATTCATGGGGTCGCAAAGAGTCGGACACGACTGAGCAACTGAACTGAACTGATGCAGGTGGCCCGAGTTCGATAACTGATCCGGGAAGACTTCACATGCCGAGGGGCAGCTAACTCTTACTGTGTAAGTGCAAGTCCTCAACCTCCAATCTCCCATATGGAAAATGGCAAAATGGTAAAAGGCTACAGCCTCCCCAGTCACAAGGCAACTGTCTCTGGAAGATACCACCACAACTGACAGCAGGGCCACCTGGGCCGTGCTGACTTCCTCTCCCCAGTTTGGGGGTGGGACGCAGTGCAGTGGTGTCCTTTCAAACAAGCCAGCAAGGCTTCTCGGGAAGACGGATGGGTCAGCGGGGAGGGGGCAACACTGCGGGTGGGGGATACAGGGTTTCTTTGGGGATGAATTATATGGGATGTGAACTGTATCTTAATAAAGCTATGATTTTAAAATATCAACATAATAAAAGGGCCGCATTGCAGAGGTCACAACCAGCTTGGGAGAAAGGTTCCAGTGACAATGTCAACACTGAGAGGAGTGGACAGTATTTAAGAGGAGAGCACCTCCAAATGTGGCCACGGGAATGGCAGAAATGCACACAGGCAACTTGGAGAACCAATTCATGACCAGCCAGTGAAGCTGCTCAGTTGTGTCCGACTCTTTGCGATCCCAGACTGTAGCCTACCAGGCTCCTCCATCCATGGAATTTTCCAGGCAAGAGTAGTGGAGTGGGGTGCCATTTCCTGTGTGGATAAAAAGTGTTAACTTCTACTGGAAGTTATTTATTTATAAAGAAATAATAACTAAACACATATGTGCAATTAAAGATAAATATTACAAGAAATCCAACTTTCAATACCTCTCTGTAAGTCTGAACACTTAAATTGTACCAAAAAATTATTTTTAAAATCTTCTCCCTGACATATTGGGGCCTGTCTGATACTTGGGTATAAACGGTGCTTCACCTACTCTCATGTCTTTATCTGTACACCAGGCACGGTAATTTTAAGGAGGTGCCATGAGATGGGAACACGATTAAAAATCTAGCCTCCTGCCTGGTTTACGGGTGAGTAATGCACTCCTCAAATGTGAGCGGTCCTCTGTCCGCTGTCCCAGTTCCTAAGTCCAACGGGAGATGGAGGTCAGAGGATGGAGTTGACAGTGTAAGTGGATAAGGGCATATTAAGCCTGCCCTGGTGGAGGGGGAGGGTGAAGAAAGGGGTGACAAGTAAAGGAACAGAGTGCCAAAGGACAGCCTGTTCATTTCTTACAAAAGAGACTTTTAAACTGGTTACAAGTGTGATAAAATGACCACCATTAGTCATTAGTTTGGGGTCTCTTCATCCTGTCCATTTTCTTCAGTGCACTTTTCTCTTCTTTCCAGAAATAGGATCAGGCTATATACGTTGTTTTGCCTTTCTTCCCGCCAGTAAAATCAGCTTTATTTTTCTCACCTAATGTTTAAAAAATACTGATAAAATACATACAATATAAAATGTACCTTTTAAACTATTTCGGGGTAGACAGTTCTCTGGCATTAAGTACATTCACAATGTTGTACAATAATCACCACTATCTCCAGAACTTTTTCATTATCTTAAACTGAAATTCTATACATGTTAAGTAGTAACTTCCCACTCTGCCTAGCCCCTGGCCACCACCATTCAACTTTCTGTTTCTATGATTTTGAGTAAAATTATTCAACATTTGTTTTCTGTTTTGCCACTTTTTTCCCCCAATTAAACTATATGACTTAGACAGCCTGCTACATCTATCTATATACGATTCCTTTTAAAGGCTGCGTAATAGTCACACAAAATCATAATGTATTTATCTACTTCCCTACCAACACTATTTCCAACTTTGAAATTACAATAGTAACGCAGTGAGCATGCTTGTGTCTGTCTTTGCATACCTGTGAAGTATTTCTGTAAGAAAAAGTCCTAGAAGTAGAACTGCCACTGGGACAGAGCATAAATTTTAAGACTGCACCTATTCTTTCACTCTGACCTGATCCACAAGGTATGTGAGCTACTGAATCCTGGAGCACTGTGGTAACATTCCAATTAACCAGGCAGAGAGACAAAGAAAAACGTGGCTTCGGAGAGATCCAGCCGGTCACTACTACAGTGACATGAGTGGAGGGACGGGGACAGCAGGAACCAGCATTTACCGGGAGCCTTCTCTGCCTGCATTCTTACCTAGAAGATACCAATCTTCTTCATATTTATTAGAAGCTCATGTGTAAAAGATGTTCAAAAGAAGAAAAATCCTTAAACTTTTAAAGAAAAACTGCCTTAGAAAACTCTCTCACGCTTCCCTGTCATGTTTCATACCATAGAAGTATTTCAGGTAACTTTGTAAGCTTATGAATTTAATATCTGGTTACTGGAAGATGTCAAAACTAAAGGTAAAAGAGAAGGAGGCAACACACCCTCCCAGTCCCAAGCTTGGGAGTTCCCTGGAGGGAGGATATGACAGCAGGAAGAGCCGCCCCCCAACAAATAGAGCTGTGACCCCCAGGAAGGGGTCTGCAACCAAGCTGATCTCTCCATCATCTCACCGCCTGGGCTTCCTCCTCTTATGAGTCTCTCGGCATCTGTTTGTCCCGAGGGCAGGTGGGAAAACATCCTGACAGCCCCCAGGCTCTAGAGCCACTAAGACATCAGAACTGCCATCTCCAGACACTTGTCTCACCTGGAGTGACCTCATTAACGTCATCTCCCCTACTCAGTGGCACACATGGCAGGGCACAGGGCCTTCTGTCTTCTCCACTGCACCCATAGAGCCCAGCCCACACAAGGGAATTAAGGAGGGAGGGGGAGAAGATAGAGAAGGATCTAGTGGAGGGTGAGGTGTAGCACGCTGTAGCCCCTCTCAACCCTTGAGGGGGCAGCTGACCCCCAAGAAAATCTGAGACAACTGTAGGCCTCTGTCCTGAAAACGCATACCCTCCCTGAACTCTGCATACAATGCGTGGAGCTGGCAAACACAGACCCTCTCTTCAGAACCCCTAATACATGGAATCAAATTACAGGAATGAGTCAGATACTGAGTCTTCAAAACAAGTTAAAACAAGGATGTTTTGTTCATAAAGTCAGATACGCTGAGAAGATGTGCGCTGACTTGCCAACAATTAATATAAGGGATGATCAAGCCATCAATAAGAAATGTACAGCAGGTAACTGGTAAGGTGGGAGTGAAGCCTAAGTGAACCTAACTTGAAAACAGATTTAGAAATCAGCTGCAAAGGAAAGAGCAGATGGCACTCCAAGAGTAACATGCAAAGAAAGAAGAGCACTGGGTCAAGATGCCTGTAAATGAACAGCCTGTGGGCAGAGGGTGCAACACTGGTGAGAGGAGGAGGTCTGTGAGGAGACAAGGAGCAAAATACCTACATCCTCCTGGAGGAAGAGTAGGACTCTCTGTTCCATGTGGAAAATCTGGACCATATGACACAGAGGGAGGAGGAGGGCCTTACACTGTGTGGCCCTGTAGGTCCCTGACAGTCCTCAAGAGTGCACCATTTGGGGCTCACTTTTGAATGAGTCCTGGCCACTCCATCACAACTTCTTCACTAAAAAGATATACAGGTGTCGTGACCCCTTCAAACCCGGCCACCATTGTCAAAAGGTCTCAAACACAGGCTGTAATCAGTAAAAGCCAGAATGTGGGAACGCCTACAAGATAAATGACAGTTGTTTCAACAGATAAATTGCAAAACAGAGTGATCATATACATATCTAAGAGACCCTTCATCAAATGCAATTGCAGACTTTATTTGGATCCTAGTTTGAACAAACTGACTATAAAAAAACAATGAAACAATCAGGGCCATCTGAACATGACTAAATATTTGAGAAAAATCAAGAAGTTATGGCATCACCGACTCAAGAGACATGAGTTCAAGCAAACTCCAGGAGACAGTAAAGGAGAGGGAAGCCTGGTGTGCTGCAGTTCATGGGATGGCAAATAGTTGGATGTGACTTTGTAAGTGAACAACAATAAACAAAAGGCCTACTGGTGTAGAAATTGTGGGTAGCCCCTTGTTTTAGTGATATGCAATGGATATTATAGTTTGCGGATAGGCCTCCTAAAATTTCAATTTTTTTTTTAAGGGGAAGGGAGGAAGGCAGAGTGTAAAGATCGGATAGGAGTTCCTAACTGCAGAGGCTGGTGATGGATGGGCTGGTGATGGATGGACAGTTAACAGACCTAAACCACCTTTTCCATCATTTTTGGAGACTCTTCCTTCAAATTCTGAGGTAAACACTTAACTCAATTTTGGGGGAAAAGGCCTCTTCCTTGCTACCAGAATATACGGCAAACACTAGAACTGCTTATTGCTACTTGGTATGCAAATAAGCAAAAATATAATTTATTTAAAAAACAAAAATATGCTTTAAAATGTAATCACACGAAAGCAATCATTTTACTATACAAAAATGTGTTCAATGTCTTTAAGGTGATTACCCCATGAGGTAAAATAACTTCACTTGAAGGAAAAATTCATCCCCGGAGCATCCTCCTTGAGCCAAACAATGGAAAATTTTCACCTCAGCAAGCTGGCCTTGGGGAGGCTCAGTCTTAGTCCTGTTGCCTAGCGACGGGTGACATCTTCGGGCTTACAGAAGTCTCTGGCACCCCTTGCACCCCTCTGCAAAAAAAGACTGGCTACAGTTCATCAGTCAGTAGTTGTGCCTTCCTCATACCTTCCACTGCTCAGATAGATAGAGGGCTGGTGGATGTCACCTGCAAAGCCTTGAAATGAAACGAAGTTTATTATATCTGCTAAACTGGCTTTTACACTGTATCAACTCCAGTCCTAGCTCTCATCCATCCTATTCCTAACAACTCCTGCGAATTGTACTCTAAAGTTACAAAGCAGGTAAACCAAGTAGAATACCATTCAACTGACTTTTTCCTCCAGAAAAAACTACCAAGTGATCAACTGGTTTATTACATCAACATGATAACGTATTCATTACGCCGATTTGATAAAAGCATATATCTTGCTCAGGTTTCTAATTTTGGTAGTGGTTAAAGTTAAAACAATAACAATACCAGCCTGAAACTTCTCTTTAAATCCTAAACACCAGGTTACAGGATGAAATTACACAAACTCCACAAGAGCAATCTATGTAAATAAGCATTTTAGTTCACTTAAAATGTTACCCTGCTAAAAATGCAAATACAGCAAATAATACTAGAATTCATCAAAACTACTGTAATCATGGTGCTTTATACAAAGTATCATAAAACTTGAGATCTGCAACATTTTTTGTTACCACTTTTCAGAACTTTCAGTGCTTAAAACTATTCTTTCAGATGATTTTATCTTATTCTTGTTCTATGTACATTTCACTACCAAAATGTTTCATTTCAAGCAGTGATTAGTTTTATTTCCCCGGTATCTAAGAGCACTAGATTTTACTGGTTTCTACATTTTCTTTTCACAACATTTGGACTCATTTTTCTGCAATTCGGCTATAAGTAATTGAATAAAATCCAAAAACGAAACTAATCACTTGGACGCAAGAGACAAAATGCAGTCTGCAATCAACCCAACGTGAAAGATCCGCAAGCTCCATCCATGGTGAAGCTTATCACTATGAAGACGTCCCCGGATCCATTTTAGGGCTTTGGGGGATAAGACAAAGGTTTGCAAATACCGCCCCCCCGCCCCCGCTGACACCAGCTGACAAACCCAACTGACATTCAACACTCAAAATGGCTGCACAGCTGCCAGCCTCAGGTAACCGTACCTGAGGCACTGGGCTGAGTTCTCCAGCAGAAGACTCAGGGAGACCCCCATTAATAACCCGAGATATCGTGGACGCCAAAGTCCTGGGGAGACCTCCCTCAACGACCCAGAGATCTCGCCCTCTTCCAAAGAGCGGAGACTCCAATGACCAAGAGAGACCCCGTATCACCAAAATATTCGGGAGACTACCCCCCCGTCAATGACCAAGGAAGATTCTGCCCCTCAAAACCATGGGAGATATTGTCTCCCCAGTAACCTGAAGAAATAATGCCTCTCTCAAATGACCGGGGGAAATCTGGCCCCACAGGGACCCTGAGAGATCTCTCTTACACCCATAATCGGGGGAGAACCCCTCCCCCCAAACCTGGGGACACCCCGAATGACCAGAGACTTCGCTCCCTGAAGACCCAGAGAAACCCTCCTCCAAAGTCCCCGGGGCGGCAGGGCCGTAGGCCGAGGAAAGGTGGCATTACCTGCTGCCTCAGCCCGGTCCCGCGGAGCTTCCTTCCTATTGTTTCTCTCCCACCAAGATGGCGGCCGCCGCGCCGAGCCCCGCCCCCTGCGTCTCACTCCCTGAGCCCCTCACTATTGGCTCGCACCGGGAGCCCAGCTCGCGGACTGGGCGGCCCAAAAAGCGCTGTTGCTAGGGCGCCCGGATTCGTTGTAGCCGCTTCCGGAAGGGGCGGGGAGTGGGCGGAGTTAGGGAGAGGGGTGGAGTCTTGTCTGCCTTCAAGGGAGAGGGTGGCCAAGGAGGTTAGGGTGGGTGGACAGATGGGCTTCGAGCCCATGGTTGCAATAAGGGATGCCAGGGATACAGATGGATGAGCCAACTGTATCATTTTTCCTGGGACCGAGGAGTTTCCTGGGATGCAGGACTTCACATCGAGAGTGTGTGCAGCAATTTGAGAAGTTGGTCACCCTAGTAGATGGATGGACAGAGGACTGGATGAGGTTGGATAGAAAGATAGACAAAAGAGTGGCTGTAGACGGGAGATAAAGGGCAGTTGTATGCATAGGTGCACAGATGACCGGATGTAGATGGATGGACAAATGACTGGAAAATAGAGGGGTGAACAGAGGAAGGACTGTATAGTCCCTTTGTGGACTGGTGGGTGATCCAGTGTTCAACCCAGGTTCCACCAAGCTCCACCCTTCAGTGCTTGTCTGAAGCTTGTTTGTCCTATGCCCTGTGTTGACCAGAAGGGCTCCCACCTAGGTGAATGTCAATGTGGCTGTCAAAGGCAAGGCAGGACAAGGATGCTACTGAGAGTGGGTAGGGCCTCCTACCTGTTCTCTGCTCTTGAAAAAAAAAAAAAATCAAAATCACCTGTGTGCTGGGAGCTTGCAGAGGTGTGGATTCATGAAGATACCCATTCATTCAACAAGTATTTATGGAGCACCTACGTGCCATACTGGAAAAACAGCAGTGAGTAAACAAAAGTAGCTGGGGAAGAAAAGAAAAAGCCTGCCCTTATGATGACAGGCTGGAAAGATTTCCTGTGACCAGCTGATCTCGCCTCTCTTGGAAGCACTTTCCCTGTGTGGCTCCCAGGGCTCCATGCCTCCTGGTTTCCTCTGCCATCAGTGGTTTATCCTCTTCATCTTCTCTCTGTCTACATACACTATTGCTCTCGTAATCTTACCCAGGGTCATGACTTCAAATCCCACCCACATGTCAATCAGTCCCAAAGGTGTATGTCCAGTAAGAGCTTTTCTGAGTGCCAGATTCAATCAATGTCTAGCTGTGGACTAGGCATCTCACTCTGACTTTCCTCTTGGCATCTCAAACTCAACTTGTGCCACCCTAGCTCCAGTTCATCCCCCAAACCTACTCCACCCCAGCTCCACCAGCACAAGTGATGGCAGCTCTCTCCTTCCTACTGCTCAGGCCAGTCACCTCAGAGTACACGTTGATGACTTTCTTTCCCACTTAGAGTCAATGCATCAGAAAGTACAATTGTTTCCATAGAATCATCTAACCACGATGAAACCACTTCTTACCAGGTCCATGGCTTCCACCTAGTCCAAGCCACCACCATCTCTCCCCAGGACAATGTCTCAGTCATGTCCCAGTTTCTTCCTGCTGCCCTTGCCACCTTCAGTTTGTTCTCCTCACATCAGTCTGCTGCTGCTGCTTCTGCTAAGTTGCTTCAGTCGTGTCCGACTCTGTGCGACCCCATAGACGGCAGCCCACCAGGCTCCCCCATCCCTGGGATTCTCCAGGCAAGAACACTGGAGTGGGTTGCCATTTCCTTCTCCAATGCATGAAAGTGAAAAGTGAAAGGGAAGTCGCTCAGTCGTGTCTGACTCTTATAGACCCCATGGACTGCAGCCTACCAGGCTCCTCCATCCATGGGACTTTCCAGGCAAGAGTACTGGAGTGGGTGCCATTGCCTTCTCCACACATCAGCCTATGTATATGTAAATCAGAACCTCTCCTACCCTGCTCAGAACCCTGCAGTAGCAACTCCCTCAAAGAAAAGCCAGAGTGGAAGGGGCTCCATTGTTCCCTATCACCTCTCTGCCAGCATCTCCTGTGTTTGCCTCTGGCACCATGACTCACCTCCTAAAATTTCTAACACCTCACATTCTGTGCACTCTCGTGGCTCAGATGAAAATCTGTTTTGCTCACAGATGTATCCTGTCCCTTCCTCTGCCCACCCAATCTCCCATTCCAGTACTCCTATGTGTGGGGAGGAGGCTGGACAGGGCAAGGTCTCCCTGGAAGCCATTCAGTTTTAATTCACTCTTCCATTCCTTCCATAAGTGCTTAACGCAGGCTTCTCCAGGCTAGACACTGGGTACCGGGCAAGAATGGACACAGCAGGAATTCAAATGATTTACCAAAACCTTATCCTCTCTTTAGTTAATGCAATGACTGTAAATATAGAAAACTACTACATAGTTTTCTTGAAAACTATTACAATAGATAAGAGAAAATGTTAAGGTGATAAATATAAGAAAAATATATTTAAAATAAGAGCATTTACTAAAAATAAGCAAGAAAAACAGTTAACTATAAAATATTTAGGAATAAAATTATCAAGAAAAGTATAGGAACTATATGGGTGAGAAACCTCTAAAATCTTATTAAATGACATGAAACTTATAGAACATTATTAAAGGGTAAGATAAGAACAAGAGGGAAGATATTAAATTCCTGATGTGGTGTGTGGTCCAGATCTCAACTCTCAGCTCTCTCTGAGAATGGTCCTCAGGAGAAGACAATCACCTTACCCAAGGTTAATCACCGCCACCCTGAAGGTAACCTCCTGGCATTCTAGTTACTACTTCTCCTGCAAAGATAACCACTATTCTGATTTTCATTACCATAGACAAATTTTGTCCATTTAAAATTTCATATAGATTGACTTATACAATATGTACTTTTCGTAGTACTTTTTTATTCAACATTATATCTGTGAGTTTCCTCCATACTGTTGTGTTTTGCTTTGTCTTTTCTTTTCCATGTCTTTATAATATTTCACTACATGACTACATATACCACCATCATCCTTAGCTTATTGACTTTTGTCTTCATGCTTGTGGACCCAGCTTTACAAGGTGGTAGTTGTCTCTCCAGACATCACATTAGTATGCAAAGCAGAACAAAATCCTGCTGTTGGCACCACCCACATCTTTCCCCTTTATCTGGTAAGCCAACACCTTTCCAGAACTCCCAGTAGACTTATATTTATTTCCCAATGATTAAAACTGGGTCATCTGTGGCCACTCCTAGATATAAGGAGATTAAGAGATGAGGGAATGGGGTCAGGGGATCATTTGGGACTGGACACTTGCTGCTCTGGACAAAATTCAGGTTTGTTAGCAAAGATGGAGAAGGCAATGGCACCCCACTCCAGTACTCTTGCCTGGAAAGTCCCATGGACGGAGGAGCCTGGTAGGCTGCAGTCCATGGGGTGGCTAAGAGTCGACATGACTGATCGACTTCACTTTCACTTTTCACTTTCATGCATTGGAGAAGGAAATGGCAACCCACTCCAGTGTTCTTGCCTGGAGAATCCCAGGGACGGGGGAGCCTGGCGGGCTGCCGTCTATGGGGTCACACAAAGTCGGACACGACTGAAGCGACTTAGCAGCAGCAGCAGCAGCAGCCTCACAATACCTTACCAACAAAACCTTACAAAGTGAAAAGGCAACCAACAATTACAAAGTGAAAAGGCAACCAACAAAACCTTACAAAGTGAAAAGATGTTCAAATTCATCAGAAAGCAAGGAATGCAAATCAAAGTGAAAACTTTAACAATGGAAAAACTATGGAGACAGTAAAAAGATCAGTGGTTGCCGGGTGTTTGGTGGGGAGGGAGAGATAGGTGAGGCACAAGTAATTTTTTAGGGCAGTGAAAATATACCGTATGATACTATTGACGCAATGGTGGTTGTTGTTTAGTCGCTCTAAGTCGTGTCCGACTCTTTTGCCACCCCCTGGGCTGCAGCCTGCGGGGCTCCTCTGTCCAGGGGATTCTCCAGGCAAGAATACTGGAGTGGGTTGCCATTTCCTTCTCCCTGGATCTTCCCGACCCAGGGATCGAACATGCAACTCTTGCATTGCAGGCAGATTCTTTACCCCTCAGCCACCTAGGAAGCCCTGAAATGATGGTAGATACACGTTATTAGACATTTGTAAAAACCCATGAAATGTACAACACAAAGAATGGACTCTGTAAACTATGGACTTCGGTTGATGATGTGTTACCACTGGGTCACTGACTGGAACAAACTATGATACTAGTGCAGGGTGTTGATGGGGAGCAAAGCTGTGTGTCGCAGGTGAGGGGTTACATGAGGACTCTTGGTACTTTCCACTCACTTTTGCTGTGAACCTAAAACTGATCTAAGAAAGTCTATTTTTTTTTTTTTTGAAGAATAATAATGAGAATAAGTCACTTTAAACTGCACGGGGCACAGGTTCAATTCCTGGTCGGGGAACTAAGATCCCACATGACGCATGGTGTGGACAAGAAGAAAAAACAAAGGAAAAAGAGAGAAAGAGCTAGCTATACCAGGTCTGGCTTTCAGGCATGTGAGGAAAAATATTCGTCCAAACACTGTTGCTAAAGCTAAGATCAGTTATAACCTTTTTGGAAAGCAATTGTGTGTGTGTGTGTGTGTGTGAGATGCCCAGGCTTAGTTGCTCTGTGGCATGTGGGATCTTTCTGGACCAGGAATTGAACCTGTAGTTCCCGTATTGCCAGGTGGATTCTTTACCACTGAACCACCAGGGAAGCCCTGGAAACCAATTTAACAAGCTCCAATAAAATAAAAATACATATGCTTTTGGACTCTAATCCCAATGTTAAGATTCTCACTTAAAATAGGTGTAGTAAAAAGAAAATTGCAAAGTGATGGCCCATCCACGGGGCACCATCGGGAAATTTTGGTATCTCCATACTGTTCTGGTTACTATGTTGTGTAATGTATTACCCAAATTTAATGGCTTAAAACAACAATATTTTAATTTTGCTCACAAACCTGCCCTTTGTGAAGAATTCAGTGGAGAATGCTCTTCTTTGCTGTATCTTAAAAACTAGGGCTGGAATCATCTGAAGGCTCCTCACTTGAAGTCTGGTGTTTGATGTTGGCTGTCAGCAAAGACTGTTTTCCTTCTGGCCACGCTGCATGACTTGTGGGATCTTAGTTCCCTGAGCAGGGATGGAACCCGGGCCCTCAGCAGTGAGCACCCCAAGTCCTAACCTCTGGACTACCAGGGAATTCCCTGTCAGTTAAGACTTTACCTGGGGCTGGAACACCCACACGTGGCCCCTCCATGTGCCCTGGGCTTCCCCACAACAGGGTGGCTAGGTTCCAAAGATGATTGTCCTGAGAGAGAGGAAAGGAAGCCAGATGAAAGCTGTATCATCCTTCTAAGCTAGACTCAGAAGTCACAGTCATTTCTGCCTCATTCTCTTCATTAGAGTCAAAGTCACTAAGACCAGGCCTTATCCAAGCAGAGAGAAATTAGACTCCACGTTTTGTGGGAGAAGTATCAAAAAGTGTGGGGACCTGTTTTAAGTCACCATCAAAAAGGAGGACTTGGAATAAATAATACCACTTGATTTAGGGGACCTACCACAAAGCTGAGATAAGAAAAGTAAGATGAAGAAAAATGTATACAAAAATGATCTAAATATGTAAAACAAAGACAAACCACTCTGTGAATGTGTGTATATAGTATGTGTATATATATATGTATAGTATATATATATATACACACACACTATATATGTGTGTATACATATGATTATATAAGCAAGGAGAAATATAGGGAACATATTCTGGTAACCACAGGTTCCAGAGAGTAGTGATGATAGAAGGGAGAGGCAGAGGAAGCAAAAGAAAGAAAGACAAGACTGTTCAAAACTAGCAGTGAGGATGGCTTCTCCTTTCTGCATTTAATTACAGGTATATATTTCACTGTATGAGGAAAGTGATTCCTTAGATATGTTTAGGTGGTAAAAACGAATCAAGAAAGTGGTGACCACCCTACCTTAAAACTCAGGATAGAGCAGGAGGGAATGGCTGGTGGGCCACAAGAAGGGCTGCAAGGCCCTGACAGTGTCTTCATCTGGGCTGCACTCCAAGTTTCTGGCCTATGGGAAACCATTGAGTGGAATGTCTTTGTCTTGCACACCTTTGGTATAGTCCACATTTAAAAAAAATTTTAATTCAAAAATTAAAGGGGGGTGGGAAGGAGGCTCAAGAGGGAGGGGATATATGGATACTTAGAGCCAATTCATGTTGTGCGGTGGAAACTCTCATAACACTGTAAAGCAATTATCCTCCAATTAAAAAAATTTTTAATAATAAAATTTTTTAAAGAAAAAAAAATGAAAGAAAAGCAAGCCTTTCAGCAAGTTCCCGGTAGAAAGAGTGAAGAGCCAGGAGAAGGACCCTGACCTGGGGCCACGGGACCCTCAGATCAGCGGATGTCCCAGGTGGAGGTCTAAATCCAAGGTGTTCAACAGGTGGGTAACACACAGGGCTGTCCCTGCTGAAACCTCCCAAGGCGGGAGAGAGCGGAACCCAGAGTGGAGCCCTGGGTCATTTCAACCTTTAACTATCGTCTGGGTTACACCTGGCAACGGAGGCGGGAATAAAACCAGGAGGCCTGGATGCCCCTGGGAAGGTGGTTCTTGAGGTAGAAGGGAGAAGTCTGCCCTGGTGGATCAGGCTGAGACTCCAGAGGGTCGGCTCTGTTCTCAGCTGCTCAGCAGCTCTGTCCGCCCTGTTAGCCACTGGGAAGGGCTGGGCTGTGAGGGGCGGGAGGTGAGCGCGCAACTGCAGGCAAGTCTTAGGGCTTTTGCCAGTGAAGGGAGAACAGTGGGGCAGGAGCGAGCAGAGCACGTGGCGATCAGAGGAGGAGCCCGGCTCTTCCGACCCATCGCTTCTCTTTTCTGCCTGAAAACCAGGTGAGGCCATTGCTAGGGGAGGGTGAGCAGGGATTGCAAGAGGCTAGAGGACAGGGCTGGACTGTGAGCAGCACGAGGGGCCTGGAGGTGAAGGATGGAGGGGAAGTGCTGCTCAGAGACCTCATCTCAGGGACGTAGAAGTAAGCAGGCCCCAGGCAGGAATGGGCCGTGAGGTGAAAGAGACCATCCAAAGGTGCAGGGCACCAGCGTTGGACCAGGAGGTCAAGGCAGCCCTTCTGTGCTGGAGACGACGGCAGGGGAGAGCTTGAGGCATGTGTGTAAACAGCTGTGGCGCCTTGTCTTCCCTCCAGCCCTGGGCTGGGGCTGGGAGTGAGGTAGTGCTCCTCTCTGCCAGTGCCTGGGCCAGGGGCGGGCCAGGGCTGGGAGTACATAGAGTTGTTCTGGAATCAGATGTCTCTTGGAGTTCCTTTCCCTTCCGGTTTCTCAAACCGAGCTGGCCTTTCTCACTCAACCCTGTCTCCTCCTGCCTGGAGTCCTCCCAGGACCCCTAGTCCTCATTGGTTGGATGAACATCTCTGATTAGGGAACATGATGTTCCCACCCGGGCAGGAGAGAGACTCAAATCCCAGATGTCTCCCTCTCACCCCCGGCCAGCCCTGGGATTAGGCCATGGTGGGAGGGACTGGCTGCAGATCACTCCTAAGATTTTTCTTTTTTTCCCTCAACATATATCCTTGACACATACACCCTTGTCACCAGCTCATGCGGGGAGTAAAGAGTCTAATGAGGCAGCTGGAAGAATTTCCACTGTGCTGGAAGCCAGGCTGGTCTTGGCGGGCCCTGTATCTGCACTCTTACGGTACTTGCACCAGCATGTCGTCAACCTGGCAGTTCAACCTAGTCCCAGATGTGAGGCTCACCCTCCTGTTATAGTTTTACCCGTGGATCAGGTATGAGGATAGCTCACCCTAGTCTGAAATTTTGAGGTCAGCTCTGTCAGGGAGTAGGGGTTGCTTTTTCTGTGAGCTGGTGGTGTCCAGCTTAAAGTGAGCACAGCGGGAGAGACCGCACCAGCCATCAGGCCCCAGCCCCTGACAGTAGTTGTGTCTTGGCCCAGCCCAGGCAGGTGAGAGGCAAGGCTGGGAACCTCCTGGACTGTTGCCTGTGGGCAAAGCCAAGGGCAGGGGTTGTGTGGATGCCTTCCCATGAGTCTACCTCTTTCTTCACAGTGGAGCAAGCCAAGGCCCTAGATGAGGGCTCCAAGTCATCCTTGTCTGGTGGGGCCTCGGGCAGGAGCTGTCAGCTGGGTGGAATCATCGTGAGTCCTCAGGCAGACGCAGTGCCTGAGTTTGGGGTCTGTGGGGGTCATATATACCCTCTGTCCCCCAGCTTCATCCTGCTTGGGAAAGTGTTCAGGCTTCCAGAGCTGCCAGTGGGCAGAGCCCGTCATCTGGGGTCCAGGCGAATTCCTGGGGGCCTTTTAGCCCGTGCATAGCCCCATTTCTCACCCTGGGCCAGTTGCACAGCTCTGGGACAGGACACCCAGGGGCCAAGGGGTCTCCTGCAGGATTCCCACTTGCCTGGGACTAATGCACACGTGCCTCAAGAGGCCTCTTCCCTGCCTGTCCCACAGGCCTGAGGCTCAGTTGCTCCTTCAGCTGCCTGGGATGGGCTGAGGGCAGGCCTGGGAATGTATACTAACTACAGGTGTCCCTTCATGCCCAGAAGAAAAATGTCCAATTTAACTATGCTTGAAAGTGCTGTTTTTGCTTATCGGGTGGGTCTAGACTTCAGCTCTTCCTTTTCAGTTGTGTGTTAAACAAACAAATCCAAATGCACACCCCCTCCTTCCTCTTTCTGGGGGTGGAAGGCCTGGCCAGAGAGGAGATTGCTAGACCCTTGTTCTCAGGAGCACACATGGTGACCTCTGACCCTTGCCTCAGTGCAGTTCTGCCAAGGGAGGAGGGGCCGTGGAGATCTGGCCGATACCATCTATTTCCATTGCCTTCCCCAAGAGTGGAATGGCATACACCCATTCTTCTACCTGTGGGGATGGACTGACTGGTGAAGAGTCAGGTCCTGCTGGCTTCTGAGTGTCGGGACAGCTCCCAGTCCCCCTTTGCTTTCATCTTCCAGTCGACTCAGCCTCCAGCACCGTAGTCTTCAGACGGGCTGGGCACTGCTTGACCCTGTGTACTTAAAAACAAGCTAGATGACCAGTTTTAGAGAATAGAAAGAAGTTCTGTTGGGGAAGAAGTCAAAGAGGAAGGGGAAGAAATGTCACACACTAAAGACACAGAAGCAACCAGGTCAGCAAGGCGTCTCTGGCCAAATTTCATCTGGATATTTAGGGTGACCATGGACGGAGGAGCCTGGTGGGCTGCAGTCCATGGGGTCGTGAAGAGTTGGACACGACTGAGCGACTTCCCTTTCACTTTTCACTTTCATGCATTGGAGAAGGAAATGGCAACCCACTCCAATGTTCTTGCCTGGAGAATCCCAGGGACAGGGGAGCCTGGTGGGCTGCCATCTATGGGGTCACACAGAGTCGGACATGACTGAAGTGACACAGCAGCAGCAGCAGCAGCAGCAGCAGCAGCAGCAGCATGAAGATGACAATTTCTAAGAAGTCCTTACCTGGAGGGAGCCTTGCTTAAAAATCTTAAATCTTGTCTTTCTCTTTTGTCAGCTCCCCAGATGCTTTGAGAGCCATAATCATGTGATGCAAGTCAAGGCAGTGAGGGACGCTGCATGCTTGTGTGTCCAAACTGCTCACTTTAAGAGGCAAAGGGAGGGGCTTCTCTGGTGTTTCAATGGCTAAGACTCTACTCTCGAAATGGAGGGGGCCCAGGTTCAATCCTTGGTCGGTGAACTAGATCCCACACACTATAACTACTAGTTCACCTGCTGGGACTTCCCTGGTGGTCCAATGGCTAAGACGTCACACTCCCAATGCTGAGCACCTGGGTTTGATGCCTGGTCAGGGAATCAGATCCCACATGACACAGCCAACACCCAGCACAGCCAAACAAGTAAACAAATAAAAGTATTAAAAAAAAGAGCCCACTTGCTGTAGCAGAGACCTGGTATATAAAAAAAAAAACAAAAAAACAAAAAGGCCGTGAGAGCCATATACAGAAGAGGACCATGACCAAGGGCAACCACAGGCACTGGAAGCGTGATCATCCTTGAGGCAGGAGACTGGGGCTGCTCTCCATGTGAGTCCAGAAGCACGAGGATAAGCTCCAGAGCACTGGAGGAAAGGTCCAGGAATGCCCTTCAGACCCCAGTATCATAACTCTTGATAATTTCTGGAATTTAAGCACTGTCAGGAATATCCAAGGCAGGTAATCAAGATTTTGTTCAATGAGCAAATGAGCTGAGTCAGACCCAACTGTTGTTTGTTGTTCATCACTCAGCTGTGTCCAGCTCTTTGCAACGCTATGGACTGCAGCACGCCAGGCTGCCCTGTCCTCCACTATCCCCTGGAGTTTGCTCAAACTCATGTCCATTGAGTCGGTGATGCCATCCAACCATCTCATCCTCTGTCATCCCCTTCTCCTCCTGCCCCCAATCTTTCCCAGCATCGTGGTCTTTTCCAGCTACTTGGCTTTTCACATCAGATGGCCAAAGTATTGGAACTTTAGCTTCAGCATCAGTGCTTCCAGTGAATATTCAGGACTGATTTCCTTTAAGATTGATTGGTTTGATCTCCTTGCTGTTCAAGGGGCTCTCAAGAGTCATTTCCAGCACCACAGTTCAAAAGCATCAATGCTTTGGTTCTCGGCCTTCTTTATGGTCCAACTTTCCTGTACATGACTACTGAAAAAAACATAACTTTGACTAGAAGGACCTTTTTGGCAAAGTGATGTCTTTGCTTTTTCATATGCTGTCTAGGTTTGTCATAGCTTTTCTTTCAAGGAGCAAGTGTCTTTTAACCTCATGGCTTCTGTCACCATCCACAGTGATTTTGGAGCCCAAGAATAAATAGTCTGTCACTGTTTTCATTTTTCCCCATCTATTTGTCATGAAGTGATGGGACCAGATGCTATGATCTAAGGTTGGTTTTTTTTTTTTAATATTTATTTTGGTTGGGCCAGGTCTTAGTTGCAGCACTTGGGATCTTGGATCTTAGTTGTGGCAGGTAGAATTTTGTTGCAGCATGTTCTATCTAGCTCCCTGCTGCTGCTGCTAAGTCGCTTCAGTCATGTCCGACTCTGTGCAACCCCAGAGATGGCAGCCCACCAGGCTCCCCCGTCCCTAGGATTCCCTGACCAGGGATCAAATCCAGTCCCCCTGCACTGGGAGCACATTGTCTTAGCCACTGAACCACCACCAGTTAAGTCCTGATTTTAGTTTTTTTGAATGTTGAGTTTTAAGTCAGCTTTTTGACTCTCCTCTTTCACCTTTATCAAGAGGCTCTTTAGTTCCTCTTCACTTTCTGTCATTTGGGTGGTATCATCTGCATATCTGAGGTTATTGATATTTCTTCTGGCAATCTTGATTCCAGCTTGCACTTTATCCAGCCCGGTATTTTGCATGATGTACTCTGCACAGAAGTTGAATAAGCAGGTTGACAATATACAGCCTTGATGTACTCCTTTCCCAAGTTGAAACCAGTCCATTGTTCCATGTCTGGTTCTAACTGCTGCTTATTGACCTACAGGTTTCTCAAGAGGTATGTAAGGTGATCTGGTATTCCTACCTCGTTAAGAATTTTCTATAGTTTGTTGTGATCCACACAGTCAAAGGCTTTAGCATAGTCAATGAGGCAGAAGTAGATATTTTTCTGGAATTCCCTTGCATTTCCTATGATCCAGTGGATGTTGGCAACTTGATCTCTGGTTCTTCTGTCTTTTCCAGACCCAGTTTGTACATCTGGAAGTTCTCAGTTCACATACTGTTGAAACCTAGCTTGAAGAATTTTGAGTATCACCTTGCTAGTGTGTGAAATGAGTGCAATTGTGTGGCAGTTTGAACATTCTTTGGCATTGCCTTTCTTTGGGATTAGAATAAAAACTGACATTTTCCAGTTCTGTGGCCACTGCTGTGTTTTCCAAATTTTATTGGCAAATTGAGTGCAGCACTTTAATATCATCATCTTTTAGGATTTGAAATAGCTCAGCTGAAATTCCATCACATTCACTAGCTTTGTTCGTAGTGAAACTTCCTAAGGCCTACTTGGCTTTGCATTCCAGGATGTCTGGCTCTAGGTGAGTGATCATAGCATCATGGTTATCTGGGTCATTAAGACCTTTTCTGTGTATTCTTGCCAACTCTTAATATCTTCTGCTTCCGTTAGGTCCATACCGTTTCTGGCCTTTATTTTGCCCATCTTTGCCCTTCAGATCTCTAATTTTCTAATATACATATTTTCTAATTTTCTTGAAGAGATCTCTAGTCTTTTCCATTCTATTGTTTTCCTCTATTTCTTTGCATTGTTCACTTAACAAGGCTTTCTTATCTCTCCTTGTTATTCTTTGGAACTCTACATTAGAATGGGTGTATCCTTCCTTTTCTCCTTTGCCTTTCACTTGTTTTCTCAGCTATTTGTAAGTCCTCCTCAGACAACCATTTTGCCCTTTTGCATTTCTTTTTCTTTGGGATGGTTTTGATCACCAACTCTTGTACAATGTTACGAACCTGCATCCATAGTTCTCCAGGTACTCTATCAGATCTAATCCCTTGAATTTATTTCTCACTTCCACTGTATAATTATAAGGGATTTGATGTAGGTCATACCTGAATGACCTAGTGGTTTTCCCTACTTTCTTCAATTGAAGTCTGAATTTTGCAATAAGGAGCTCATGATCTGAGGCACAGTCAGCTCCCAGTCTTCTTTTTGCTGACTGTGTAGAGCTACTTCCACTGGACATGGAACAACAGACTGGTTCCAAATCAGGAAATGAGTACATCAAGGCGGCCTATTGTCACCCTGCTTATTTAACTTATATGCAAAGTACATCATGTGAAATGCCAGGCTGGATGAAGCAAAAGCTGGAATCAAGATTGCCAGGAGAAATATCAATAACCTCAGATATGCAGATGACACCACCCTTATGGCAGAAAGCAAAGAACTAAAGAGCCTCGTGATGAAAGAGGAGAGTGAAAAAGTTGGCTTAAAGCTCAACATTCAGAAAACTAAGATCATGGCATCTGGTCCCATCACTTTATGACAAATAGATGCAGAAACAATGGGAACAGTGACTTTATTTTCTGGGGTTCCAAAATCACTGCAGATGGTGACTGCAGCCATGAAGTTAAAAGACACTTGTTCCTTGGAAGAAAAGCTATGACCAACCTAGACAGCATATTAAAAAGACATTGCTTTGCCAACAAAAGTCTGTCTAGACAAAGCTATGGTTTTTCCAGTAGTCATTTATGGGTGTGAGAGTTGAACTATAAAGAAAGCTGCGTTCTGAAGAATTGATGCTTTTGAACTGTGGTGTTGGAGAAGACTCTTGAGAGTCCCTTGGACTGCAAGGAGATCCAATCAGTCTATCCTAAAGGAAATCAGTCCTGAATATTCAATGGAAGGACTGATGCTAAAGCTGAAACTCCAGTACTTGGGCCACCTGATTGGAAGAACTGACTCAATGGAAAAGACCCTGATGCTGGGAAAGTTTGAAGGAGCAAGGAGAACGGGACAACAGAGGATGAGATGGTTGGATGGCATCACTGACTCGATGGACATGAGTTTGAGCAAGCTCCAGGAGTTAGTGATGGACAGAGAAGCCTGACGTGCTGCAGTCCATGAGGTCGCAAAGAGTCGGACATGACTGAGTGACTGAACGTACTGATAGAGCTTCTTCATCTTCAGCTGCAAAGAATATAATCAATCTGATTTCGATATTGACCATCTGGTGATGTCCATGTATTGTTGGAAGAGGCTATTTGCTATGACCAGTGTGTTCTCTTGGCAAAACTCTGTTACCTTTGCTCTGCTTCATTTTGTACTCCAAGGCCAAACTTGCCTGTTATTCCAGGTATCTCTTGACTTCCTACTTCTGCATTCTAGTCCCCTACGAGGAAAAGGACATCTTTTTTGGTGTTAGTTCTAGAAGGTCTTGTAGGTTTTCATAGAACTGTTCAGCTTCTTCGGCATTAGTAGTTGGGACATAGACTTGGATTACTGTTATACTGAATGATTTTTGAGAATGCAACTAAGTACTGTTTTTCAGACTCTTGTTGACTATGAGGGCTACTCCATTTCTTCTAGGGGATTCTTGCCCACACTAGTAGATATGATGGTCATTTGAATTAAATTTGCCCATTCCCATCCATTTTAGTTCACTGATTCCTAAAATGTCGATGCTCACTCCTGCCATCTTCTGTTTGACCACTTCCAATTTTACCTTCATTCATGGACCTAACATTTTAGGTTCCTCTGCAGTATTGTTTGTTACAGCTTTACTTTCAAACACATACACAACTGGGTTTTGTTTCTGCTTTGGCTCAGCCTCTTCATCCCTTTTGGATCTGTTTCTCTGCTCTTCTCCAGTAGCATACTGGACAACTACCAGCCTGGGGGATTCATCTTTAAGTGTCATTTCTTTTTGCCTTTTCACACTATTCATGGGGTTCCCTGGTGGCTCAGATGGTAAAGAATCTGCCTGCAATACAGGAGACCCAGGTTTGATCTTTGGGTCAGGAGGATCCCCTCTGTGGAAAAGCGAATGGCTGCCCACCCTAGTATTTTTGCCTGGAGAATTCCATGGACAAAGGAACCTGATGGGCTACAGTCCATGGGGTCACAAAGAATTGGGCACAACTGAGCAACTAACACTTTCAGAGCTAATTACTGACATTATAATTCAGAACTTAGATAATACTCATCTGAATTCACAAATGATTATTTAATATGTTCCTGGCTGATGCTCTGCATTTCTCCAATCAGATAATGGCATGTATTGCTGGCCATCATCTGTGATGGGACATCTGTCTTTAGAGAGGATGCGTAAAGAAAGCAAAATTCGTATTTAACATGAATGATGTGAAACAACTCTAATCTCCTTTATCACATTATAAGTAATACTGTTTCAATTCTGTTGTTAAAAAGTTGATGCACTAAAGTCACTAAAGATATATTCAGTTAATTTGATGGCACAACTTTCTAGCTTCCTGTTAGAACATATATAGAAAGCCAAGTCCTCATATAATGTTCACTCTTCAAGGTGAAGGCTGCGGACCATACGATCCTGTCATTTTCCTGGCACTTCTTAACTGTTCATAGTAATACCACCACCAAAACCACAAAGGCCAAACCATATTTAATGTTTAAAGCCTCAAAACAAGGCCAGTTTGGCTTTGCGTAGTTCAGCAACCAGCTTCTCAGACCCCTATCACATGACTGTTTTGTATATTCACCTATTACTTAGCCCTTTTGTAATGTCAGATGAAGGCAAGATCAATGTGGAACATGGTTTTGTTATAGAATGAGCTTCCTTTGGTCACTGGGAAAGAAATTGTAAATACAGTGGGCTATCACAGAGGCATTGCTAGTTCTGTTTGTAACAATGTTGTTGTTTAGTCCCTGTGTCTGACTCTTTGTGATCCTATTGACTGTAATCTGCCAGGCTCCTCTGTCTATGGGACTTCCCCAGCAAGAATAGTGGACTGGGTGCCATTTCCTTCTCTGGGGCATCTTCCCGATCCAGGGATAAAAACTGTGTCTCCTGCATTGGCAGGCAGATTCTGTATCGCTGAGCCACTAGGGAAGCCAATAACTACGCTATAGAGAAGGAAGTAATTAATATCATCAGACAGGAGAAGTTCTCTACTGGGCTTCATTAGTGAGTGTATCATTCCCCAGAAAGAGATATACTGGATGCCCTTGTATACCATCCCCAAACGATTCAAATAGCATGCTGTGGTGGTATATTTTATGTGCCAACTTATGGGCCATAGGGTGCCCAGGTATTTGGTCCAACACCGTTCTGAGAGTTTCTGTAAAGGTGGTTTTGGATGACATTAACATTGAAATCAGGCGTCCCAGGTGACGCTAGTGGTAAAGAACCTGCCTGCCAAGGCAGAAGACAGAAGAGACTCAGATTTGATCCTTGGGTTGGGAAGATCCCCTGGAGGACGGCATGGCAACCCACTCTAGTATTCCTGCCTGCAATATCCCATGGACAGAGGAGCCTGGTGGTCTATTGTCCACAGGGTTGCAAAGAATCAGATACGACTGGAGCAACTTAACAGGCACGCACACAACATTAAATCAGTGAACTCAGTACAGCAGATTGCCCTCCCTAATGTGGGCAGGATTCATCCAATCAGTTGAAAGTCTGAACGTAACAAAAAGCCTTGGCTCTCCCAAGAAAGCGAGAATTATCCTGCCTGACTGCCTTCATACTGGGATGTTGTCTCTTCCTGAGTCTTTAACCTGCTAGTCTTTGCATGAGAACAATGCTATTGACTCTCGGTTCTCAGGTCTTCAGACTCAGTCTGGAATTGAACTATCAGCATTTCTAGGTCTACAACTTGCCAACTCGCCTTGCATATCTAGGAACTCGCCTTGCATATCTAGGGACTTGCCTGTTTCCATAGCTGTGTGAGTCAATTCTCTATAATCTCTCTCTCTACCTGCCTCCCTTTTTGGCTGCAGGATCTTAGTTCCCTGCTCAGGGATTGAACCTGTGCCCCCTGCAGTGGAAGCACTGAGTCCTAACCACTGAACCACAAGGGAAGTCCCCTCCTTTCTAATTTTTAAGAGCTCACACCCCAACCTCAATAATGTATCTGCCAGATGAATGCTGTGATGGCCTAGGGTCCTGAAATGAGAGGACAAAAACAGAACACAGGCTGCACCAAAGATTCAGACATGATTTGTCAGCCTTTATTAACCAAGAGCAAAGCCGAGCCCTAGAGTTTCCTTTTAAAAAACCCAACCTTCTTTATGGCAAACAATGATTTTAAGTATATGTTCAATACTACAGAGCAAGAATTGATTACTTTCTAATCACTTATTCTTCAGAGATTAAAATACAAGTGTAAAACAGGTTAAAACAAGATTCTCCCCCATGATTTAAAAATAATTCCAATTGAAAGACATTTCAAACACTACATGTAGAACTCAGGACCAAAAAGACCTTACAACATTTTTACCTTTGAGGTAGCACAATAATGCTGAATTAGATTTCTTTTACTACAATGAGTTCAGGAAAACAATGAGGAATCTACCTTTCACTCAAGGTGGCCTAAATGGTTTCCTGCAAATCCCCCATGAGTTTGGTGACAGTTTTCTCCTTTTTTTTTTTCTTGAAGTATAAAGATAGCCCTGCAGTGTGTAAAAGGAAACCCATGGGAAGGCTGCTTCCCATAAAATAGACATTAGAATCATTGAGCAACGTCAGCAGTCAAGACAGGAGGAACAAGAGGTAATTGTAGTGAAAAGCCAAAACAACTTGTATCTTGGCGAGATTGCTTTACAAGTGCATGTCAAGAACAAAAATTCCAACATTGGCCAACTGAAAACAAAATATAAAAGATGACATTCATGGGTCTTTTTCCTTTTGCTCTGTGCAAAAATGCTCTTTTAATTTCCATAAATGAGAGGATTGTTTGTACACTATGACAGGCATGGAGATGCTGTGTGTTCAGGGGCGGCTGGGCGCCAGTGGCACCTCACTGACCATTCTGACTAGAGAATCTGGGAAGTAAGAGGATGAACAGTACCTCTCCTAGCTGGGGAATCAGCTCTTGACACTTCGCTGCTGAATTCACTCATTAAACCGTTCAAAGAAAAGCTCCACCCGGATTTCTGAGGATCTACTGCAATCATACGTAACACATTTATATATAAGGATGATGGATTAAGAGGACAGGAAAGATGAACCCTTCCTTCAGAGAATACAACCAAAAGAAGAGGGTGAGGGGGGTGTGATAAAGTGGGGCCAGTGGGAAAAATAATACTGCAGGTTAGACCTCAAGGCTCTCAGGAACAACCTCCACCATGCAAAATCAATAGCAAAGCCAGAACAGAGGGCATGAAGCTCTAATCCATCCTAGAAGAGAACGATATAAAACAATGATCAGAAAGATCTCTTCCCAATAGACGCTCCTCCCTGTGAGGCTCAGCTCTCAGCACAGGGCTTGCACAGCATGGTGAGGACAGCACAGTCCAGAGTCGAACTTGGTCTGCTGCCTTCGACTCCCCATGCTGTAAGGAAAAACTGGAACACTGTCAAGCTCCTGCCTTCCTCAAGCCAGACCCTCAAGGGGCCCTACAGGCAGTGAGGGTCTGGACTGATGATCCGTATGTCCATCCGCAGTTAGAGCAGGAAGACTTACACCTGATGAATTCGACTTTGTAAAACAGAAACCGTCAGTATGCTGGGGGTGTCACAGAGCTTCTATGAAGGGGAAGGCTGAACTGGGATGTGAAAGAGGGGAGGATGAGAAGTCCTACCCCTAGCAGCCTGCAGGAGTGACTGGCTCGGAATTCACAGCTGGCCCTAACTAATGCTGGCATGGGGATAGGGTGGGGCGGTATAAGGGGGCACGTGTTCCCACGGAGTCCTTACACAGTCTGGGGGTGAGATCTCTGCGTCACCCCTGAAGCCCAATGTACCTGTTACCTGCGTGAGAGACAGGTATGGCTCTTGTCTGCTAAAGTGCAATGTCTGGTTTCTTAATTTATGTGATAATAAAGCAATGCCATACAAAAGAAGAACCTTGGAAAATCATGGGGAGAAACCACACAGGCTTTCCCAGTGCTAGCTGCCGGTTTTGGAGTATTAGTTACAACCTTTCCCAATTCTGAGAGCTGCAACGCAGGCTGCCGACTGAGAGTCTTTCTGCTTTGACTTCAGGGAGAACAAGGAAAAGGGAGAACCAAGCAAGGCGATGATGGGCCACTGCTCTAAAGATCTCTCAGCTATACTGTCTGTGGCAAAAGCAGACAGCCTGGTTTAAGAGGGCCATGCTGACTGCATGGGCTCCATCGCTGTCTACAACAGGGATGACTTGAGCCCCAGCATGTTAATCTCCCAGGGATTCACTGAGATATACAAGTTTAAAAAACTCCTATCAGAAAGGGCCTCTTGATTTAATATAAACGTGGCCATGACATCCAAATTTATCTTTAGGTAAATGTCACACTGCTCTTAGGATCTCTTGTAACACCTGATTCCAGGTCATTCTGAAGAAAAAAAATTTCATTCTGAACTATATCTAGTTAATTATGATAATTCATCAGAACTCTACCTGATATAATCAAAAGGTTAAAAAAAAGCTAAGTTACTTTCCTGTGGGATTAACAACTGGAACCCCAAATATCCCAACATCTTAATTAGAAAGGTCTTTGAAGTAATTTTATGAAATTGTACACGATACCAATTTTTTTTAAACTAACAAAAAGAGTTGATCTTTAGGATGAATGCTTGAGTCAGCTGACAAACTGATATAAAGGAGTATGTGCAAGGGGAATTCTCTAAATAGAGGGAAAAATTTTTTTTTTCCACAAAGATAGCTGCTTTTTCTTTAAAGAGTTTAAAAACTGATGGTTCAACAGCAAAGCTACGTAACCACTCTGGAGTAGAAGGGAAGGGCTTTGCCAGCACACTGCCATCAGCTGGTAGAAGTGACTGGAAATGAGACAGGCAGGAGTGGCCTGGGAGCATATTTAGGTCAGATAGAGCAGTGGCAGTCCCAGACATCGACTCCTTATAGATGGACAGCAATCCACTCATGCACACTGCACAGAGATTAAACAAAATGAAAAGAAATGTACTAAAACAAAAGAAAACACCCCCCCCCAACCCAGAAAACCTTCCCTGGCTCTCTGCTACCTGAAGAATGTGCCAAACCCCAGTTTTCTGCTCTAACGTGGATCCTGATGACCAATCAGTGAGCTCTGGGGTGCTGACCTGCTGGGCCCTGGGCAGGACCTCTCCCTAAGCATCACTGAGAATTGGGGGACAGCTGTCGTGTGCCAGTCAGCAGACAGTACAGTGCCACAGGCCCACAGATCTCCATCACATCTGCCACCACTTTAAACGGTACAACCAAAAAGGCTACAATTGTGAACAAATGTGGACTTTCTCCAAAGACAGATGAGGAGACGGAAGGCTACAACATGTCCCTCCTTGAGAGAGGTTGGGGGAGGGCGTCTACAGTTACACCACAGGTTTGTGCCAACCTGTGGTAACTTTCAAAAGCCATAGTAGCAGCAAGAGAGGAAAGGAAGATGTTTACACTTTGGACTTTGTATCAGGCACTTAAATTGTTGGAGAGACATGCCATTTGGAACCAAAGATGTGAAGACTGGGTTGGAGTGATCGTGACGAGTGGTCTAACAATGGACTTTCAGAAGCAAAGTGGAGGTGTGGGTTGAACCTCTCCCATCCTTTAGTGCTGACTTTCAAGTTTTCTAAGCGCCCACGGCCATGGCAATGGCAGCGGCGGTGGCAACAGCAGGAACGGTTCTGTTGTGTCTTCTGTTTGTGTTCTGTGGCTGACCGGAAGTTTCTGGTGTCACACTGAGAAGGCTCTGGGGTGTGGCACACCTACTGCCCGGGATCGATCAGATCCATGCTGGAGCCAAACATCTTCACCAGCTGTTCCTCATAGTGCGAGATGTTCCTCTTCATGATGTCCATGCAGGGCCCCAGCAGCCTCTCGAACGCTTGCACATCCATAACTGTATTGTTAGAAAGAGGTGAGGGAGAGAATGAGTTCTCCACACAAGCAAGTCAAAGTCGCTTCCCTCACATAAACCTTTTCTTAAACATGTCCATTCCTGTCGGAGGAATCGGACTACTAGATACTGGACACTTGAAAAAGACGGGGTTTTATGTGGACACAGCCCTGCTATTGAGACTTTGCAGAGCGTAGCAGCACCCATTCTCTGTCCCCACACAGCCCTGGATACCAGTTTCCATCTCTGCTCTTTCCACACAGGCTGGGGGCTTCTATGTCCGTCTCGTTCACAGGCTATTGTCAGTGCTCACGAATGTTTGCTAAAAGAACACATTCACCCATTTCTGGTTGGTAACACAAACTGTACAAGCCTAGATGTGAGAGCTGGTGGAGTAAGTCAAGGCATGTTGATGGGGAAAAAAAACTGCATATTAGGAAAAAAAAAAAAAATAACACACAAAGCATCTTTCTTACCTAAGCATTTCACATCTCCCACTGCATAAGCGGAAGCAGCTCTGGGTTTGTTGGTGACCAGTGCAAGCTCTCCAAAGTACTGCCCCTTGTGGCAGCGCGCAATCTCGACCTCCTGGTTCTCACCATCCTTGTTGACTTTAGTCTAGAACAGGTAGAGAACACGACTGATTCCAGAATCACAAGTAGACATGTCCAGTTGCACACCCTTGCGGTCCCTTCTCAGTACACTTACCACAATTACCTAGAGATTCGTGTTGCAGAGACTGACTACACTGTGTAAAGTGCATGGGCTGCTCCCCGGGGCCTGGTTTAACCAAAGGAGCTGGCTTTTAACAAGAGGTGAGGTGTGTGTATATATATATAAATATTATTGTAGTATATATTATATACTAATATCACATATTAATGTAATACAGTATATAAACCAACATATAATATTATGTTAATATACTTTAATATATATTAAATATATGGAATAGTTAATATATTACATGTACATTTAAATATATATATGAATGCAATCCATTTGGTAGATGCTGACTTCTGAGACACAAGGGAAAAGACAAGGTGTTTGGCTAATTCTTCCTAAATAATGCCAATGCTTCTCTTGGTTAGAGTCACATCCAGAGCTACTTCTTTTTGACTTAAGGCCCAGCAGGACTCAGACAATACATTACAGAGACCAATTTCATTTTTATGTACTATCTGCATCTTCAACTAGTGGTCCCACTACATTTGTGTAGAAGAGTTAAGTAACTAAAAAATTTTTATAGTAGTTTAAATTTTAAAATGATAGTCTAAGAAATCAAACAGGTTATATTTTGTGCTTTTTGAATTACGGAGAATAACGTACTATATTTTACTTACTATATAGTTTTTTTTTTTTTTTAACAAATCTATCTGCTAAGCTAAGCAATAACTTGTTTAAATAAAAAAATACTTATAACTTATTAGTAAGAATTAGTTTCAACCTGTAAGAGCCACTTTATGGCAGGGGCAGATAAATAATTTTTTGAAGGTTAATTTAGCAACATAAATAAAAGCACCATGCTCACTTACATGGTTTGATTTTCCCTCCTTCCCTGCCCTGACCTGTTTGCTCTGAAGCTGATCTACCCCTTCCGAGCCAATGCTCTCTCTCTACAGTGTCTGTCGTATTCTCTGGGACTCCAGACATGCTCATGTCCACCTAATCCCTTCTCTCGAAGAGCACTTATCCCACTGTATTGTGAACACCAGCCCCCTGTAGGTTTTGATATAATGCAGATTCTGATTCAGTAGGTCTGGGCAGAGAACAAGACTGAATCTCTGACAAGCTTGCCTTCTTTCCCAATCCAGTGCCACAGTGCTGTTGGACCTACAAACACAATACTATGCTGTGATCAGTAGGTGTCAATAAACATGAGAAATGTACAAACATATATCAGTAGTCCAAAAACTGTAAGTAAAAAAATTTTAATTAGGAATCAAGCCATCTTATAGGCAGTAATCATATTTTTCTTTCTCCACTGTTGCTGTTTAGTTGCTCACTCATGTCCGACTCTCTGCGACCCCATGGACTGTAGCCTGCCAAGCTCCTCTGTCTACAGGATTTTTCAGGCAAGAATATTGCCATTTCCTTCTCCAGGGGATCTTCCTGATCCAGGGATCCACCTCGCATTTCTTGCAGTGGCCAGCAGATTCTTTACCAGTGAGTCACTGGGGAAGTCCTCTTTCTCCACACTTAACTTTTACAAAAAATATTCTGTAAAAGGTTTCACACTAAGTTGATTTAGTATCACACAGTAAGTCAGTATTTTTAAAAATTATTTACTCTTAAAAAAAACTGAAACAATATCTAATGATGATGAATTTATCTTAAGAATCACTCTTTCCACCTATAGGTCATTGTGTTTCCTAGGTCTCCCTATCCATCAAATGGCCACAATAATAACTGCCCTAGAGACTCCCTTCCTAGCATGCTAAAAAGGAAGCTTTTTCATAACCAACACTCACAATGTATTCTTTGTTATATATTCAATAATCTTCCCATTTTCTATTAGGGTACTTACCCTTTTTCTTATTGATTTATAGGCCACTACTTCTCATATCCTTAATTACACAACAGAGGTAAAAGCAACAAAAAAGATATATATACTAAATCTTTATCAATGAGTGGGCTTAAACCCTGGTCTCTGTCAGTCACATATCTCACATAACAATTATGATTCTGGCACATGAAACACACTTCACACTATTAAAGTAAACAGTTACATTCTGTGCATACACCTGGCATCTGGATCTCCCCTGGAACAACCCACATCATCACGTATAAACTCACCTTGCTTTTGATCAAGATGCTCACTTCACCAGACTCTATAATGTAAAAACTATCAGCCTTTTCACCCTGAAAAGGGAGAGGAGGTGAGGTCAGAGCCATATGTACTGAAGGACACAGAAATAGACAATCTTCACATTGCCTGAGCTCCAATTTTATTATTTTCCAAGCCTACAAACCAAGTGATGGCTAACAAATTCAGAACAAAAACAGGAGGATCCTGATGTCAGTCCAACTGTAACTGACAAACATCTCTCCTTCCTAACATGGAATATTCCCATCTGTCTCCGTGAATATACCCAGGCTGGCAACTGCACAGATTGTATTCTTACAGCTCATGTTGGTCAGCTAACGAGACCTATGATAAGGGGTAAGTAGCCAAGTCAGCTGCAGGCAGTATCAAGGTGACTCCTGGCTAACCCTGGGTCATGAAGCCCAGCAATGATCTCCACCATCAAATACAGCCCTCCAGAGGACAGCGTGGAGCTGGAGAAAGCACCACCTTGGTGAGGCAGGTGCCTTCATGGGGGCTGATGTCACTCTTATAAGCCTCAGGCTTGGCTTTGCTTGTTTTGATGTTAAACCACTTAGCTGAACCAGTTATTCAGGTAATTCAACAAATAATTATTATGTGCCATGAGAGATAAATCAGTGGATAAACAATATCCCTACTCTTGTGGAAATTACAGTCTGGTAGAGTAAACAAACTGTAAACAACCAACAAAATGAATCAGTAAATTATGCTGCTGTATGGGAAGGCAACAAGGGCCACAGGAAAAAAGTAGAGCAGGGAATGTGGGATCTGGAGTGGTGAGGGAAGAGATGTTACGTAGCATACAGGAGCAGCTCAGTGAGAAGGTGAGATGCGAGCAAAGCCTGGAAGGAGGTGAGAGGTAGGCAAGCAGCTATGGAAGAGGAGGCTCTCAGGCACACATCAGCCTCTGACTTCTCATCTAACTTCTGAAGCAAAGACCATCTACACTGAATAATCCAATACTAATCATGCACTCTCATTCCATGTGACAGGTTGTATGTCTCCATAAGACTTCATGTCCTTCATATATCACACAGGGACCACACACAGCTAAGGCTGACATTCCTGAGTTAATCTAGTCCTAGGTCACCACATAATAATCACTGCTCCATAGCCTTATAAGGGGCTGTCTGTGGATTTCTGTGTTGCTATGTTGGGTAGGTACCCTGCATACCTAGATAGATCAAACCATCCTTTGGTTTGTTAGATCAAACCAGTCAATCCTAAAGGAAATCAGTCCTGAATATTCATTGGGAGGACTGATGCTGAAGCGGAAGCTCCAATATTTTGGCCACCTGATGGGAAGAACTGATTCCTTGGAAAAGACCCTGATGCTGGGAAAGATTGAAGGCAGGAGGAGAAGGGGACAACTGAGGACAAGATTGTTGGGTGGCATCACCAATTCGATGGACATGAGTTTGCACAAGCTCCGGAAGCTGGTGATAGACAGAGAAGCCTCGCAAGCTGCAGGCCATAGGGTTGCAAAGAGTCAGACACGACTGAGCGACTGAATTGACCCTACATCCAAATCACCAATAAGCAGAACCAAATCACCAATAAGTTCTATTTGTGTAATACAAATAGGATATAAAACTTTAGGATATAAGTTGATGAAGGATGGGAAGCCATGAAGGAAACTAAAGAGGAGCCAGACACAGGGCCACCAAGAGGGAAAATCGTTTCTAGGTCCAAGGAGGGAGTTTCATAAAGGAAGATGAGATTACCAGTGTTCAGCGCTGCCGGGAGGTCAAGAGTAATAGTCAAATTTATGGAAACACTGGTGACCAAGAAAAGAGTAGTGAGCAGTAGAGAAGAACTGTAGAAGTGAGAAGTGGTAAAGGGCGGTGTCTGAGCCCTTTGTTTAGAAAGATATATAACAATCATAATTTAAAGTGCTGATTTCAATGCTGCAGCTTGATGAATTTTTACACTTGTACACACCTGTGTAACCACCCCTAGAACAAATGAAAACTGCCTGAGTGACCCCACTTTTACATTCTTGTGCCCAAATTCCTACTCTTTTGTTTGTGTGTGTTAGTTGCTCAGTCGTGTCTGATTCTTTGTGACCCCATGGACTGTAGCCCGGCAGGCCCCTCTCTCCATGGGATTTTCCAGGCAAGAATACTGGAGTGGGTTGTCGTTTCCTTCTCCAGAGTATCTTCCCAACCCAGGGATCAAACCTGGGTCTCTCGCATTGCAGACTCTTTACCGTCTGAGCCACCAGGGAAGATACTCTTATGTTTGAGGTATACCAATAAGGAGTAAACCTGCAAAACCCTGGGCACCACAAGCACCGTCATCCTCAGTAAAGGCAATTCCAGGTCAGTATGTGCGCATGGATGGACTTTCCCCTGTGAACTCACTGTGTGGCTCTGGGCCTGCCCCTCAGGACCTGTGAGTAATAAACCTTGTTTTTTCAAAGTTCCCAGATGGCTGTTGCTCAAGGTGCATCTTGCAATCATAATAAGAACCAGAAGGGCTGGTCCAGCTATGGCGCTGGCTCTGCCAGGGTGAATGTCTGTGAAGGCTCACCGCAAGTATTAACAGTATGGGCAAAGATAAGTGCCCCAGGCATTCCTAGCCAACAGCATCACTTTCAATAGGCTGAGACTGTCACAAAAGACTCACTATTAAGATGTCAACTACTCCCCGAACTTATCTATAGGTTCAACTTATGTAATCCCAATAAAAAAGCTCAGCAGGCTTTTTTTGGTAGAAGTTGATAAGCTCGTTGTAAAATGTATACAGAAATGCAAAGAGCATAGCACAGACAAAATAATTAAGACAAAGAACAAAAAATTTGGAGGGCTTTAAACTATCTGATTGAAAGATTTACTATATAAAGCTATTGTAATCAAGACAACATAGCATTAACTGAGAGACAGGCATAGATCAGTGGAACAAAAGAGACCAGACATAGACCCAAACATATATGGGTGACTGATTCTCATTGCAAGTGTCCAGGCAATGGAATAGGAAAATGGTGCTGAAGTACTGGACATCCATATGAAAAGCTCTAACCTTCTCTATCTTGTAATTAATTCAAAATGGACCACAGATCTAAATGTAAGATCTAAAACTATGAGACTAGAATTGCATGGTTCAGTATAGGAGCCACTAGTCACATGTCACTACTGGGCACCTGAACTGTGGCTTGTATAATTTCACAGGTGCTGTAAGTGTAAAATATACGCTGAATTTTAACGACTGAATATCCTCCAAATGTAAAATATCTCATTATTAAATTGTTATATCACTTAGATGTTGAAATGCAATATTTTAGACATAGTAGGTTAAAATACCCTATTAAAATTAAAGTTCACCTGTTTTTGTTTTTTTTTTTTAATTTGGCTACTAAAATATTTTAAATTGTTTGGGGCTCACATAATATTTCTACTGAATAGTACTTGCCTAGAAGTTAAATAAGAGAAAATCTTATTGATTATGCAAACTTTTTTTTTTAAGTAGGACACAAACAGAGTGAATTATAAGAGGAAAAAAAATGACAAACTGGACTTGTCAAAATTTAAAACTTTTGCTTTTTAAGGTATTACTAATAAAATGAAGAGACAAGCCTCACAGCCACATTCTGGGAGAAATATTTACAAATCATTGCCCTGGTAAAGGATTTGTTCTCAGAGTACATAAAGAATTCTTACAACTCAGGGGATTCCTTGGCAGCTCAGTGGTAAAAAATTCACTTGCCAATGCAGGGGACACAGATTCAATACCTGGTCAGGGAACCCCACAAGTTGCAACTAAGCCCATGGGCCACAACTACCGAGCCAGTGATCCAGAGCTGGTGCTCTGCAATGAGAGAAACCACTGCAATGAGAAGCCAGGGCACCACAACTAGAAAGTAGCCTCCGCAACGGCAGAAGGGCTGCATGCAGCAATGAGACCCAGCACAGCCATAAATCAACAGATAAATCTTTTTTTTTTTTTTAAGAATTCTTACAGCTCAATATATTAAGAAGCCGAATGACCTAATTTAAAATAGGGCAAAAGGTGTACTTCACCAAAGAAAACATACGGATGAAAAGCAATCACAGGAAAAGATGCTCACCATCATTAGACATTAGGCAGATGTAAAATAAAACCAAAATGAGATATTCACTCTAGGATGGCTAACATTAAAGACCTGGTACTAAGTGCTGATGTGGACGCACAGCAACTGGAACTCTTGAACACTGTTGGGGGAATGCACAGTGCTACAGACATCTTAAAAAACATTTTGGCAACCTGTGAAACAAATGTTTACCATGTGACTCAGCAATTCCATAAAAACATATATCCATGCAAAAACTTGTATGTGAATGCTTATTGCAGCTTTATTCATAACTGCCAAAATTTGGAAAGACCCCAAATGGCTCTCAACTGGTGAGTGGAAAGACAAGTTATCGTACATCTGTATAATGGGATACTATTCTCGAACAAACAGGAATAATCCTCTGAAACATACAACATAGATAAACCTCAAAAACATTATGCTAAGAGAAATAAGTCAGACACGAAAAAACTACACATTATATGGTTTTATTTGTGTGAAATTCTAGAAAAGGAATTTCTAAAGTGATAGAAAGCAGATCAGTGGTTTTCAGGAATAAGGGGGTGGGTGAGGGGATTTACTTAAAATACAAACAAGCAGCTTTTTGAGGTGATTAGAAAAGCACTACACTATGATTATAGGGGTGGTTATAAAAATCTCAAATTGTATACTTAAACTTGGTAATTTTATTGTATGTCAAATACAGGGTAACAAAGCTGACCAAACAAACAAGGAGACAAACAAAACAACATAAAGTATGGTTTTTGCAGTTGGTCTGGCATGGGGCCCAGGAACCATAATTCCTAACAATTTCTAACATTCTGATATAATGCTAATACTGCTAGTCCTTAGAGAAGTCTTGGTCAAGAGGCACTGCCAAAAGGGGTCTATAAGGTGGGTATCATCTTAACTTGTGTCCATTCTGCACTACCACCTAGCACTCCTAACTTCAAGAACACACATATCCCAGAAAACACTGTGGGTTTTTATACCTCTTGATGTACCTCCTGAAGGCCTGGGGCTTTCAGGACAAAGTAGAGGTCCTCTGGGGGTAAATTAAAGCACTGCAGGTTCAGAAACAAATTTGGCCAGTCAACACATTCCATCTCGGCAACTCAGGTGCACGTTCTTCCCATACCAGGACACCTGGCCTGGAACACAGCTCACACCCACGGCCTTTGCTTATACTGTTCTCTTGCCCTGGAATATCTTTCCCTGACCCCAACTGCTGAAAATGCACTTGTTCTTTAAGCTTAGTTCAAAGGTTGGTTCCTCTATGAAACCATATGGAATACTTCCTTTTCTACATTCTCATTGTCATTCTTTCCCCTCTCATTATAGCACTTAAATCTAGTCCTACTTGTCTATCTTAACAAATACTGAATCAAACCAACTTCCAGTTAAAGGAATTATTAGCAGTGCGGCTATCTGGAAAACAAAGGCTTTTGGAGATGCCACTTAGACACCATTTAGTCATTAGTTCTTTTTTTCTGGGAGCATCTCTCTCTCCTTCTGCCATCAGTCTGATTAATTTCTGTGGCACTGGTTGGGTCAACTCCACCTCCAGGCCCCAAGGGTGGTCTGGGGATTTAGGTTTGTCCACTCTGAGTCTTCCTTCTAGCCCCAAGTTGAGGTTCAAGGAGGGCACATTCCTCAACCCAGACCAACCAGACACCTCCCCAGTCTCCTTTTGTTTTTTTAATTAAAAAAATTTTTTTGGCTTCAGTGTGTAGCTTGTGAGATCTTAGCTCCCAGCCTGACCAGGGATTTAACTCATGACTCTTGCAGTCGAAACATGGAGTCCTAACCACTGGACTGCCAGGGAAGTCCCCTTCCCAGTGATCCTGCCAGAACCACACACAGATAAGTTTATAATATGGAAATGGAAATATAAAATGGAAAAATCTATAATACTTTTTGAAGTGAAGTGAAGTCGCTCAGTCGTGTCCGACTCTTTGCAACCCCATGGACTGTAGCCTACCAGGCTTCTCAGTCTATGGGATTTTCCAGGCAATTACTGGAGTGGGGTGCCATTTCCTTCTCCAGGGGATCTTCCCGACCCAGGGATCGAACCCCTGTCTCCTGCATTGCAGGCAAACGGTTTACCCTCTGAGCCACCAGGGAAGCCGACCATAATACCTTTTACATATAATTTAAAAAGCAAACACAGTAGATAAGGAAAATTATTACACAGCACTCATCATAATGCTCAAGTCCACTGTGTGGCGATCCTTACAGTACCTGAAGTAACATGACAGAAGGGTACAAAGGAGACACTAAGGCACCTTACAGATCTGGTCAATCACGGAAGACTGCTGTGTACTGGGTTAGCTAAGAGACACTTTGGGCCAAACAGAGAGAGAAAATACACAACTCTCTGACCTCCAGGTTTTAACAGTGATGAAGGAGGCTTACTCTGGGTTAAAAGAAAGCGATATCCAAAAGAACAAAACCAGAAGCCAAGGAAAGGTGAACAGAGGCCAGAGGTGAACATCGATGGGCTTCAGAAGATTCTGCAGCAAGTGTGCCTGAGTACCTCGCAACATGAGCTCCCCAGGATGAGTGGACAAATGACGTACTAGTCCTTCAGGAGATGACTTCCGAGAAAGGAGCTGCCCGAGGTCCCCACTCACCTGAGTGATTATACGCTCTCCATCCTTATAGACCTTTTCTCCTATTACATCCACGATCTTCATTCGTTCTGACACCTGAAACAATGAACACACAAATTCTAAGGAAAAGACCTTAAATTAAAGTCACAAATACTGACAGTATCTATACAACATTGAAATGGGCTAGAATAGTATGAATTAAGAAACCTAACAAGAGAATTGGTTTAACAGCTTTTCTTAAGTCCCCATATACAGACTCATATTAAAATAGGCTTTACCTCTAGTGATTTAAGAAGCGGCACAGATTCAATAAATGATTCAAACATCTTCCTCTTTTTTGCATTGTTTTTCACTATGATTCTTCTAAATGTCACACGGTCCTGTAAGAAAGAATATGAAAATTCTGGTGAGTGCTCGTATAAGAGAGCATCTGTCATTTAATTGAAACTGTGCCACAGCAAAGATTAGAGGTCTTTGGAAGGTACTGGATCAACTGAGTGTTTAATGATACTTCAATTTGAGTCATCACTGGAAGAAAAAGATCTGCAGCCTGGACAAGACAGATGTCTCATGTTGTCACTTGCTGTCAAGTACTCAATGAGTGCCACCTATAGGTCATAAATAAAATAAAAAATTAAAAAAGCTCACAGTCACTGTTCAAGGTGCAAAGACACACCTTCAAAAAAAAAAAAAAAGCAGATAAAACAGTAAGATGGTTCTTGCCCTCAAGGACTTTATAATCTCAATGGGGAAGTAATACAAAATTTATAGGAATAAAAAAACTACAGTTCAAGACTGCATATGAAATTTGCTAGATGAACTACAGAGATAAAGCAAGTCCTACAAGAATTCTGAAGAGAGAGCGCATTCACAATAGCCTGGAGTGATCAAGGAAAATTTTGTTGCAAAAATATAAATTTGTCTGGTATCCGAAGGGGAGGTAGGTTTTATAATTTAATGGAGAGAGAAAGTAGGAAACTCAAGATGGAAGGCAGGCATGTGAAACCTATCTTGACCCCAGCAAGTCAAGGATTCAAACTCGAGACAGTTAACCAGAGTTATGGTCAGGTTCTCAAATACATGTATGCATGTATGGGGAGGGACATGCAGCCAGGAGAATGTTAATTGCTTAGGCTCCTACAAGGCTAGGCAGTTTTTTATACCTAAGTTAATTGCACCTTTCTTCTACCTCGGGCTCTCAGGAATAGGAATATTTTTTTTTGAAAGTACACTAATGACATCCTAAAGGCTGAAAGAATGAGAAACAGTAAGGGGGTAAGGGCAAATTTAGGTGTAGGTTTGCTATTTTAGTATTCTTGATGATGGGGTGGGAGCTGGGTGGAGGACACACACAACTGAGCAGAGATGTCTAAACAGACTTCACCGGCTCACGCGCCATCAGAGTCCCCTGGTCCAACCCCATGCCAAGTTCCATCTGCAGAAGTCACCTCCTGTGCCCTGTGCTCCTAGGGTAAAATGTGGCAGACTCCTACCCTCCCTTCCTAAACTGACATACAATGTCTGCTCTCTGGCATTAAGCCAGAATCTGCCCCCCATTTTCTTTTCCATCTGTCTGCCTGCAAAGAGCCATGCAATCCCTGATTGCTCTAATGGGCTGCACCACTTGCCACTACTTTTTTGAAGTCCAAAGCTGGAGATGTACTAATATCATTTATAATGTTACTGTTGTACTTTGGAATATCACTCCATTATCAGTTTCCATGTGTTTTCTGGGCCAATCGAGGCCAAGGGTGCTGTGGAAAGAGAATACTCAAGATTGAGACAATGGGAGTTATGAAGTTCCCTTCTTTATGTCTGAGTAGACATTGTCAAAAAACTAGTATTTCTAAATCCATTTTTAATGTTACAAAGTGAAAGTGTTAGTTGCTCAGTGGTGTCTGCCTCTTTGAGACCCCATGGACCATAGCCTGCCAGGCTCCCCTGTTTATGGGATTTTCCAGGCAAGAATACTGGAGTGGGTAGCCATTCCTTTCTCCAGGGGATCTTCCCAACTCAGGGATCAAACCTGGGTCTCCTGCACTGCAGGCAGATTCTCAGCCATCTGAGCCACCAATAACATAACAAAGATTACTACAATTGCAGCAATGAACTGTATTTCCAGCTAAAGAGAAAACAACTGATAGCTCTTAGAGTGACTTCTCTGTGTTCCAACCTTTCTGTGTATGCTTTCACACTTCCCAGAGCTCCCATGCTGAACAAGGCCAGTTCCTGTGACTGTGGAGGGTATAAAAAAGCACCACCCCAGCTTCTAGGGAGCTTCCAATGGAGCTGTGAAGAGGAATCTCCTACTGTGAAATGGCAAACAGCCCTGAAGTTCAAAAGAGAAAAAGAATGTAACCCTTTCCTTTGACTGCAGAAGTTCCCTGAAAAAGATTCTACTGACTTTCACGCAAGCAAGACAAAGAGGAAGCAGAGACTAAGTGTAGCAGTTGCCCCTAGTAAAAGAAAGTGAAGGTGAAGTTGCTCAGTTGTGTCCGACAGTTTGCGACCCCAGAGGACTATGTCCTCTGTCCATGGGATTTTCCAGGCAAGAGTACTGGAGTGGGTTGCCATTTCCTTCTCCAGGGGATCTTCCTGACCCAGGGATTGAACCCAGGTCTTCCGCCTTGCAGGCAGATGCTTTGCTGTCTGAGCTGTATGCAATCCAATCTGAGAAACTCAGTGGCAACACCCGGTTCTCTCTGCTTTAGCCTCAGAAGGCATTTCCAAGACCTTGGGAGGCACAAGTGAGAAGTCACACTGTGGAGGACACTCTGGGAGTCACTCTCCCGAAGGAAGTACTGGAGTGTTGGAAGGGCTTGGACTGTAAAGCAGGAGAAAAAGACATCTAAAAAGATCACTTAAGGCAGCAGGGAGATGAATCTCACTTAAGATAGCAGGAACAGGAAGAAAGACTGCACAGGATAAGGTGAGGAACTAGAAAGGCAGAGCAGGGGTCTTAGGAGAGGGAGCTTCAGGAAGAAAAGGGTGGGGAGCAGCCCCACAACCAAGGGGTGCGGGTGTCCCCACTCGGTAGTGCCCAACATATGCCAGGCACTAAGGGAATGGCTTGTCTTGTGTCCTTCTGTTTAATTCTCATATCCCAACCAGAAGGCAAGCAGTTTACAGTTCAGTTTTAATAAATTTCTATTGAGACTTTCAGATTACTTAGGAATGGGTTAATTTCCAAGTGTTTGGAGATTTTCCTGTTATCTATTACTGATTTCTGGTTTCTGTGGTTAGAGAACACACTGTCTGATTTCAATTCTTTTGAATTTGCTAACTTTTAATATCCCAAGATATATGTAGTTTATCTCAGTAAACATTCACGGGCTCGAAAAGAATGTGTATTCTCTGCTGTTATGTGACATGTCCTATAAATTTCAATTAGACCCTTTTGGTTGATGGTGGTGCTAAATCCTATAACCTTCCTGATTTTCTTTCTAGTTGTTTTACTGATTGTTGAGAAAGGGGTGTTGAAGTCTGCAAATACAGTTGTGGATTTATCTATTTTTTCTTTCAGTCTATCAGTATTAGCTTTACATATTCTGAAGCTCTGTTGTTTGGTATATACAGCTTTAGGGCTTCTGTGTCTTCTTGGTAGATTAACTCTTTCATTATTATGAAAATGATAGGGTTAGAGTTTCTGTTGCTTCTGGTAATTTTCTCTGCCATGAAATCTACTTATCTGATACTAACTTAATTTCTCCTGACTTCTTCTGGTTAATGTTTGCATAGTATATCTATTACTGTCCTTTTACTTTCAACCTACCTATATTATTATATTTGAGTGAGTTTCTTATGAATAGCATATTGTTGGGTCATTTAAGATAATACATTCTACCAGTCTCTATCATTTAATTGGCCTATTTAGATCATCTATAGTAACAAATCATATGTTAGGGCCTACATCTACCATTTTATTCAATGTTTTCTGTTCTCCCCTCTCTTTTCTGTTCTTCTATTTCACTTTTCTTGCCTTTCCGTAGGTTACCTGAATTACTTTGTAGAATTCCTTTTGATTTGTACAGCTTTTGAGTATATCTCTTTGCACAGGTTACTTTAGTAGTTGCTCTAGGTATTATATTTACATATGTAACTTACCATGGTCTACTGGTGTCAACATTTTAGAAGTGTGAGTAAAGTGTAGAAGCTTAACTTTCATTTAGGCCCCTTTGAAATATTTCCTCTACATACAGTGAGAATCACATAAGACAATGTTATAATTTTGCTTCAAGCATCTAAACTATTTTAGAAAACTAAAGAGGAGGATAGACTTATATGTTTACTCTTTTGGTTGTTCTTTCTTCATTCTTGATATTCCAAATCTCCTTTTATTACTTCCTTTCTGTTTGCAGAACTTCCTTCAGTCATTCTTTCAAGGTAGGCCTGCTGGTGACAAAGTTTCTGGAGGAAACTTAATTTCTGAAGGATAGTCTCTCGAGGTGTAGAATTTTCAGTTGACAGTTCTTTTCTTTCAGTTATTGAAAAATGATGGGATACATGGCAGTTAGTAAGAAAACCTGGGGAACTCACTGTTGTATCCTTCCTTAAGTCCTGAAATCCCTAACCAGTGCACCTTCTCGTTTCCCTCTCTCAGGGTCGCCTATGTTTGTCTGTTGTATGATATCCAGAGTTTTCTAGCTTTAAGAGGGAAGACTAGGGAGGAATGGGGCTATTCTGTCTTGGCCTGGACTAGAAGTTGTCATCAATGTATTTTAAAACTGAGTTTATTTTCCTCCATTTTTCTTGATCTATGTTGAATGTTTTAAGCACTGGGTTCCCAAGTGTGTGATGTATTTTTCTTAAGCCAGTGTATTACTCATTCCTCAGGACCAATCGTTTTGCTTTTTTTGTGGCTGTACCACATCACAGTCAGGATCCTCGTTCACTGTGGGAACTAGGAGTCAAACCTGAGTCCCCTGCTGTGGAAGCAAGGAGTTCTAACCACTGGACTTCCAGGGAAGTCCTGCTCAGGAGCATTCTTAATTCTGCACTAGTATAGCACAATAAAGTGCTTTAGTATGTCTTTAAAATGTGATTTCATTTGAGGAAATATGTTGATAATTTTGAGGTATACATTTAATTCTGCTTGTAGGGTAAATGGAAACAAATTACCATAGAAGTGAACATTTTAAAAACGAAATCTGGAATTTGTACAAGAGGATGATTCTTTTAAGAAGGAAGAGAGTTATATATTTTGAAGGCTTGATACTGAAGGATGCAAGGTGGGTCATGTATAATAGAGGACAGGACCTTAGCAGTCTATGCCTAAGATATTCTGGGAAAGTTCTGTTTCCCAGAATACGGCTGTCAGCCTTTCTGGTCATCTAAATCTACTGACTACTGGCATGGACCAATGAATAAACAGATGGTCAAACACTATCTGTTAGTGAAAAGTTAGCCCTAGGATAGTTAGAGATGGAAAATACTTTTGGCAGAGCTTTCAATGACACTTATTTTTCTAGACTGGTCTCTTCTGTAGTTATCCTTCCTCTCTCTGCTTGTCTGATGAAAACATAAAGAGAAAATGAGGTAAGAGCTGACACAACTGCTAGCCTACAATTTCCCATGTAATTTGCAATCAACAGTCTGTTGACAAATCACTTCAGGGAAATGGGAAAACACATTGGTCAAGACCTTCCACAGTGTCTTTCAGATAATCAGCTATAAAATATACCGTGAACCAACAGCCAAGGACAGAGACCCAAAGTAAGGGGGATTAATACCATGCTATGCAAGGAGAACCATTTCTCTAACTCACCAGTCCCCAAAGGGAGCCTTCTGAAGTGGCGACAATGGTAGCAGCTCTCGGGGTATTGTACATCAGAGCTAGTTCTCCAAAACTTCCATGGTTGTCATACTGACCAACAGAGCGGGTTTGATTATCTTTTGTTACTAAAATATCATAGGTTCCCCTGGAAATACAAAAAGAAACAATTTCATTTATAATGGGCAGGTATATATGAATAGATGATATACAATGATATACAATGTTGTTATTGGGGGAATTCCAACAGATTGTTTGCTAGTATATAGAAATATAATGGATTTTTGCATTTGACTTAGTATTATGTGACCTTGCTAAACTCATTTATTAGTTCTCATGAGCGAATTTGGCATTTTCTAGAGGATCATGTCAGCTTTATTTCTCTTCCTTTGCACCCTGTTTGCCCTTCCTCCCTCCTGTCAGTTTCTCTCCTCACCCGACCCCCTCTCTGCTTTATTGCATCGGCGAGGATCGACAGTGTAATACTGCATGAGGAGCTGAAAGCAGACACGTTTCTCTGGTTCTCCATCTCAAAGGGAAAACATTCAGTTTTCCCTTTCCTCATACCATTAAGTATGAGGTTAGCTATAGATTTTTTAAAATAAACGCCTTTAATCAGGTTGGATAAAAGTCTCTTCTATTCCTATTTTGCTGAGTTTTTACCATGAAAAGGTGCTAAACTTTGTCAAATGCTTTTCCTGCAGGTATTGAAATGACTGGTTGGGTTTTCTTTTGTAGTCTGTTGAAAACTAGGATGTAGAATTGATTAAAAATTTTTTAAAATACAATTTTCTCTCTACTGATTGTTCATTAACAGTGGCTAAAGAAAAACATTCACAATGGATGGCATTTGGAGAAATAGGCACTCTCAATAAGCAAATGTAAACATTTCCAAATTTCTCTAAGATAATTAACAATAGAACAAATTCCTTGAAGAGACCCTTTTACACAGTAATTTCATCTCCAGGTATTCTAAAGGAGAGAATAGAAGATACTGGAAAATATTTAACTGCAAGGATGCTCACCAGGTAATATTTATAACAGCAAAAATCACAATTTAATCTGCTAACAAAAAGATAGGTCAAATATATGTCTATATTCATATTATGCAGTCAATATAAATGATGACATAGAATAATATTGTATCCTATGGCAAACCACTTCAAACAGATTTTTTAAATGAAGTCAATGTATATGAAAGCAATATACATAAATTAATAAAGAGTTAACTACATTTTACATGTTTGATTGTTATCAGCTTTGAAGCCCTACCACTCCAATATTTCTTCCTCTTCTGTCTCACATCTGGGAAAGTTGATAAGAAAACCTAGATGCTCCTTCATTTGGTGTTGATGGGAAATCCAAATCACACAAGAGCCTGCCCATATGCAAGAGTACTCTACCTCAGCTCTACCTTCTAAACACCAGGAAATACCAAGCCAGTCACCTCTCTGTGCTGTCTTAAGTCATTTTTGAACCTCTTGGGAACCGACCCTGTTAGCCTTTAAAACACTCATTACGAGAATGATCAATCTTTTCATATCCTCTTAGTCTGTGTGTATGGTATGATCAGTCTTGATATCTGAACCAAATCTGGGGTAATGGATCTGACCTAACAGTAAGGCAAAGGGAGAAAAAAAGAAAGAATATACCCTGGTGATAAAATTAGGGCAAAATTACTTTCTTTCCTGTTTCACTTTTTTTTCCCTTTCTTAAATTTCCTACAAAGAGCCTCCACTTGTCTGATAAAAATCACTAGGTATCACATGTTACACAAGAAGCAAAGAAGTGGTGATGTAACTTAAAAAATTTTTTTCTGCCACTACTTATAGAATTCTATGGAGGAAGCCTAAGCATGACAGATAAAAGTAAAAGACTCTTTAAGACAATACTATTTGCATCATCTTTCCTCTTTAAATAAAACATTTCCTTCCTAACTCTAATTGGAATCATTTGTCACAGTATCAAGGGCCCAAAGGTTATCCAAGGAATACATTCTTGAACATTTTTCTGAATGAGCAAAAGGCTTCGATAAGAAAAGGGACTAGTTGAATCTAGTACAGCTACCTGATACAGATAAAAAGGCCCTTAAAAATCAGGAAAACAATTGGAAAAAACTGAATAAGGTCTGTACAGTAGATGAGAGTACTGTATAAAATGTTAATATCTGATTTTTATAATTGGTCTCTGCTTATGTAAGAAAATGTCCTATTTTAGGAAATATATACATATATTTGGAGATAAAAGGGCTTATACCAGCAACTTACTTTCAAACACAAAGCTAATCTGGTAAAACATTAACCCGGGAACCTAGGTTTCTAAGAATTTTTTGTACTAGTTGTGTAACAATTCTATAACTGTGAAATTACTTGAAAGGAAAAAATGAAAAACAACTAATGGAAGATACTGGTGAAGCAACATCTTATTGATCCTAAACTCTGGTGAGTGTTCTTTTCAGGACTGAGAGGGAGTCAGAGGGAGTCCCCCAGATGATACCAATAGTAATAGCTCAAGAGGTGAAAACACACCAGGGTGAGCAGGTTAAACCCTCATGTTTCATGTCTCCCAACAGACCTAAACCTGGAACAGAGCCAAAAGGGGCCAGAGGTATGGAGGTTGAGGAAATATACTCAAGTGTAAAAATCAGGCTAGGATTGAATGATCTGGATGACAATAAAGTGTCTTGGAAATTACTTCTCTTGGACACTTGCAAATAACATGTTTATAAAGCGCATCTTGCACAGCTCACCTAATTGTAGATAGTGGCAACCCAAGTATGCGCTGTACTCAGGACTCAGGACAGCAGAAGATAGAGAGGGCAGGCTGTGGACAGAGAGCAGCAAACTTTGAGGAGCTTGTTAACCTGGCCCTAAGTCCTGCCTGGGCTGAACAAGGCACAGGGTAAAGCACTTGCCCTGAACCGCGAATCTTCCTAAGTACAGGTGTACAACTGCAAAACACCATCTCCTACCGTTCAATGACATAGAAGTTGTCTCCATCATCTCCTTGGTCAATGACATGCTCATCAACTTTGACCGTCCTTTCAAACATGGCATCAAGGACTTGGGATAGCTGTTCCTGCAGGGAATACACAAGGAGAAAAGATGGCCTTTACGTTTATGAGGAAAAAAATTAACTGTGTTTATCTCAGGTGGTGACTACATGGGAGAAATCCTCACATCAGACTATCCCCCACATCCAAGCAGAAACCTAAGGGTCTGAAACAAATGCCTTCCTGTGGCCATTCAGCTCTGCATGTTCACATACACAGCCCAGTTGCCAAGCTCCCTGAGGCAGTATTGTTTTTGGAAAAAAAAAAAAAACCCACAACATTCTACAATTTACGTGAAAACAGGCATCTAGACGATGGTGCCTATTCACCCAGCCACACCGCAAGACTGTCACTGCCGGGACGACACGTGTCCAGCCATGACGGCTCGACTGTATCAGGTGTCATGTGGTGACGCCACCTTCCCACAGGTGTTGATCTAACAGGATCGTCACATCTACCAGGCTGAGATGCTTTGGAGGTTAGCTCATGGAGCAGCACAGCTGCACCTCCTAGTCAAGCACATCACTTAATCTGTTTCTTCATTACAAAATGTGTTTAATAAACAGCTTCCAGCTCATCAACTTTCATGACTAAAGGAAAAAAATCTATGGAAATATTTATCACATAATAGGTACTTAATAAATAAGTTCTATTATCAGACAGTTAGTATTGCTATAGTTATTTATATACAACACATACAATTACTTACCACTAGCACCCGCAATAAGCAGAAGGTAACTGTACCAACAAATATTAAAATAATCAAAACAGTGCTATTAAATTCTAACAATACAGGGGCCTCGGTCTAGGGCCAGCATCCCTCTGTCAGTGGCTATTGAGCCTATGTGCGTGCTAAGTCGCTTCAGTAGTGTCCGACTCTGTGTGACCCTACGAACTGCCCCCCACCAGGCTCCTCGGTCCACAGGAGTGTCCAGGCAAGACTTCTAGAGTGGGTTGCTGTGCCCTGGGATCTCGCCAACCCAGGGATCAGATCTTCAACTCTTCTGTCTCCTGCACTGGCCAGCAGGTTCTGTAACACTAGCACCACCTGGAAAGCCTCAGTGACTGTTAGGGAGCACTAAAGACCAGTTTCAACTCACAGAAAGACTTTCTCTTTGCAGGATTGTGGATTGAAGGCCTGGCAAGAAAATAACTGTATTGCTGCCTAATTCCACACGATTTAACATTCTGCTACTTAAAATAATGTATCACCAACAAGCAGCTCCTTAGTTCCATAGTTCCATGGATGGTGAATACTGAACAAGCTGACAGATACTATAAAAGAAGTCTTGCTACTCGTGTGTCCACATTCATGTGGAGTGTGAGCCCAGTGTTGCCTGAAATCTCACATTTAAATACAGGTAGCAAATTCAAATTTTCACATACAATACAGGTCAAACACATACATCTACCCTGGTGTGTCTGGCCTGTGGGCTGTCCATTGGCAGGCAGCCTCATGTTCTGAGTAACAAATCTTCTGGCCCAGACTCTTCAAAAACATCAGCGTCATGAGATATAGAATAAGGTATGGGGGAAGCATTCTGGGTTAGAGGGGACTAAAGTCATGCCATGACAACCAAAAGCAACATGTGATTCAGGACTGGAAAGCAAAACAAAAAAGCTACAGAAAACTTTCCTGGGAAAAGCTTAATATGGACTGTATTTAGGTAATATTATTACAACAGTGTTAAATTTCTTGGGCTTAATAATGATAGTGTGTTAATGGAGGAGAATATCCTTGTTCTTGGAAAATATAACTTAAGGCACTTAGTGGCTAAGAGCTATCATGTCCTCAATATATTCATAAATGGCTCAGGACCTAAAAAAGCAGTTTATATGTACCTACATATGTGCATGCATATACACATAAGAGACAGAGTAAATATGGCAGAATGTTAACAACCGGTCAATCTAGGTAAAGAATATACACAAGTTTGGTTTTTTTAGTAAATTTGAAAATTTAAACACAAAAGTTTGAAAAGCAAATTGTTTAAAGTGGAAACCAATAGAGTATACTAACGCATATATATGGAATTTAGAAAGATTGTAAGGATAACCCTGTATGCGAGACAGCAAAAGAGACACAGATGTATCGAACAGTCTTTGGATTCTGTGGGAGAGGGAGAGGGTGGGATGATTTGGGAGAATGGCATTGAAACGTGTATAATACCATATAAGAAGCGAATCGCCAGTCTAGGTTCCATGCAGGATACAGGATGCTTGGGGCTGGTGCACTGGGATGACCCAGAGGGATGATTGGGAACACATGTACACCCGTGGCGGATTCATGTTGATGTATGGCAAAACCAATACAATATTGTAAAGTAAAATAAATAAATATTAAAAAAAATACATCTACCCTATGACTCAGCAATTTTTGTCCTCGGGTATTCTACTGAAGAGCACAAAATGTCCACAGCATTATTATCAAGAGTTAAAAAACAAGAACTAGACCAGGTATCCATCGTCAGAAAAATGAATAAGCAAACTGGCATCTTCATATAATGGAATACTACTCAGAAATAAAAGGGAATGAACTAACATCATGAACAATGACACACTGACAACATGGATCCCTCGATCTGCTCCTCTGAGAAGAACACAATATAATTTGTAGAGTAGTCTGGCCAAGATGTATAACCACATTTCAATCGTGAAGAAACATCAAACAAATTCAAATTGAGGTATACTCTATAATGTAACTAACCAGCACTCTTCAAACTGTCAAGATCGTGAAATACTAGAAAGGACTGAAAACTATCACAAACTGGAGGAGACTATGGAAAAATAACAACCAAGTGCAATATGGGATTCTGGACTGGATTATTAACTATGGGGAAAAAAAAAACCCAAAGACATTAGGGAGAAAACTGATGAAATCTGAACAAGGCTTTTAGTTTAGTTAATGATACTGTAATAATGTAAATTCTCTGGTTTTGAGAACTGTACTGTGGTTATGTTAAGATGCTAACATTGGGGGAAGTTAGATGAGGGCCATATGGGAACTCTACTATGTTTACATCTTATTTGTGAGGCTAAAACTAGTTCCAAAGAAAAAGTGAAAAAAGAAAATGGAATGCTGAACAACACGAAAAGAATCTCAAAAATATTGTGCTGAGCAAAAGGAGTTTCTCACAATGGAGAGAAATCTTGTATGATTTATTATATGAAATCTTATATGATTGCATATCATGTATGATTCCACTTACATGAAATTCTAGAAGGCAAAATGAATTTATGGTAGAATAAATCAAAATACAAGTTGCCTCTGTGGGGAGGGGAATAAGAATTGATCATGAAGGGGCATGAGGGAAGTTTCTGAAGTGGTAGTAATATTCTGTATCTTCCTTCTGGCTGTATAGATTGTGTGGCATGCGGAACTTTAGCTCCCTGATAAGTGCCTGCATTGGGAGTGCAGTCTTAGTCTTAGCCACTGGACTGCCAGGGAAGTCCTAAGTTCTATAATCCTCTTTCTTTTTAAAAAATATTTATTTTTATGTATTTGGCAGTGCTAGATCTTAACTGTGGCATGACGGATCTAGTTACCTGACCAGGGATTGAACCCGGACCCTCTACATTGGAAGTGCAGAGTCTTAGCCACTGAACTACCGGGGAAGTCCCCAAAATTCTATATTCTTGACAGGGGCTTGGATTACTCAAGTCTATACATTTGTCAGACCTAAGGGAATGTACATTTAAAACTCATGCATGCGTTTCATTATGTGTAAACTTTACATTAAAAGGCAACAAACAAATATTGAACTCCAGTTCATGATATGAACACCAGAATATTTAAGGGAATATACTGAGACCATCCAAAAAAAAAATAAGGTGGGTTAATGTAGGGCAGCAAACAGCTGACTGGAAACGTTTTACTGGAACATAGCCACACACTTTCATTTATGCATTGCCTATGGCTGCTCTCCTGCTACAATAATGAAGTTGAGTAGTTGTGACAGAAATGTTTCATATTGGCTATGGGCTCCCCTGGTGGCTCAGATGGTAAAGAATTTGCTTGCAATGAGAGAGACCTGGGTTCAGTCCCTGAGTTGGGAAGATACCCTGCAAGAGGGCATGGCAACCCACTCCGGTATTCTTGCCTAGAGAATCCCCATGGACAGAGAAGCCTGGTGGGCTACAGTCCCTGGGGTCCCAAAGAGTAGGACACGACTGAGTGACTAAGCACAGCGCACATCTGGTTCTTCAAGCAAAAGGTTGCTAACCCTTTTGTTGAGGGTAGATGGTACAATAACACAACAAGCATAATAAAATTTTAATGTTAGAACCAAGGGAGAGGATAAATACATGTTCTGTAAAACCCTCTCACTTCATTGTATTTGAATATTTTCATGATAAAATGTCAGAAAAATATAATTAAATCTGAAAATTTTATTTTTCCATACTGAAATGGTAAAATGATGTTCTTCATCACTAAGAAAAATCTGAATACTAGGCTGACATAGCAACTTCCTTTAGAACATCTGCCAGTATAACATTTACAAGGGGTTTTATTCACAGTAGAGAAAGAAGTCCCTTTTCTATTGATACAGATGGGTCTTCCAGGGAAAAGAGCAGACGGACTAGTATTTCTTACAACCAGCCTTTCCTTGAACTCACTGTCCTTGTTTTATTCAATCTCAGACTAATAAATTTCTGATTAAAGTTCCAGCTATTCCTATAACCACAAAGCTACCAAACAGACTGGTTTACAGATGCCAGGAATACATCATGGACTCATGTCTGACCAATCCAATTCCCAGAAGGCTGTGGGAATATCTTCAGAAGACTTTATTTGTAGGAACTGGGTAGTAGGAAAATTCTATTTCCCATCCCTCCTGTCTTTGCACATTCTGGGATTCCCTAGCAGGCCCCGCACTTCAGTCATCCATAGGCCTTCAGCACATGGCCCTCAAAGTATTGAAGAAATAGGAAATCTGAAGCAGCTCTGTGCTCAGGAGGCAGCCCTGTTCTCCATCTTCACCAGTAGAGGGAGGATAGGCACACACAGATCCTGTGCAGAGCCCTGTAGACACATACGACTGTGTGTCCCAGGCCTGAGCTCTTCACTGAGAATAATCACAAGAGATGCCTCACACCAAGGAGGTGAGAAGCAGTCACCCACTTCCAGTGTGTAACTGCTACCGGTAAGGGGGACACCACATGGCATCTTTAGAGAAATACTCTGCAGCATAAATAAAGACCCTCCGAACTAAGCCAGGGTCATGCAGACCTGAGCATTTCCTTTTGACATGACCCAAATGCATGGTTCACAAATGGTACTGCCTTGGAGGAAGTACCAAAGCAGGTCAGAGAAATATTGAAAGTCATCTATGTTTAGCTACAGTGCTAAACACAATGCAAAAGGAGAAGCTAAGGTTTTACTGCCTCATATGGCTGTGGCTAAGATGCTAAAAACTGTTTAAATGATGAAAAGCTAAAAGACAAAAATATTTTAAAAAGTCAGTGTTACCGGATCAAGATTTTTGAAAAGAAGAATATCTTTGCAAGCTTCCTGAAGTCTGCACCGCTGTTGATCAGTTTTAGGATGAATCACCTGCCAATCCAAAGAAAACAAGGGAAATTTTAATATTCTATTTTAAAATATTACTTAACTTACAAATTAGAATATTTCTTTCTCCTAAAAATGGGAAAAATTAAGAGCACGTTTACCATAATTTTAATTTGATACAAATACCAAGCAGTACCCTGATCATGGACAGGCAATGGGATGGGGGTATGGCTGGCAGCAAGTCAGCTATCTGCTGGGAGCCCCAGAATCCCCATCCATAAAGCTGAAGGTTACATGTTCATTCATTCAACAAACATTTGCATCAACTAGGTGCCAGGCACCATCTCAGCTCTGCGGACAGAGCAGTGAACACAAGACACAAACACCTGCTCTCACCATCAATAAACACATAAAGGATGGTAGAGAGTGATAGGGCTAAGGAGAAAAATAAGGCTGGGAAGGGTGATTAACTGTGTGTGTACATGCAGGTATGTGTCCAGATGAGGCCTGAGAAGGTGACATTTGTGTCAAGATCCTAAGGAGCTGAGGACAACCTGAGGGAGTGAGTCATGTGGACATCTCTGTGAAGATGACCTCAAGCAGAAGGAACAGCAAGTGAAAACAATATGATGGGTGAATAGCATGTTTGAGAAAAACCAGGAGACAGGTGTGAGTGACAAAGAGCGAGGGAAAAGATCAGGAAGAGACCTGGTTTGGGGGTTAGGTGGAGGGCAATGTAAACCACAGAACTGGAACTTTTCTCTAGTGACATGGGGGCAATCTCAGGGTTCTGACTGAGGAAGGAAAGAGATCTGACTGATGATTTTAGAGGCTCAAGTTGGTTCCTAAGTGAAGAACAGCCTTGATGGACACAGGAGCAGAAGCCAGGAAGCATCTGTGATTATCCTAGTGTTAAACTGGTGATTAAGACCAAGGTGGTAGCCGTGGAAGTACTGAGAAGTACTGGAATTTTGGATATGATCTGAAGACCAAGCCCATTGGATTTGCTGAAAAATTGAATGTGGGTATAAAAAATTAAGAGGAGCTGAGGGTGACCTTAAAATTGTGGACTTGAGCAACAGAAAGGATGGAGGTGCCATTTAATGAGCTGGGGAAGACTGTGGGTGAAAAAGAACGTCTCAGTGGAAATCATCAGGAGCTCACTGTAAGCTGTCTATTGAAATCTAAGTGGAGATGGCAAGTAAACAACCACTATATAAGCTGGAGTTCAAATATTAACAAACTTAGTATTACCAGTAATAATAGTGGTGCCTACAAAATCAGAGTTGCCACAGAATTAAATGAGCTGATGATACAGGCAGTGTTTAAAATAGAACCTGGAATTCAGTAGGTGCTCAAAAATTATTACTACTACCACTAATACTATAGATAGTCAATACATGTTTTTTGAACTAATACCACTGCTGGGCATACACACCAAGGAAACTAGAATTGAAAGAGACACATGTACCCCAATGTTTATCACAGCACTGTTTATAATAGCCAGGACATGAAAGCAACCTAGATGTCCATCAGCAGATGAATGGATAAGAGAGCTGTGGTACATATACACAATGGAGTATTACTCAGCCATCAAAAAGAATACATTTGAATCAGTTCTAATGAGGTGGATGAAACTGGAGCCGATTATACAGAGTGAAGTAAGCCAGAAAGAAAAACACCAATACAGTATATACTAACACATATATATGGAATTTAGAAAGATGGTAACGATAACCCTGTATGCGAAATAGCAAAAGAGACGCAGATGTACAGAACAGATTTTTTGACTCTGTGGGAGAGGGAGAGGGCGGGATGATTTGGGAGAATGGCATTGAAACATGTATATAAGAAACGAATCACCAGTCTAGGTTTGATGCAAGATGCAGGATGCTTGGGGTTGGTGCACTGGGATAACCCAGAGAGATGGTATGGGGAGGGAGGTGGGAGGGGGGTTCAGGAGTGGGAACTTATGTACACCCATGGTGGATTCACGTTGATGTATGGCAAAACCAATACAGTATTGTAAAGTAAAAAAATAAAATAAAAAAAAAAAGAATTACTGCCCAGCATCGCTGTTATAATTGAAAAACCTATTAAGCACCATCCTAAGAATTGTCTTCACCCTAAAAAATCTACATCACTTAATTTAGACCAGAAATAACAGATGTCAAAAGTGCTAAGTAATTTAAATTTATAATATTAAATAGTCAGTTGAAAAAGTTTTAACTTTTAAAAGTCTTTTCAAAATTTTATAACATCAAGAATGAAAAATTTAAAAACCTACATGTCTATTATATTCACACAATGGTAGCGTTTTATTATTAGAATAGTTCAGAAATCTTTTCTAGTCTGCTCACTTTAAGACATATTTGAAAAATCATTAAAATTTCTTTATAACATCAATCTTTTTAAAAAGATGGTTCAAATTTGCTTTTATAAAAGTACTTGTTAACTATATAAAAGTTGAAAAATTTGAGTTTTTGAAAAAGCAACCCCCAAATCAACTGTAGTCTTGCAACGACTACTGTTAAAATCTGGGATGTATCCTTCCAGGCATAAATCTTTTACAAATAAGTAAACAAGTAAATAGGTATGAAGATGGATAGATGTTTTAAATTTTTTTATATTATAAAATGCTGTATAAACTGTACCTCAAGTTTACGTCATTCCATGTCATTAAACCCAGTCCTGTACCATCATTTCCAATGGCTTCAGATCTTCTTGATTTGAATGTGCTAGAAATTAGCCCCTGGAAACCCCTATTTTAGTTCATTTATGTTGCTTCCATCTTTCACTATTATAATACTGCATTAACCTCATTAGAAAGGATCCTTAGGAAGGATGCAACTGGTAGGCATGAATTCTCCTGCAGGTAACTGCTGAGTCAGTTGGCTTGACTAAGTGTAAAGCTGACAGCTACAGCTAGGCACCCCTACCATATCCTCAACCAACCTTGCTTCCTATTCTTCTTAATAATTGTCAGTCTGTTAGATAAAAGATGGTATCTTGCTGAGATTTTAATCTGTATTCATTTAAAATATCAGCATAATTAGACTGGTATAGAGGAAAAGGGGAGTGAGTGGGGACTGAAATTATTCTACCCAATACCTTTGCTGCAGTTCTTACCCTTGGATCAGTATCTTCCTCTTCCTCATCAGGGTTATAGGTCTCAGCACAGACTGAAGTTGGAGAGAAAAAAAATAAAGAGAAAAATGAATAAAACAGATGTGTATTTTACTGGAAAATAGGAAGTAAACATAATTTCCTTTTGTTCACTGGTTTCTAAAGCTATAATGAACTTTGCAACCCCTTCCTTCAATTAACAAATATACTAAGTACCTAGTAATGCCAGGCATTCTGTTAGTGATGAAAAGTCAGCTATCCAGGGACTGGTAGACCAAACAGGAGAGAAACCATAAAAAACATCATCTACTAAATTCTATGGTAGTGACAAGGATAAGCAAGGAAGTGCTGTCTCTGCTGAGCTATGAAGCAGGAACAGAAAACCACCAAGTACAATACATGCAATATAGACATATGGATAGGGAATTGAAGTACTCACACAAAAAAATCTAAATATCTCAACCTCCTTATGTATTAGAACGAGTTAAAAGAATGAATTTTAACAAAATGAATATAATACTATTTGTCAGGCTCTCTTATAAATACAATATTATATAATTTAAAGCCAACTCGGTTTTCTTTGTAGGTAATCTGTGTTTGCACCAATGGGCTGCAGGACTTGTCTTTATCATAATTCAAAGATTTTTAAAATGTTAACCAAAAAAAAATGCTAACTAAACAATTGCTTACAATACCAGAATATCATAAATGATGTAAGTATGCATTTGAATAATTCAGCTATGAGAAAGATTGAGAAAGACCCCCTTTGGCTAATTAACAGTCAGCTCTATGGGAAAAAAGGCAAAAAAAGGAGGTGAAGAATATACTATTAATATGTAGCAGACTGTCTTTCCATAAAGAAGAACTTCCATGAGAAAGAAGGAGAGCTAAAAATCATGGGGAGAGGGACTAAGTAAGTATGAATACACATACACACACACACACACACACACACACAAGTAAAAGTGAAAGTCACTCAGTCGTGTCCAACTCTTTGCAACCCCATGCACTATAGAGTCCGTGGAATTCTCCAGGCCAGAACACTGGAGTGGGTAGCCTTTCCCTTCTCCAGGGGATCCTTCCCCACCCAGGGATCGAACCCAGATCTCCCACACTGCATTCTTTACCAGCTTAGCCACCAGGAAAGCCCATATAAAAAATTTTAATGTATTTATTTTTCCAAAAGGAAACAAGACAAAGATAAACCAAAAAATAATAAAATTGTTTCCTAGAAGGTAGGCAGAAACAAAAAAGGGACAGGGTAGGGAAAGGAATGAAACTTCTCTGAGAACAAAATCTTACATAGTTTTGACATTTAAGCCCTGTTAAAATGTTTTATATAGTCTTAACAATGAATTTGATAGAGGAACCCGAAAATTGAATACCAAGAGAAACTAATGAATCTAACCACATATCAGGTTGATAACATAACCACAGAAAAGGAAAGGGGAGTGATTTTAAGTAGCTTCTGAGCATAATAATCTGACCAGCGGGATGTATCCAATGACAAAAAAGAATTGATGTCGGCAGTGGTACAATAATTCCAAAACTCCTCTGTGTACTACAGTTGTGAGTAAAAAAATATATACTTAGTTTTTCACTGGAAAAAAGAGGAATATTAATACAAATACAGAACACAAGATGAGTTAGAATTGGAGATGCAATACAAGTCATGCTTTTAAAATCTTACCCTTAGGGATGACAACAGTAGACACAATGAATTACGTAATGAATAAAAAAGTTAGTGTACTCATAAACTATTTTGTCAGGAATGTCTAGATGTGATCACTGGTGTTACCCAGAAAGCTACAAACCTGTTCCTTCCTCACAACAGCTTTAGTATACATCATTACAGCTAAGGAAAAGTTTTTCTTCTAAAAAATCCTCAATTTTTTACAATAACTGTGTGACCTGGCTTAGTTTACTTCAAATCTCCACCTTCTCTTCTGCACACTGGAGCTAACAGTAGTGATTCCCCTCTGAGGACTGTTGTAAGGTTTCAAGTAAACAAGCGCCTGGCACACGGTAAGGAGGCAGTAAATGCCAACTCGTTGAACTACTGCTATTATCACGTTTCATTTGTTCTGGTTTTCTGGAACTTTAATTGCCATTATCTTGGTTCTCTTCTCTATCCGAGCTCTTTCAACAACTGTCCTCTCTTCAAGGCTGTCTTGTATTACAGATTTTGCCCTTAAAATTTTTACTTCTCTTGCCCTCTCATGCAACTATGCCAAAGCCTTTGACTGAGTGGATCACAACAAACTGTGGAAAATTCTTAAAGAAATGGGAATACCAGACCACCTGACCTGCCTCCTGAGAAATCTGTAGCAGATCAAGAAGCAACAGTTACAACCGGACATGGAACAACAGACTGGTTCCAAATCGGGAAAGGAGTATGTCAAGGTTGTATATTGTCACCCTGGTTATTTAACTTATACGCATATGCAGAGTACATCATGCAAAATGCTGGGGTGGATGAAGCAAAGCTGGAATCAAGAATGCTGGGAGAAATACCAATAACCTCAGATATACAGATGATACTACCCTTATGGCAAAAAGTGAAGAGGAACTACAGAGCCTCTTGATAAAAGTGAAAGAGGAGAAGTGAAAAAGCTGGCTTAAAACTCAACATTAAAAAAACTAAGATTATGGCATCTGGACCCATCACTTCATGGCAAATAGATGGATAAATCATGGAAACAGCAACAGACTTTATTTTCTTGGGCTCCAAAATCACTGCAGATGGTGACTGCAGCCATGAAATTAAAAGATGCTTGCTTTTTGGAAGAAGAGCTATGACCAACCTAGACAGCATATTAAAAAGCAGAGACATTACTTTGCTGACAAACGTCCATCTAGTCAAAGCTATGGTTTTTCCAAAAGCTATGGTTTTTCCAGTAGACACGTATGGATGTAAGAGTTGGACCATAAAGAAAGCTGAGTGCCAAAGAATTAATGCTTTGGAACTGTGGTGTTGGAGAAGACTCTTAAGAGTCCCTCAGACTGCAAGATCAAACCAATCAATCCTAAAGGAAATCAACCCTGAATACTCATTGGAAGGACTGATGCTGAAGCTGAAGGTCCAATACTTTGGCCACCTGATGTGAAGAACTGACTCACTAGAAAAGACCCTGATGCTGGGAAAGACTGAAAGCAGAAGAAGGGGACAACAGAGGACAAGATGGTTGGATGGTATGACCAAATCAACGGACATAAGTCTGAACAAACTCCAGGAAATGGTGAAGGACAGGGAAGCCTGGCGTGCTGCAGTCTATGGGGTCACAAAGAGTCAGACGTGACTGAGCAACTGAACAACAAATCAGCATTTTGTAGTGGACCTTTCTAATCTTCATTCTTCTTATATCCTTAATCGACCAAGTTCATTTACAAGCCTTATATTGTTTGTTAGGGTTTACGTCTTATTTGTGAGCAGGTAAGGGATATAACTGGTTCTTGACCCTACACTCCATTCTTCTGTATGATGGCTAAAAATCTCTATGTATCTACAATGAAGGGATAAGATGATGCATACCACTCTCAATCCCTGATTTCTTGGAGACATTTACTCCCGGCAGTGCTGGTCTAGCTGCCCTCCAGCTTCCTCCTTCCCGCTGATTTCCTGAACTAATGCAACACCTGAGAAGTGGTGACTCCCCACATGACCCGTAGACAGGACGTCCTTTCTTGTCCAGCCTATAGGTGTGGGCCATGCCTTCTGTGCTGCACTGCCATTAATACTCTGCCTAACAAGAAACCAGGATCCTTAAATAGATGGAGAAAAACTCGGGAGAAGGGAGTAAGAGAACAGACATCATTCTAATCCCTAAAACAGCATCAGGTAATGCTCTGTATAGAGCGCTGCCCAACCCCTGGTAGCACAGGCTTTTGGAGCTGAGCCAGGTAAGGGATGGAATATAATGATTCCCTATCTTTCACCAAGCCGTTCTTGTTTCCACAAGGAATCAAGTTCATCTTAGGTCTGTCCTAAAGATTAAGGCAGACACCTTCCTGAGTTCTTAGATGTTACTGCTGTCACTTTTCACATTTTCATAGGTATTTGGGTAGGGGGCTGAGGAAGCTGTTTTGAAGGCAGCTCATCAGATACTATGTTAAACTGCAAACTTCTTGGTTCTCTGTGCTCTTGATTAATGCTGTCATTGTCAGCCCAGTTTTCTAAACTAGAAATTTGGAACTCACTATTACTGCCTTCTTTCCACCTGTTACCCAATGAATACATCAAATTCTGCCTCAGAAATATTCTCATACTTGACCTTTATTCCATCTACCCTGTTACTCCTTGGTCCAGGATTTCAAAATGTCTTCTTTGAAAAATGCATTTAAAAAAACCCTCATTTGGGAGACAGGTGGGTACATGGGGATTATTATACTTTCTCTACTTTTGCATATGTATGGAAATTTTTCATTTAAAAAGTTGAAAATAATAAGTCTTTTAATGATGAGACTGACAGGATTTTACTGATAATGACACTTAGTCTTGAGTTCGCTTATTTTCAGGCTTGCTCTTCTTCTGATTTTGGAGGAAAGTACTGTAGCACTTAGCTCATTTCTGTATTTTTAGACATTAATGTAACTGAGGCAACAAATATTACATCTTGAAGTCTTAAGACACAGCACTATGATTTAAACAAAAGCAATTATTTTCATTAAAATCATTAATGTTTCCCATTTGTGAAAAATGGAGAAGTAGCAACCCACTCCAGAATTCTTGCCCGGGAAATCCCATGGACAGAGAAATTGGTGGGCTACAGTCTATGGGGTCGTAAAGAGTTGGACACGACTGAGCACACAGACGTTAGTGAAAAAACAGTGTATCTTTATTTTTTTAAATTGGTTTGGATGTTTTCGCTTTTCTTTTTGAACATCAGACAGCTCCTTTTTCTTCTTCCTCTGTTTACCTCAGCTTCTCTACTTCTTCCTGATCCTAATCCCAAATTCCTTTTCTCATTTTCTATATAAAAATCTATTCTTAGGTCTCTGTGATTGCTGTCCCTTATGGCTCTAAATATCAGGAAGCCTATCTCAGTGTAAAAGTTACCTGGGGAGCCCCAGGGTCAGTGTGATCCTCTCTGCAGCCTCAAGAACTACACTGAATGTCATGAGATGCTCAAGACCTACTGAAGACAGGCTAGAAGAGCAGCACAGCCCCTCACTTGAGGGAGTCAATGTTGCCCCCACTGTCCAGCAGATGTCACTAGTTAGTAATAGGGAACTGTACAAAGTAACAATAGATTACCCAGCATAACTTCCTCCTCTAGGTTTTAACAGCTGCTTTCTTCATCTAGAAATGTGAATCACTAAAATGTACTTGTGAGAGAAAACCCCTTCATTTCCACCAGGCCTGGTCACTGGCTTCAGGCCCTATGCTGTCCTGCTGGTTCCCGTGAAGAGTTGATACAGCCTGGTATATTAGAGAGCTAGGGCTGCCATAACAAAACACTACAGACTGGGTGCCTTTTTAAATAACAGTCATCTGTAAAATGAAAGGTTTTGGGTTTTCCTTTTTTAAGTTTTTAAATTAACAGAATCAAACTAACATTTCAAGCTCAAGGACAGTCAATGCTAATCTAGGACAAATTCAAGAAATCTGCCTTTAAAGAATTTATGGACTGTCTTCCAATTGATGTATTCATCGCTTGATGTAGAGGGGCTATTCTGCTAGAACGTAGGATTTGGAAGCCGCAGTTTTTCAATTCCAGTACTTTGCAGGGAGAGGCAGCATCAAAGAGGGGAAGGCCTCATCTCTGAAGCTACGCACACTACAGTCTCAGGGTGGATCCATTATTCCACACTATTTCTCTACGTCCCCAGTCCTTGGTCTCTTCAACGGTATGACGGTATAACAATACTAGAACCATGTTAAAGGGTTAATAATAGGAGGAGACATTTAAATACAAGGCCTGGCTCACAGGAGACAGTCAACAACTGCGAGCTTGCCTCTGCTGCTTTACCTTCCAGGCTATTATTCAGTCAGACATCCTGAGTGTTGAATTCTCTTCTTCAGTGTCTGACAAAGCACATGTATTCACACAAATAGTTTAGCTGAGATTCTTGGATCACATCAGGAGCCCATTCCCTAACTCTCTTTCCAATTTATTTTATTAACTTTTTTTTTGTCCTTTGGCTGTACCTCATTGGCACAGGCAGATCTTCCCTGACCAGGGATTGAACCCATGCTCTCTGTAGTGGAAGCAGAGTCTTAACCACTGGACCACCAGAGAAGTTCCTCCAATTTTATCTCCTCTCCTATGGCCAGAGGAGCTGGGTCCCGTTTATCTTCCTTCAAGTCTTAAGATATTCTTCTACCTCGAATGCATCCTTCTTGGTACTAGCCCAAGAATAACCATATTTTTCAACTTCCAGTGCAATTTCTGCCTCCCTCCAAGAAGCGCTTCTTGATTTTTTTTCTGCCTACAATAATTTCTCTTCCTGATTCTTGATCCTTCCTGATCCGGCCATATTTACCGACACTGTTGTAAATGTTAACTATACACCAGTGAACAAAACAGATGAAATTCCCTGCCTGACTGGCATTTATACCCTTGCATAATGAACTAGATGGTAAATGGGATAAGTAAGTTAAAAGAGGAAGGGCACTAAGGAGAAAATAAAGTAGGGAGATAGGCTGTGTTTGTGTGCTGGGGAGGGGCAAGGATTTCAGATAGGCCTTACTTAAGGCCTAAGAAGGTATCCTTCACATGAGGGTCTGAAGAATTTGAGTGAGCAGTCCACAAAGGTAGCTTTGGTGAGATATGGGAACAAAAGTCTGACTAGAATGGGCTCAAGAGAGAACAGAAGAGAACGGGAAGCATGTATGGACCACTCTTTCAAGAGGTTTTGCTATAAAGATAGGCAGAGAGAAAGAGTGGCAGCTGGAGAGGAAAGAGTGATTTGTAAAAGTTTTATTTTAAGAAGGGAGCACCAATGATATGCTGCTGAGAAAAACCAGCTGAAGGATGAAGATTATGCAGGATAAAGAAGAGGTAACTGCTGGAAGGATGAAGGGTTGAGATCTAGTGTACAGGTGGACAAATGGACTCACAGGCAGGTGGGGAAGGACAGACATGGGAGTCTATGGAAATTCTCTTCTATTATTTCTGTTTTAGTTAAATTGAGAAGATTATCTGCTAGGAATAGGAGCGGGAGGAGATGTTAGAGGTTTGGGGAGAAAGAAGGTATGAAAGACTTACCTAGGAGAACAAGAGAGTGAAAGCAGTATAGAAACAGTATGATTGTGGTCACCAAGAGCGTACTAGAGGTTAATGATCATGAACTGAGGGTAAGATCAGCCAGCAGGGCTGCGTGTTTTTCCTCCACCAAGTACAGATGTGGTGCAGACACAGAATATGTGGAGAACGGGTTTAACCAGAGTGTGGCTTAGCCAAGCAAATATAAAAGGAAAAGAGATCTGAGGGAAGTGGTTATGATCACTGATCAAGAAATTTAAGGTTAGTGAAAGGGAATTGAGAAAGAACGAAAAGGAGACAGATCAATGAGTTGTGAGAGCTGGAGGAGGACAGCACAGGAGCTGTTTGAAGACAGCGGGCAGTGGTGGGAGACCTGCAGCACTGATTGAGAATATGGAGAGTTGTGATGCTGGTCCTCCACAGTACAACCACAGCAGTGAGTGGCTGAAGCAGGTGGAAGACCACAACCCTGGAGGAGAAGAGGTCAAGGAATGGAAGGACCAGACGCTGAGAGGATTATTTATGTGGAAATGAGAAGGAACGTGGAGTTATTAGAGGACTAAAACAAGGAGGGGGTGGCTGGGAGAATATAATGTGAGGCTTGAGGCTGAGGGGTTTAGGGAGAGGGGAGAGAGAGAGGTCGAGAAGCAACACGGATCAACAGAGACATTCACACATCTGCCATCAGTGTTACAAGGAAAGGGAAAGAGAAGTGAGGCTTGAGGGCAAGCCACACTTTAGCTAGATCATGACGATGAAGACTGAACTCAGAGTACGGGCTAAGAAATTTACGGGATTTAGCTGAAGACTGAGCAAGAGTTCTAGCAGGTAGAAGAATGGGTACTTGGGGACGGGACGGTTTGTACTTAGGCATTAAGCTATCTTTGGGCATTTTATCACCTTGACTGCTTCAAGTTATGTAACCTCTGCTTTGCCCCAGTTTCCCCACCCGAATAATGGGGTAATCAGAGCATGTAACTCATAGTGTTAGTGTAAGGATTATATTCAACAACACAAGCAGGCATTTAGGAAGACCTTAAAAATGTGTACTGAGTACACAGCCGGCACTCAAAAAACCATTAGCTCTTGCTAACAAGCTATTTTTTCTGCTGCATAATCATTTTTGGTTCTGTTAAGAATTCTTTGTTTTCATTTAACATTTGAGTGATATTAACAAGTTTTAACTTTTCAATAAGACTGTAAGAGCTAAGGGTGAGGGATAATACCAAGCACTTGTCTGCATTCTGCAGAGTTCAAGGACTGAACACACTGACAAAGAGCCTACGCAGCAATTCATCTATGACCCTCTGTGACCTCTGGAGGAGTGTCACTGCACTCTCCATTTCCCAAGCCTGTCCCACAGATGCCAACAGCTATTATTACGAAACTTTGGGTAAAACAAGGTGCAGGGAAGAACAGAAATGGGAGATAGCAGCTCATAAGTCTCATACCAGCCTTAATTCCTACTCTATTTCCTCTCCATAAATGACTCTTTTTTTCTTTTTTAGCTGCACCTCGAGGCATAAGGGATCTTAGTCCCTTTTCACCCCCAACCAGGGATCAAACCAGTGCCCCCTGTAGTGACAGCTCAGTCCTAACCACTGGACCACAGGGAATTCCTCTCTCTGTAAATGACTTTTTATAGGAAACAACACATTCTTCCATCTCCTTTCAACAGACTTTGGTGTACAGTCTTAGCAAAAACTTTCTGAAAACATAAATAAGCAGATTCTCTCAAAGAAAAGGACTGTTAGAAAAGGGATTTGGAGCCTTACTAAATATTAGGTCACATGACAATTTAAAATCAAGAAACTTTCCGAAACAAGGGGATATGAAAGAATGACAGGACACATATAGCTCGGATAGCAATTTTGAAACACATTAACATCCCAACTGTACGACCAAATAAAGTAGATATATCCAGAAGCTTAGCACTTTAATTATAAGAAAAACTTTCAGAAAACATATTTATCAGTTCTATGAAAAAATCGGGACCTTCTCAGCTTAAGAACAATCATGAAATAAAGAGAGATGTATATAGTCAATACATATTTACTGAGTACTTGCTGTGTGCCAGCAAGTATTCAAGGTACCAGTCACAGATCAAAATTTTTGAGTCAATAAAAAAGAGCAAAATTAAATTATCTAGATCACAACAGTTAAATGGGAAATGTATTATTAAACTAGTCTCATATAAAAAAATAAAAATAGACCTCCTGTATTTGGAAAATATTCATTTTTTGTTAATAATCAAAGGAATGCCAGATAAAACAATCAGAGGCACTATTTTACTTCTAAATTAAAGGAGTACATTTGTAAGTCAAGAATATAAAAACATATTTAAAATATAAATGAAAGGAGTCAGCACCGCCTATATTAGTGAAACGGAGGTGAAGAACAGGTCTTGCAGGGCATCTTTCCCCTGTAGCCTATTTTCTAGACTGTCTCTTGAAAGCAGTGCAAAGAAGAAGCCAAAGCAATGCTCCGTCTCTGACCAGAGACTGCTACTCCCAGCGCTGCAACCAAGGAAGTAATTTAAGGGGCTCAACAACACAAGCAAGAAGTTAATGGCTGACTTCCCCGCTGGTTCAGTGGTTAAGAATCTGCCTGCCAATGCAGGAGACATGGATTCAACCTCTGCTCTGGGAAGCTCGCACGTGCCAAGCCCATGCTCCACAACTATCAAGCCCAGGCTCCAGAGCCCGCAAACCGCCACTACTGAAGGCCTAGCGCCCTAGAGCCTTGTGCCTCACAAGAGAAACCACCACCGGGAGAGGCCCATGCACCCCAACTAGGAGTAGCCCCCTCGCCTCAACTAGAGAAAGCCCATGTGCAGCAACGAAGACCCACCACAGCCAAAAAATAAAAATAAATAAACCTTAAAAAAAATTAATGGCAAGCATAATCTAGAATGCCAGAAATAGTAATATGAAAAGTTGTTTTTAGAAGCCATAATTATGAACATGGAAAAATATCAATGACATAAATGAGACAAACTTACTATAATAATCTAAAAATAAGCACATATATATTTAAAACAAAATGAAAGAGAACAAAGGCATCATAGGTAATTCTGATAATGTTCTATAATGCTATCAACTTAACTTTTTATTGAAAAGAAGAACTTATTTTTATTTAAGATAATCCCATCTTAAAATAGCATTTTAGTATATGTTATGAAAAAGAATACATACCTGACACTCGCCGATCAAATCTGCCAGGAATTGGAACTGCAAAACAAAAAAATAACGTTTAGTCATCATTATGTCACACGACCCATCTTTATTTCCCCTTTTTGTAAAGATCTTTCACAGCAGAACCAGGAAACTCAATACCAAGTTGATGGGTAAATTCATATTCTTTCATCATCAACCAGACAGTGGTTCAACATGATCACATACAGACAACATAAAATATATATATATGTCTTTGAAAACAAACTCTTTATAACTTTAACATGAGTGGCAATTTTATTTCTGCTCACATTTAAGTTCTATCTAATTTGTATCACACCAGATAAGTAATAAGTCTACTAAATATACTGGTAATGTCACGATATCAAACATTTAAATTTTCTTCTTTTAAAAATAATTACAAAAAATAAATAAATAATAAAAATAATTACAAGACCTGCTAACTAATAGTATTTACATTTCCTTTTAAAATAATTTAATGAGTATTATACTAAAATAAAAAAATGAACCATTAAGTTATACTCTCCTTCAATATGGATGGGTTTTCTCCACCCATGGTCAGTATATTAATTAGAAAACTGTATCACATGTTTTTAAGTTAAAAAAATTTTTTTTCTTTTTGCTAATTTTTCCTGCTTCTCACCTATATCATTCCTTGTGTTTGACGGTTATCTGAATTCTTACTACTGAACTATATCATTTGAACAAGGTGGGTTTTTCTATCTTTGAAGATTAATCTGATTAATTTTATTTTAAAAAACATACAGAATATGCCTTATTAATCTCCAAAAGACAGAAATTTGAGGGTTACTGAAAAAGAAATTGAAGATGGCTCTGAGAGCCAAACTCTAATGCAAAGTTTCTGAAACAAATATAGACCCAGGAAGGAGGGAAATGCTCATCTTAATAGGATTAGAATTATCATTTTGCATAGCACAGGGTCAAAGGTATGTTACCGGAACAAATAGGCCAATAATCAAAAGAAAATCCCAGTGGTTCCTAAAAGTACCTACAATAATCTGTCACTACTTCCTCAATAAAAGAGTAGATTAAAAATACAAGCAAAGTACCTAGTATATGCCATGCACTGTAGTAGACAATTTAGAAAACATTAGTGAACAAAATAAAGATCCCTGATTTTATGAAGCTTGAGCAATGTGGGAGAGTTGACTTTGATCATTTGAAAATACATGTATCATCACTCAGTAAACAGATGAAAATACACCAGCATAAGCCCTCAATCCAGGCCTCATGGGGTTTCCATAATTAAAACCCCACCAAATATTAGTATACAACCTGAAATTATAGAGCACATAGTGAAACAATTTAGCATGGGTGCTATCAGGGGATACCTCAAAGGGCTAGACAGAAAAATTATAGACCTATCATAAAATAAGAACTGTATGTTTAAAACAAAGACATAAAGAAGGAATCAAAATTTTTAAATGTGAACTTAAAATCACTACTTCCATCTATCATGCAGAAAAGAAACAAAATTACTTTTTAAAATTCCTAAAGCATTCCCACAAACTGAAAGAGTTCAAGGGTTTAAAAAAAAAAAAATGACTTGCAGTGTAAAATGTAATTAAAAACAAGAGACTTAAGGCATTTAGCTCGAATGGATCACTGTGTGGATGAAAAGGTAAACAAAATGGGCACAGACATGCTGCCTAATAATTCTATGTGTTATTTAATTTTAAATTAGTACACATCTTAAAAACTTTTTTAGGGTGAGAGGAAACAGCTGCAGTTGGAAGAAGATAACAACGCCAAGGCACACAGAGGATGCAGTCAGTAACTACAGCAGTCGGAGACCACCCATTCTAATTTCACCACTGCTTAGAGAGCTCAAAACACAGCAGATCAGACTTTATGTGAATCCAAGTATTTAACCAGTGTAAATCTGAGAAAATCTTCCAGCAGAAAACAATGCCTAAAATGCTCTCCTTTTCTATCATAAACAAATACTGATAGGGAGTAGGAAAACTTAAAATTTAGGTTATCTGATCTGAAAACATGTGCCTCAAAAATATTAACCAATGCAGTCTCAATGGAAACTAAAAATTGTTATTACTGATTAAATGAACTCCTAAACACAGACATACTCTGAAAATTAAAACATGGTTCTTTGAGCATGCAGAATATTTTATGTGGTAAATATTAAGAACATCTGGAGAATTTGAAAACATTTCCCAAAGTCTCTCTTAAATTGAAATATGATAGACAAGATAACAGAATTTTCCCATGGCAGGAAATGGCACAAAAACCTGGAGAACAAAACCCAAGCACGATTAGAGCAGGGCAGAACCCTGTAGCTCAGACGGTAAGGAATCTACGTGTAATGCGGGAGACCTGGGTTTAATCCCTGGGTTAGGAAGATCCTCTGGAGAAGGGAATGGCAACCCACTCCAGTATTCTTGCCTGGAGAATCCCATGGAGAGAGGACCCTGGCAGGCTACAGTCCGTGGGGTCCCAAAGAGTCAGACACGACTAGCGACTAACACTACTAGAGCTCAGGATGAAAGATTCTGTGACTCCGGGGAAGGCAAATAGGCACACTCAAAGCCAGGCTGGTAGGATGTTAGCAGCACCAGCTGTGTACAGAGGCAGAGAACAGAAGCAGGACATTAACGAGGGCCTTGTGTCTGGGGGACCTCGGCCTAGTATAACATAGCACAGCATAGCAAATCTCAAAAGTGGAATACAGAGCAGCTGTCAGGGCAGGCCCTTCAGCACGGTTAATCACAACATGGAGACTGCCAGGAAGGGCTGCCACCAAAGGGTGACATTGTGCTGGGCCCTTATAGGCCAGGGGATGAAAGTGCATCTCTGGGCAAAGCTTGAGGAAAGCCCCAAAGGCAAGAAGGTTTTTGGATTGGAGAAATATCCCGGGGTACCTGGAAACAGATGAGGGAGAAGTAGGGTGTCAGGGGAGGACCACTCAGTGAAGCAAGAGAAGCCCAAGAAAAAGTGCTGGCTAATGGCTCAGTGGTAAAGAATCCATCTGCCGTGCAGGAGACACAGAGACTCAGGTTTGATCCCCGAGTTGTGAAGATCCCCTGGAGAAGGAAATGGCAACCCACTCCAGTATTCTTGCCAGGAAAATCCCACGGACAGAGGAGCCTGGCAGGCTAGTCAGTGGGGTCGCAAAGAGTCAAACACGACTGAAGCAACTGAGCACAACCCAGTTAGGGTTCTGAGACCCAATCAGTAAACTGCAGGACTCACTCTTGGTTCACAATTAAGAAAAGAGAAGGAAAAGAGAAAAGATAAAGTATCTTCTATGAGTTCAGACACAAATTAATTCTGCTTTCTCTGAGGGTCAGAGGAGGGAAAGAATGCTGCTATCCTTTCTTCACTTTTTCTTTCTAGAATCTTGTGCTGGTTGAACAAGGTACATGGTCATTGAAGTTTAGAGCAAAAACTCCAACAGGATGTTTGCCCTGGTATGGTAGTTTCTGCCAGTACCTGTGACTATATGATGATAATGAAGTCCATTCCATTGAACTATTTCTCTAGTCTGTCCAACATCTGATATCCATCTTCCCACAATCTACCCAGAAAGAACTCCTAGCAGACCCTGCTGGGCCTCTAGCTATATTATGCACATAAATACTTCCCTCCAATTTCAAACTCCTCAAATGAACTGTTTTGTGAGCTGAGGTGTTTTTTTTTTTTTTTTTTTGAGGCTTTTGCAACTTGGCTTCCAACTATTATTAAAGTAGCCTCTTCCAAAATCACAATTTTCCTCTATATTATTCTTGTGTATTGACTATTTCCTCTATCCTTGAGCTAAATAAAAATCATTCAATATTGGTTGGTGCCAAATACATATTCATTCATTCAACAAATAATTACTGAGCCCTTCTATGACAGGCACTGTGCGACCTAGTGGGGAAATATGAATAAAAGTGATTCAGATATGGCCCCTGCCCACAAAGATCTTAAAAGTGAAAGTCCAACTCTTTTCAATCCCATGGACTATACAGTTCATGGAATTCTCCAGGCCAGAATACTGGAGTGGTTAGCCTTTCCCTTCTCCAGGGGATCTTCCCAACCCAGGGATCAAACCCAGGTCTCCTGCACTGCAGGCAGATTCTTTACCAGCTGAGCACAAGGAAGGCCCAACAAAGATCTTAGGAGCTATCTAAAAATGACCAATAATTATCACCATAATGATGTGATATCTATTGATACTACAACAAAGGCGAGTACAGTGTTCTGTGAGCACACAGGAAGAGTGCCTACAGAAAGCCCAGGAAGGTCTGGGTCTATAGTCAGGTCTAGGCATGGTTGCGATGGAAGCTGAGTGGACTTAGGATTTGGGGAAATGAAAGATGTATGATATGGCATGAGCAATGTGGGAAAGGAACACAGAGATGAGGGAGAAGAGGTGGGCAAGGGTCATTTTGGAAGCCAACCTGTGGCAGAGCCATATTCAGAAGTAATAAACTATGGTTATCTCTATGTCTTTTCTTTTTTGTTTAGCTCGGGGAGAAGAGCAGGAATAAAGATTTAACCTGAAAAAGATTCCCTTGGATATGACTGCAAAACCAAAAGGGAATATATGGAGCAGAGTGTCCAAGGCTTAATGAGAGATGAAGTACCAGTTGAGAGAAGAAGAAAGAAAGGATTCCCTATTCCAATACTAGGGAGTGGCAGCAAAGTCTTCTAGTATAGAATATCTGTCCCTTTGCTCCACTGATTCCCCACCTGAGGGCTCTCTACTTCCCCCAATCTTGAACACCTGTGAGACCAACGGAAAGAGGATGGGGGCTCAGACACCCCCAGACAAGGTGGAGGTGGAGAGAACCACTTGGAAATGATCCCTGTGAGTGGATCAGCTGTGGACACAGCATTTCTGTTCAGTATGAAGAAACTGGAGCAAAGGGACTCATTGCAGACTGGATTTTATAAAGATCACTCTTGGCTACAGCTGGGGAAGGTGGTAGTGTACTGGTCAGATGTGTTGCTGCAGACAGAGGAAAATAAAAGGAGTCTAACGATATACAGAAGATTAAAATCTATAACGTTTAGTGATAAACTCAATGTTTGTTCCATAACAACATCAACTGAAGTTATACATCTACAATTATAAAAGAAAAAGTATCAATATGTGCTTTGTTCAATCTATAAATAAGGGTGCTGTCATGGATCCCCAAGTTATACAATGTCAGAGTGGCAAAGCATTTATGAATTCATCTCATCTGGTCATGGCAAGCAAGTTTCATCTCACATGACAACTTTAATTGATGTCACGGGTCCACCTGAATCATCCTGACTCCTTCCTTTCTTTCATTACTCACATCTGCTTCATTAACAATTCAATCTGTTCTCCCACCCACTCTGTTTCTTGAATCAGTCTACCTTTCTCCACATCCACCCCAGTCTGAAGGGCATCATTTCTTGCCAGGATGATTGCAACAGCCTCCAAACCTGTCTTCCCACAGCCCATTTTGCTCTACATCAATCTATTCCCCACACAGTCATCAGAATGAGCTCAAAATTTTGGAAGAAAATCTGGCAGTTTCTGTCAAAATTTTTACTGTGAACTGCCTTTGACCTAGCAATAATTCCACTTTTAAGAATATGTTTTATATATGTATATAAAATACTATATGTAATACTATAATCACTATAGTATTTTAGGTAACAGAAAAAGTGAAAATAAAAGTTGTCTAGAAAAGGAAGTTAAGGAAATACTGGTATAGCTAGAGTATGAACTTCTATGCACACAGTAAGATTTAGGATGCCACAGACCTACATGAACTGCCAGGGAGACCTTCAAGATACACTGTTAAGTTAAAAAAAAGTTTGACAATCATTATATGAAATAACCCTAATTTTCTAAAAATCTTGTCATCAAACTTTAATATGTCATAAATTTAAAAGCCAATTAGTACTACAAGGCTATAACGAAGAAAACAACATCAATAAAACAGAGCCCTCTTCTAATCCATCTCTCCCTACATGCAATTCCTGCTCCCCAGGGGCAACTGCATCAACTCTTTCGGCTATTTCTCCTGGGATTTATTTTACTTTAGCAAACTTACACTACGAATTCTATGTGTTTTAATTACCCTTTGTCTTTCAACTCTGGAAAAGAATAGGAAAAGGCTTGCAAAGTAGCAGGACATGGATCCCTAACCTCATGAAGCCCCCTGTTCTACTTGTCCTGAACTTCAGGCCACCAATTTTTTGCCACTTACAGACAAAGCTAATCTTTTTCAAACTGAAGTATAGTTGCTTTACAATATTACATTAGTTTCAGCTGTATAATGGACTTCCCTTGTGGCCCAGCTGGTAAAGAATCCTCCTGCAATGAGGGAGACCTGGGTTTGATCCCTGGGTTGGGAAGATCTCCTGGAAGGGAAAGGCTACCCACTCCAGTATTCTGGCCTGGAGAATTCCACAGACTCGCAAAGAATTGGACTCAACTGAGCAACTTTCACTTTCAACCATATAACACCACAACGATTCAATAAATTTTATAGACTATATCCATTTAAAGTTGCTGCAAAACATTGGCTATATTCCTTGTGCCACACATTACATCCTCATATCTTATTTACTTTATACCTAGTAGTCTGTACCTCTTAATTCCCTTCCCCTATCTTGCCCCTCCTCCCTCAGCCCTCTCCCCACTGGTAACCACCAATTCTCTATATCTGTGAGTCTGTTTCTGTTTTTTATATTTATTCATTTGCTTTATTTTTTAGATTTCACATATAAGTTAAAACATACCATATATTTCCCTGTCAGTCTGACTTTTTCCACTGAGCATAATACCTTCCAGGTCCATCCATGCTACTGCAAATGACAAGATTTCACTCATTTTTATGGCTAATATTCCACTGGGTGTGTGTATGTGTATGTATATATCACATCTGTTTCTTTTTTGGTCCATGATTCATGTGGGATCTTAGTTCCCCAACCAAAAATGGACCCTATGTCCCCTACACGAGAGAATGCAGTCTTAAGCACTCAACCACCAGGGGAAGTCCCTGCACCACATCTTCATCGGCATTCACTGGCTGATGGACACTTCGGTTGCTTCTGTGTCTTGGCCAATGTAAAGAATGCTGCTGTGAACACAGAGGCGTATGTATCTTTTCAAATTAATGTTTCCGTTTTCTTCAGATAGATATCTAAAAAACCTAATCTTAGTCAATGCAGAAGCCAAAAGGAAATTCTGCTGATCCAGATAACAAACAATGCTGGAAATTATGCAGACGAAAATAAATAAGAACATATAACATTTACGTGACAGGATGGGACTTCCCTGGAGGTCCAGTGGTTAAGACTCTGCACTCCCAATTTGATCCTGGTCAGGGAACTAAGATCCCACATGCGTCTTGGTCAAGAAAAAAAAAAAAGTTTTGTGCCAAGATCTGCCCTGAACACTTCATGGTTATTAAGTCACTTAACTCTGATACAAACTTTATGAGGTACTATCATATTTATGAAGTCATTAAGTACATAAACTTATGAGGCACTATTACACTTAGATAAAGAATCTAAGGCAAGAAAGGTTAAATAACTCATTCTACTAACAAAGGTGGAACCAGACTGAGTGCAGGCACTCTTAGCTTCATAGTCCATGCTCTCAGCCATGGAAGGACAACATCCAAAATCAGCCCGGGGATGCCACCAGGTAACACTCACATCAGTGTAACTGTGTGAATGCACCTTCTTTCTTGAAATGTCTAAAACGTCTTTTTAAATGACATTTAAAGCCCCTGGTAGAAATCTGCATTTGGAATCTTGACATGAGACTAATTCAGTTTATCAAATATTAGTACTTACCAACTAATCAAAATTTACTGATGAACCTGGTCCAAAACTGAGTACTTTTCTAAGATCAGCATCAACAGTTCTTTTAAAAACTTTTTTTTTTCCCCACTTAAGTTCATTTTAAGTACAAAGACTGAGTCAATATAAAGAACAACAGAAGTAACCATAACTGTACTTGGCCATAACTTAACATCTCGGGGGGGCCTGGGATTGCAATAGCTAGAGATAAGATGGGAAGAAAAAAAAAAAAAGCTTTATTTTTCTTAATGTGATAGCCTTATTGAGATATAATCCACATATCACATAGTTAACCATTTATAGTATGCAACAGTTGTTAGTATATTCAAAGAATTGTGTCTCCATTACTATAATCAATTTTAGATCTTTTTCCACACCTCAAAAAGAAACCCTATATCCATCAGCACTCCTTCCCCATTGCGCCCAATCCCCTTGGCCCTAGGCAACCAGTAATTTACTGTCTCTATAGATTTGCCTTTTCTGGACATTTTGTATAAATAGAATAGAATATGTGGCCTTTCATAGCACCTTTTAGTACTTCATTTCTTTTTGCTGTCAGACAGTTTCATTGTATGGATATACCACATTCATCTATCCATTCATCAGCTGGTGAACACCTGGGTTTTTTCCACTTTTTGGCTATTAAGAATAACATTACTATGAACCTTCATGTATACACATTTTACACGTTTTCATTTCTCTTGGGTATACATCTAGGAGTGAAATTGGTGGGTTGTATGGTAACTCCATAGTTAAGTTTTTGAGGAATGGCCAGACTGTTTTCCATTTTCCACTCTTATTAGCAGGATGTGAGGGTTCCAGTTCTTCCATATCTTGGTCAACACTTGTTAATACTTTTTTATTGTTATAACAGTGGGTAGAAAGTAGTATCTCATCATGGTTTTGATTTGCATTTCTAATGACTGATGTAAACAGTTTTATTTATTACTGCTAAAAATCCTTACTTCTGAAGAGCTAACAAGATTTTATTCACTATCATCTTAAAAAAAAAAAAGATACTCTCTCCTCTCCTCTGTGACTTGATGCTGAAAAACAGTTCTCAAGTCCATGATCAGTAAGCCAGTCTGGACTTTACAATAACTGCTTTCTTGCTGGCCTTGAATCTTTGTTCTTCAAAGGATTATCTGTTACAATTACTGATAATAGGTAGAAGTTACTTTGATCATTTATTTTTCTTTAGAAACACTAAAGTTAAAATGTTTATCTAAATATTTGTGAAAACATCTGCAGGGGCATATTCATTCTTACTGATTAAATAATGGCTTATCCTGAACATCCTCATTTGCTTTGAAAAATGTATCACATATCCAGTAGGAGGAGATGTGACAAAAACCACCATCCGACAAGAAAATATAATTCATTGTTCAACTGTTTCATTAGCTTCCACTCTGCTACCATTTCTTTCCATTCCTTCAAGGCCAGAATTAGTGTGCATGCTACTTGGGGCAAAATCTGAGATACCTGAAAATTTTAAGACCTGGCTTATAAAACTGTAGCCCAACAGAATCAAATTTGATTCCCCATGCCATTTTTAGTATAATGGTGATGTACCTCTGCTTCTATTTCCTTCTCTCCCCGCATCACCAAATACTTTTCCGGAAGACAAATGTTTAGGGAAACAGCTTTGGAGGAGGAACACAAAAGAAGGTTCAATTAGATAAAAAGTTCTTTATTATATGAAATTGGGCAGTTGATGATTATGTGAAAGCAGAAAGGCACCTTAGTACTCTCAATCTATCCTGTTCAATTTGTTCAAATACCCTATTAAGTAGAATTTCTATATAAGGTCAACAAATACTCTTCCATAAATACTCAAATCTAGTGGAGTTGATTCCCAAGCCTACTTGGTGAAGAAGTGAGAGCCTGCAGTCTGGCACAGGACACCCACTTTCTGGCCAGGAGGTACTGAGACGGACAATGAAGGAAGTGCTGAGGCTAGGGATGCAACCAAAAATGGAGCCGGACCAGAGCACATGTGCTCTACCTTTTTACAGACATGCTCCATTTAATCTTCTTTCTTGAAGACTCTCATCCCCAACGACCAGCTTCACTTCTTTTTCATTTAATTAGAAAAAAATTTTTTTACATGGAACGAGCTTTTTAAAAAGTATTAACTACTTTATAACTGTTTCTACCACTTTGCCACTTTTGTGACTGAGCTCATCTTGATTTTGTGGGGTGAAATTATAATACATTTAATGAACTAAACTAAAGGAAGTCAGTTGGAAAGGAAGCAGGCAAAGTTGGAACATTTGTATTTTTCTACAGCAAAGAGAGAAGTCTAAAAAGTATTCATGCTGACCACCTGTAGAAACTAAGTAACATGAAGACTGTAACTCTCTGCATAGTGAGACTTTGTAAGATACAAAATAAAGAGATGTTTCTAAGCATTCGAGGTCAGCAAATTCAGAAACAAATGTTCTTCATGATCAAGGCAGTTTGTCTGATAAAGCACTGTGGAGGTACCCACTGGACAGTAAAATTTCCTCCTGAGTAGAACTCAGACACCAGACGCAGCGTGGCCGTGCTCCTCACTTCCTGGGAGGCTGGCAGCTCACCTTTCCTGTCTGTCCCTTCCTCATTCTACTGCATCTCCCTGACACCTACCACTGTTGGTGAGGGTAAGGCAGTGAGATGGGCAAGAGACAAACCTGAATCTGATCAAGCTGACGTAGCAACGGTCCTCAAACTTTAGGATACACCAGAATCATTGAGAAGACTGAAGGCCTCTTCTTCAGAGTTTCTGATTCAACAGGCCTGGAGTGAAGCTAAGAATCTGTATTTCTAATAAGTTTCCCAGATGATGCTGATATTACTGATCCTGGAACCTCATTTGAAAACCACTGCTCTAGTGCCAATTATGAAATGAGAGGAAAAACAGGGGATGGGGAACTTTGATGCAAACATCATGGGGATGCAATCAGCAAAACTCTATAAAATAAACTTTATTCTACAAATAGTCTTCAAAGAAAACAAGAGAGAGATCAAGAAAGATCCTACAGACTAAAAGAGGCTTAAAAGATAAGGCAGTCAAATGTAATTCTTGACCTTATCTGAAGATGTGTGAAGTGTCAACACAGATTGAATATTTGATATTAATGAATTATTGTTTATTTTAGATATGGTAAAAGTTTTGTGGATATATTTTTAGAACTAGTCCTGAGGGACATAAACCTAAATATTTATGGATAAAATTATTTTTGATATTTAAAAAAAGTAATCAAAGAGGAAGGTGGTCTGAGTCACGAGATGGGGTCAGGAGAACTGATTCTGAAAATCTTTACCTAACTTCTTGTTCAGTGAAATTGTGTGGTAGCTTGATACTGGTATAGTAAATACATGGGTAAAGACTCCCCAAGAGAAATTAGCAAACACTATAAATCAAGTCACCGCCCAAGAGTTAACAGAGTTGGGGATAAAGAGACAACGGGGGCTATTACACTATTCATTTTACTACTGTCCATTGACATGTTCCATCACTAAAAAAAGGGTAGAAAAGAAAACCAGCATTCCTGGGAAGGGATAGGGGAGCCAGGGGACAGAGAAATTCTGATACAGTGGTCCATTTAACCTCTCTCCAAAAACACTGCCCTAATACACACATCCAGCCAGCAAACAGTCATTTATTCTAAAACAACCATTGGCACCCACAACCCCCTGTCATCATCTACTGGACATCTCTCTGGTCCTAAAGTACCCACTGCCTAGAAAATCCATCTCTAACCCAGCCCCAGTGTCCTGCCAAAGAATGAAAATGCCATTCCAAGAGCTGAGATTCCTTCTCTACCACAGAATGCAAAAATTCCATGTGTCTACTACATTACATTAAAAACTCCTAAGGAATAAGTATGGGGACGTTCCTACCACCTTTTGTCTGGCACAGACCCTGTCATACACAGACACTAAATGTAGATGGACTGAATGAATGAGGCCCTAGTTGGGCCAGAAAGGACTAAAAGCCATGCCCCCCTTCTTGGGTATATCACCTCATCAACTCACATCTGGCCACTAATTTAAGTTGAATTGTAACAGGCATATAAAACTATTCTGACACCAACTGGTAAACTTCAATACAATTCTGAGGCTAACCCTCAGAGTAGCACCAGAGTCCACATTTCAGGGACATGGTCCCCAACAAGACTGCCCTTACTCCAGTTGCTAGCTGCACTTTGGTGGTCCTGGGCCTCCAACATGTCTAACCAACTGGCTACAAATTCACAGGTTCCCACAACTCTCAGGTTTGACTTGCTACAACAACTCACAGGACTTTAGGAGATGGCAACCTACTCCAGTATTCTTGCCTGAAAAACTCCATGGACAGGGGAGCCTGGCAGGCCACAGTCCATGGGGTTGCAAAGAATCAGATACGACTGAGCACACACTCACAAATACCTGTTCCTGGGGGTTTCCCTGATAGTTCAGTGGGTAAAGAATCCACCTGAGAATGCAGGAGACACTGGAGATGCAAGTTCGATCCCTGGGTTGGGATGACCCCTGGAAAAGGAAATGGCAACCCACTCGAGTATTCTTGCCTGGAAAATTCCATGGACAGAGGAGCCTGGCGGGCTACAGTCCACGGGGTTACAAAGAGTTAGATGACTGAACACACACAAGCAAGCACATACCTATTATTACAGTTTTATTATAAAGGATATAAAGCAGTATTAGCTAAATGAAGATACACACATAGCACAGTCTGGGAGGGCCCTGAACTGAGTTTCCCTGTCTCTTCTCACAGAATCAGGGTGCCTCACCTTCCCAGCATATCATCAACCAGGAAGTTCTGCCACGCTTTGATGTCCAGAGCTTTACTGGGTTTCATTCCAAAGATACGATTGACTGAATCATGGGCTACAACGTTAAATTCAACCTCCAGTCCCTCAACTTTCCCCAGAGGTCAGATTGGCTCAAAGCTCCAACGTCCTAATTACATGGTTGGTTTTTCTGGTGACCAGGCCCCATTTTGAATCATCTCATTCACATAAACTCAAGTCTGATCCAAGGGGGCTTATGTATAACAAAAATATTTCCATTACTTGGGAAATTCTAAGAGTTTTAGAAGTTCTCTGCCAGGAATCTGGGACAAAGGCCAGACATGTTCTTTATTATTCAACAAAAACAAACTGTGAAAACTCCCTAGCCAACTTATAAAAATAAAGAAGGCATGAAAAAAGCTATACAAGACCACTCATTTTACAGTGTTAAATCCCTCTCTCACTTGTTGGCATTTCAGATACCAATCATCTGAGAGACCTACACAACACTTAAAAATCTGGTATGCATTAAATTGAATCGTACTCTGAGAATTATCTGTGGATCGCTATCAACAGAAAAAAAAAAAAAAAAAAAACCCAGAGCATCACCAATCAGACATGACTTCTCTGTGAGTTGAGAAACCAACCCATTAGTTGAACACTGGACTCTTGGTTTAGTAACAGTAAGACAGAGCAGTTGCCCTGTTAATGATCACGGAGTCACCAAACAAAAAGCTTTAATAATCTTTCTGAAGAGAGTCATCAAGCATTTACAGCATGAAGCAAATTCTCCTCTAATCATCATTCTACTTTTGTTTAAAAATAATGGATGTCTAAAAAAAAAGGTTTAATAATAACACTGCAGGAAAAAAAGTAACATTGCAAACTGAACGATAATTCTCCAGCCACTGGTTTACCAACAAAATCTTCATCCAAATCTTGACATCTTTAGTCAGTGTCTTCACACACATTATCTTGTGGGTATCACATCTGAAAACTGTTATTAACAAATTCCCTAGCAGATATCAGGGCTTGGACTAAAAAACTCAAACCATCTATTTTTTAATCTTAAATTCATTTAAATAGAATCTCAAATGCAAAAGAAATAATGTAAGATAAACATGCCTGTTTTTTTTTTTTTTTTCCTGGCCTCATCTGCAGTAGAAGCGTGGAGTCTTAACCACTGGATCACCAGGGAAGCCCCATGATTACCTTTTTTTAATTCCAAAGAGTCATACACTACATTTTACACTAAACAGAAAAAAATACACACGTGAGAAAAACTTATTGTGATGATACGAAATGCCAGAAGAGCCCTAGCAGATCATGTTATCTTTTTTTATTTGAAATACAATTGACTTTCAATATTATATTAGTTTCAGATGTAAGCTGCTAAGTCCCTTCAGTCGTGTCCGACTCTGTGCGACCCCATAGACGGCAGCTCACCAGGCTCCCCCATCCCTGGGATTCTCAAGGCAAGAACACTGGAGTGGGTTGCCATTTCCTTCTCCAAACCATGAAAGTGAAAAATGAAAGCGAAGTCGCTCAGTCGTGTCTGACTCTTAGCGACTCCATGGACTGCAGCCTACCATGGGATTTTCCAGGCAAGAGTACTAGAGTGGGGTGCTATTGCCTTCTCCATTCAGATGTATAATATAGTAATTTAATATTTTTATATGCTACAAAATGATCACCATAGTAACTTGCTACCAACTGTCACCATAAAAAATGATTATCATCCTATTACCTATATTCCCTACGCTGTATGTTACATCCTTGTGACTTACTTGTTTTATTATTGGAAGTGTGAACCTCTTAATCTCCCTCACCAATTTCACTCTTCCCCTGACTTTACTCCCCTATGGTAACCACCAGTTTGTTCTCTGTGTCTGTTAGTCTGTCTCTGTTTTAATACATTAGTGAATTTGTTTTATTTTTTAAGTTCTATATACAAGTGAAACCATACAGTATTTGTCTTTCTCTGTCTGACCTATTTCATTCAGCATAATACCCTCTAGGTCCATCGATGTTGTCATAAATGGCAAGATGTCATTCTCTTTTTCAGCTGAGTAATATTCCACCTGTAAATATGTACCACATCTTTATCCATTCACCTAAAAATGGGCACTCAGGTTGCATTCTTATCTTGCTTCTGTAAATAATGCTGCCTTGAGCACAGCGGTGTGCTTATTTTTTTTGAATTAGCGTTTTTGTTTTCTTTTGGAAAAAGCCCAGAACTGGGATTGCTCAGTCATACAATAGTTCTCTTTAAATTTTTTTGGAAAACCTCCCTACTGTTTCCCCTTAGCTTAGATGTTCACCTCTGGTGTTCCTTACTTAAAGTAAGTAAAAGACAAAGCCTTGAATTAAGAGCACACAGAAGTAAAACCTTAAATTATCCTTTAAATTAAATAACAGCTAAAGCAAATAGCATTCCTCTCTCATTTCTGAATATGAGATGTCCCCACTTTTTCCCTCCATTCTAATCCAGCTCCCCATCCCTGACTCTAGGACCTTGCTCCATCAGACACTAGCTCTCCACGGGCTCCTTTCCCTCTGCATGTGAACATGCTTATGGTGACTCTAACTGAACAAAACAAAATCAGAGACCTGCCTTCATATCTGTACTTTCTTCTTCAAAACATACTCACCATTTTTTATGTAAATCTTCTGCAGGCTCTGTCTTCTTTCCTTCTTTATTCCCTCCTTCATTCCCTCCCTCCCTCCCTCTCTCACTCACACACACACACACGCATAAACACACACACATACACACTCCCTGACCCACTGGCACCTGACCTCTTCCATCACAACCCCACTAGAGCCTCTATCCCCAAGAATCACAGCTGAGTCAATCATTTCAACACTGGCTTTATCCAATTTGACCTCTTCACTGCTTCCAACACCACTGATGCCGGTTTCAGTCACCTTTATTCAGCATAGTACTGAAAGCCTTACCAGAGCAATTAGGCAAGTTAAATAAATAAAAGGGCATTCAAATCAAAAAGGAACAATAGAACTACTCACAAATTACATGATCGTATATACAGAAAAATCCTAAAGAATCCACAAGTTGCAGGGCACAAGATCAACATACAAAAATCAGTTGCAGCTGCATATATTCACAAACTGAATATGAAGTTTAAGAAAACAAGTTTTGTGTTTTTGTTTTGCAGAAATGGAAAAACCTGATCCTAAAATTCATATAGAATTGCAAGGAGTCCTGAAAACTCAAAAGAATCTTGAAAAGGAAGAACAAAATTGTGGTGACAGTTACACAAAATCGTGAAAGTACTGAATGCCCCTGAACTGTATACTTTAAAATGGTAACACAGTACATTTTATGTATATTCTGCCAAAATAAAAAATGCATTATGACAGCTATGTAAAGAAATTTTTAAATGCTTATAGCCTTTTCTGTAAAAAAAAATAATAAGACAAGAAAAAAATGAGAGGCAGTTCAGGCATGAAATAAAATGAATAGTATAATGGCATTAAATGCAGGCTAAAGTCAAACCATGCTTATTATATGGTCCTGGATAGTTTCTAGGTCTCAATTTCCTTATCTGTAAAATGGAGATATTTATAGTCCCTACCTTTTTCAAAAGATCAGGAGGATTCAATGAGATAATGCATAATAAATAACTGAGCACTGAGACTAATAAAGAATAAAGGCTTAATAAATGCAAGCTGTCCTAATCGCAGAACAGTATTTATGGGTAAATTAGGTAAAATGTAGAAAAAGAGGTTAAAAAAAAAAAGTCTCCTCCAGCTGACATTTCCAGAGCAAGTTGAAGAAATACATAGTGTGTACACTTTATGAACAATCACGCTGCACAGTCTGCGATCTGTGCACCGTTTGCACATATGTTTTACTTCAAAAAAAGTTTACCTGACTGAAAAAGAAAGGGGACTGCACAATATTGTGAAGGTACTGAACTGATGGCACTGAACTGTACACTTAAAACGGTTAAAATGGCAAATTTTACATTACATTCAATTTACCACAATTCTTTACAGGGAGGTAAAAGGAAAGAAAGGTGATTTTGGTGACAGTGTAGAGTATAGATGGGTGGAAGACAGATGAGTGGGAGACCTACAGGATGCATCCAGCTAAGAAGCAATATAAGGATTTCCCCGGTGGTCCACTGGCTAAGATGCCATGCTCCCAATGCAGGGGGCCTGGGTTCAATTCCTGGACAATGAACTAGATCCCACATGCTGCAACTGAAAGTTCACATGCCACAACTAAGACCTGTTGCAGTCAAATAATTTTTCTCTTTTAAGAAGTAATAAAAAGCAAACCCAAGGCAGGGAAGGGACAGTAGGGAAGGAGAAGATGGGGGAACCCAGAGATCAAAATAAATGAAACTGAAAGAGTGCAAAAGAGAGAGGAAGAAAGTGATGGATTTCTGGGTTTCTTGCTGAAGAAATCAGAAAAAGGTGACTGCAGAGAAAACAGAGCTGTGTGACAGGTAAGTTGACAATATTAGTTTTAGGCATAATGAGTTTGAGAGATGAATGAGAGGTGACCAGCTGACAAGACAATCATAAATAGTGTGTGTGTCTAACAGCAAGTTTTGATTTGGAAGGTTCAGGTTCAAGGGCAGGTTCAATGCTTAGGAAGAGAACTGTCACTGAGGGATAAAGAGTAAACAAACCAAATTCAGGGGATCATCAACAGACATTTAAAGGACAGAGGTGAGAGTCAAGACACAGGGGAATAAAGAAACCGATGCCAAGGAGGGAGAAAGTTTCAAAAAGGGCTGGTTCAACTGTGTCAAAATCCTCCTGAGAGATCCAGATATGTGAATGTAGAAATATTATTATAATTAAGCAAGTCTCAAAAAAGTTCCAATAATGCAATTTAAACCAACTCCAACTGTTATGTGGTATACACTGTGGAATAAAAAATGCTGAGGAAATATCCTAAGGAATCCACTAAAAAACTAGAGAACTAATAACAAGTTCAGCAAGACTGCAAGATACAAGATCAATATCTTAAAAATAACTGTATTTCTATACATCTGCAATGATCAATCCGAAAATGAAATTAAGAAAACAATTTCATTTACAATCACTGCATGAGAAATAAATTACTTAGGAATAAATTTAATAAAAGAAGTGAAAACTTTATATTCTTAAAACTACAAGACACTTGTGGTTCTTTAATTTAGAAATTACAGAAGATCTCAGTAAATGAAAAGACATTCTATATTCACAGATCTGAAGACTTAACATTGTTAAAAGACAATACTCGCCAAATTAATCTACAAATTCAATGCAATTTCTGTCAAAATCCCAGTTGGCCTTGTTGCAGAAATTGACAAATTAATCCTACAATTCATATGGAAATGCAAATAGGCAAAGCAACTCTGAAAAAGAACAAAGCTGGAAATTTCACATTTCCTGATTCCAAAACTACTACAAATCTACAGTAGTCAAGGAATGCAGGAGTGGCGCACAGTCAGATATACAGATCAATGGAATAGAACTGAGAGTTCAAAACAGACTCTCGCATTTACAGTCAACTGATTTTCAACAAGAGTACCAAGACAGTTAAATGGGGAAAGAATAGTCTTTTTAATAAGTGGTGCTGGGGACTTTCCTGGCGGTGCAGTGACCAAGACACTGTGCTCCTAATGCAGCCGGCCTAGATTCAATCCCTGATCAGGGTTCTGGGTCCCACATGCCACAACTAAGTTGCAACATGGTGCAACTAAGATCTGGTGTAGCCAAATAAATAAATACTTAAAAAAAAAAAAAAAAAGTGGTGCTGGAAAAACCACATATAAAAGAATGAAGTACCTTACTTCTTAAACAAAAAATAACAAAAATGTACTACAACCTAGGGACATAGGCAGTCCAGTGCTTAAGATTCCACACTTCCACTGCACAGGGCACAGGTCTGATCCTTGCTTGGGGAACTAAGTTCTCCTACGTTGCATGGCCAAAAAAAAAAAAAAAACCCCAAAGTACTATAATCTAAATGTAAAGCTAAAACTGTAAAACTCATACAAGAAAACAGAGAGGTTAATCTTCATGACCTTGGGTCTGGCAATGGCTTCTTAAATAAGATACCTAAGGCACAAACAATAAAAGACGATGATACACTGGACTTAGTAAAAATTAAAAACTCATGCTTCAAAAGACAATATCAAAAAAGTAAAACGACAACCTGCTAAATGCAGAGTGTATTTTTTAGTCATATATCTGGTAAAGGACTTGCTTAGAATATACAAAGCACTCTCAGAACTTACCAATACAAAGACAAACCAATTTTAAAAAGTAGACTAAGGACCTGAATAGACATTTCTTCAAAGATACACAAATGACCCACACACACATGGAAAGATGCTCAATATCATTAGGAAACTGCAAAGCAAAACTACAGTGAGGTAGCTACTACTTCCTACCCACTGCTAAGTCGCTTCAGTCGTGTCCAACTCTGTGTGACCCCATAGACGGCAGCCCACCAGGCTCCACCATCCCTGGGATTCTCCAGGCAAGAACACTGGAGTGGGTTGCCATTTCCTTCTCCAATGCATGAAAGTGAAAAGTGAAAGTGAAGTCGCTCAGTTGTGTCCGACTCTTAGCGACCCCACAGACTGCAGCTCCTCTGTCCATGGGATTTTCCAGGCAAGAGTACTGGAGTGGGGTGCCATTGCCTTCTCCTACCCACTAGGCTGGCTATAATAAAAAAGATAAAAAGCATTGATAAGGATGGAGAGGAATCAGAACCCTCTTACACTGCTGGTTAGAAAATGTAAAATGGCACAGCCACTTTTGGAAAACAATTAGTTTCTCAAAATATGAAGTATAAAAGTTACCACATGGTGCAAGAATTCTACTACTGTGTATATACCAGAAAGAAATGAAAACCCAAGTCCACACAGGAACTTATACACAGGAGTGTTCACAACAGCGTTATTCGTAATAATAAACAAATGGAAACAACCTAAGTGCCCATCAACTGCTGGACGGACAAACAAAATGTGGCAGATTCACACAATGGAACAGGTTTCAGCAATAAAAAGGGATGAAGCACTAACATATGCTACAATATTGGTGAAGTTTAAAAATATTCTGCTAAGGGAAAGAAGCCAGAAGCAAAAAGACCATATACTTTATGATTCCATTTAAATTAACTGGCCAGGACAGGCACATTCATAGAGACAGAAAGGAAATCAGTAATTGTCTAAAACTGAGGGGAATAGGGATGTGGGCAGGTGATGGCTGAAGTGTATGGGGTGTCTTTTGGGGGGGGTGATAAAAATGTTCTAAAACTGACTGTGGTGACAGTTGTACATATCTTGTAGATACAGTAAACCAATGAACTATACACTTTAAATGGGTTAATTATGTGGTATATGGATTATGTCTCCAAAAACCAAAAAAGAAAAAAATGCTGAGACCCACAAATATAAATGTTTTACTGTAATTACAGAAGTGAATCAAGTCTAGATGCCAAGTTATTATTCTTATGAGGATGCTGCCGTCTCTGGGGTCACACAGAGTCGGGCACGACTGAAGCAACTTAGCAGTCAGAGTAACTTACTAATAAGTCATTAAAGTCTGAACTCTTCAGGCTTTCCAAAGAATGAAATATTCATTCTAATACTTCATATTTGATGTGTTGTTTGATATCAAACTGCTGTTAAACTAAACCAATAACAATTAGTGAGGCTTTTTGAGTGTTTCTAGTAGCATACACTTTCATAAACTGAATTGGTGGTTAGCCATTCAGGGCCTTACTAAGTGAAGTGAAAGTGAAAGTCGTTCAGTCGTGTCCGATTCTTTGCAGCCCCATGGATAATACAGTCCATGGAATTTTCTAGGCCAGAATACTGGAGTGGGTAGCCTTTCCCTTGTCCAGGGGGATCTTCTCAACCCAGGGATCGAACCCAGGTCTCCAGCACTGCAGGTGGATTCTTCACCAGCTGAGCCACTAGGGAAGCCCAGGAATACTAGAGTGGGTGGCCTATCCCTTCTCCAGTGGATCATCCTGACCCAGGATTCGAACAGGGGTCTCCTGTACTGCAGGCGGATTCCTTACCAACTGACATTGCAGGCAGATTCTTTACCAACTGAGCTACCAGGGAAGCCCTACTAAGTAAAGTCTCTCTGATATATTATGGTTCTAATACTATATACCCTATTTCTAATTTTAGGTACTGTGGACTTATTATCCTAATGTTCCTAATCACTGGATATGCAATGTGTTCTGTATGATGTTACAGAAAAGCCAGAATGAACTTTTTGGTCATCCTAATCCTAGTATTTCTTATCTTTTCAAAAATATATGTTTTCTGCATAACATAAAATTTACCATTTCAACCACTGAAGTGTACAATTCATGGCATTAAGTGCATTTGCAACATTGTGCAACCATCACCCCTATCCAATCTCAAAACTTTGTCATCATTCCAAACAGAAACTCTGCCCTCATTAAACAGTAACTCCCCACTGTCCACTCTCCCCAACTCCTAGTAATCTCTATTCTGCTGTCTCCATGAATTTGGCTATTCCAGGTACCTCATATACATGGATTCATACAATATCTGTCCTTTTGTGTCTAGCATATTATACTAGCATACTGTCGTCAAGAATCATCCACGCTCCTCCTCTTTTCTCTTCTCCGCCATCTTATATGCGGTTGGGTTCTCTCCTCACCATATCGTCTCACAAGACTTTCAGGATCAAGTGATTCCTGGCCAAGAAACAAAAGCAGAATCGGCCCATTCCTCAATGGATTTGAATGAAAACTGGCAATAAGATCAGGTACAATTCCCAGAGAAGACACTGGAGAAGAACCAAGCTGGGTCTATAAGAAGCCTCACATAAAAAGTGGCACACATGTTAAGACCACTTTTTTAACCAGCCAAATCACAGCGAGAACATCACTACTAAAAAAAAAAAAAAAGAACATCACTACTGTAATACTTGGCTCCTGATGGTCTTTGTTTTCTCACTATCAGTCTATGAGACTCAGTAATAAATATGAAACGTTGTTGGAAAAAACAAAGAATCATCCATGCTGTAGTATACATCAGAATTTCATTCCTTTTTAAGGATGAATAGTGTGCCACTGTACATATGTACCACAGTTTGTATATATAACACATTTATCCATTCATCTGTCTATAGAACACTTGGGCTATCTTTTGGCTGTTGTGAATTAATGCAGCAATGAACACGAGCATACAAATATGTTTGACTCCCTGCTTTCAGTTCTTTGGGGGTATACACATAGTGTGATTGCTTGATCACACAGTAATTTTATGTTTAACTTTTTGAGGAAAAGTCAAACCGTTTTCCACAGCAGCCAGGACATTTTACATTCCCACCTGCAGTAAGCAAGAGTTCCAATTTCACTACATCCTCACCAACACTTGCTCTTCTGTTTTTTTTTTTTTTTTCCATAATAGCCAACCACATGGGTATGAAGTGGTATCTCACTGTGTGCAGTGTATTTTTAGTCTATTATCTGTAAATAGAAGTTCACCTTGTGTTGACTGCTATAATTATACTTAGCATAGCCACAGAAGAGATATAAACAAAAAAAATTAAATACCAGTAAAATAAAGCACAGGGTTACAAAGATTTAAGTCAATTCAACTTTGAAAAACATATAAAAAATGACCAAAAACTGAAGACATGACACAAAACTTGGAAATTCTGTTTTACTCACCTGCGACTAATAGCTAAAATAATAACATTTTGGGTAAATGAAGATTGTTGCAAAGCAAGTTACAACTTTGTGATTTATTGTTATGACAGTGAAACAAATGCAGAAGTCACTCCTGAAATAAATCGTTTAAAAACACATTTATTCCTGGGAGATTGTGGTCACTAACCCTATTTTAAAGATAAGCAAATTTGAAATCAGACAAGTTCCATGGCTTGTCTTAGACCACAAAGCAGTTCTGTGGCAGGGGTTTGTGAAATAATTTCTGATTTCCAGGTTTAAGGTGAAAAACCCATAATTTAATGTGTATTAAAGCTAGGGTAACATGGCCGAACAATTTCCATTCGTAGCGTGAATAAACTAAGGGAAGTCGCCCACAGCACTGAACCTTACAACCTCCAGTAGCAATGACCAATAACTAACTCCCTGCCAGCCTAACTGCCATGCGGATTCAACTCAAAACTAGGTTGTTGGGGGTTTTCTCAGTGTGAGCTAGTAAACACTAAGTCTCTAACTTTGTCTCTCAAATGTTTTCATTGTTTTGTTAAATTCTGGCTGTTCAAAACTAGGGTAATTCTATCGTTAAACTGACAAAGTCTGTGTTGAAGCCATCAAGGAAAATGGAATTGCTTTTTGACAATCTTGCTTAAATCAGATATAGAGGTGTTACTAGTGTTTCCTGCACCATATATGAGAAAAAAAATGTATTGTTGACTCTCACCACATTTGATCCAGTGATTTTAGGCAAATTAAATAGATCTTTATACATATATCTTTATACATATACTGAAGTATCCAAGGCTGAAAGAACGTAAAATGCTGGGACTTGCTTTAAAATACTTCAGCAAAGGAGAGGAAAAAAAAAAGTATAGATGAAACATTTGTGACATATTTCAACTGTGTAACGTGGGTGACGGTATATAGGGAGTTCAGGTCACCTTTTCCATTTCTGTCTACGCTTAAAGTTTTGCACGATAACTTTTCACAAAATGAGTTCTTTCCCAAGTTACCGTCCTGGTTAGGAAACCCGAGTCGGCGTAGGCGAACGTTCTTGTCTTCGCAACGAAACCGGGCGAAGCTTCTCCAGCCGAGGTGAGGCGGCCGTGGGCTCCACGCCCCTCCGGCCCTGCGCCAGCACGCGGGCCGAAAGCGCGCACGTTTCCCTCGAGCTGAATCTGACAACTCGCTCGCTGCTTTCCGGGGCTGGCAGGATCGCCGAGCTCAATTTGGAAGTGGCTCACGCCGGCGGCTTGGGGAACCCGGACGAACTCCCCTCGCGGGCTCCAAGGTCCCGGCCCAGGGTGGCGGGCCTGGCCCCTCGCAGCCCCTTCTCTGGATCTCGAGAGACCCCCGCCCCCCGGCACCGCTCCCTCGGTCCCCGTACCTCGAACCCCTGCCCAGCCCGCCGCCTACCGTCCAAGTCCTCTTCGTCCTCCGACTCGCTGTCCGCCACCGCGTCGGCGACCAGGCCAGCGCCGGGATCGAAATCCTGGGAGCCGGAAGGAGGGGCGGCGGGCGGGGTGGAGGCTCTGGAGCGGGCCTCGCGCAGGCGGGTGAAATAGTCCACCGCGAAGTCGACGAGGTCTGGTGGCCGCTGCCGCAGCACCTCCACGGTGTAGCCCTGCAGCAGCTCCGTGAGCCCGGGCGGGATCTGAATGTGGCTCATGCCGGCGGCGGCAGGCGGGACCGGGCCGCCGGCGGCCACCGCCTAGGCGGGCGCTCCCTCACGCCGGCCTCTCGCCCGGCGCCCCGCGAGGTCTCCTCACGCGCGACCCGGGTCGGGCCTTCCTCGCGCCACGCCGCCCTTTGGCCGGGTGTGTGTCTCCGGGCCCCACCACCCTACGCTACTCCGGCCGGCCTGGCGCCGCCGCCGCTGTCACTGGGCAGCCGCCGCCGCCGCCGCCGCCGCCGCGGGCACCGACGAGCGGGCGAGCGGGACGGGCGGGGCGGGAGCCCGGGTTGTGACGCACGCGGCCGCGAGCGTGCGCGCTCCCGCCGAGCGCCAGCCCTCAGTGCGCTTGCGCCAAGGGGCAGTCTGCTCGCCCGGCTGCCCTGGTGATCTTCAGTCCAGGCGCAAGGATGAGAGGTCTACCCGCTAAGCGGAGTGTTGGTGCCTTTTATCTTTCATTTCTTCTTTCAGCACACGCTAAGATCCAACCATCTGCCTGCCCTTACTGGGTACCAGGGACATAGCTGAGAGCCAAAGGCAAGAATGCCACCTTACCATCTCGGTGTGGTTCCAGATATGGTGGAGAATAAGGGGACCCTCTTTGGGGGGTGACATTCAAGCTGACTCCGAGGCCTGGGCAGGATATAACCACAGGAAGAGCCAGAGGAAAGCCATGTGGACATAGAGGACAACAAGAGTAAAGACCTGGGAAAGTCACAACCACCCTGACTGTTGGGTGGCATGGTGGCATGATCATAGGACCCTCCAAAGTCTGGCAGGAGGTCTGTGAGATGTCAAAGAAAGAAGGCCTTGTAGACTGTAGGAGTTTCGATGGTATAATAATTTGGGAGCCACAGGCAGATAAATCTGGAAAAATGAGTTAGAAAATATGTTCCTTGAGAAAAAGGAATAAAGCCTAGGGCAGGAATGACTACTGTGCCTGTTTCTCTGCTTGAGGATTCCCAGGACTAGGTCTGCACACCTATTCTCTCCCCATACTCTGCCCTGGACCCTGGGCCCTGAGCCAGCATTGCTTGATGGTGTTTCAGCAGATGGCAACACACTGTTTTCCTTTGTCCCTAGGAAGGGGCCTAAGCAATCTGGAGAGGCCATGCTATTTCCCAAGCTGCACTTTCACCTACAGCAGATTGCAAAGGAAGAGAAAAAAGTGGAAACCTTCCCAGTGTGTCCATAACACAGCCCAGGTGCTGACCAAAGTCCCAGTAAGCATGGGACAGCATCCTGACTCTCTGCTGGGCCAAGTCAGAAAGTGACTAGATATAGCCTTGGGAATCTGAAAGCATTTGGGATGGTTAAGCTCTGCCTGGTAATTACCCAGTATTAATTAAATTCTTACTAGGACCTCTCATTTTGCCTTGGCACACATCCAGGAGCTCAGTGCTGCTGGGAACTGAGCATCTAGAAGCAGGAATACCTGATCCCCACTGGTGCAGAAGCCACCCAGCCCCCAGGCCAGGCAAGTCTGTGATTCCAAAGAGCAGTGTCTCCCTGGACAAGTTTCTTGACTCCTGGGAGAAGTTCTGAACCATCAACTTTGTTAGGGGAAGGGTAGTGTCCAGCTCATTCCCTGCTGGTGTCCTTATTGCACAATCTTGCAAAAGATTTACTAAATAAATGAATAATAAATTTTCACACAGCAAGAAGAGCCAGTGAGACTGCTCTCCTGACCTGTCTCAGAACTAGGATCCTTTGATTCAAAGCTATGTGTCTGATCTCAGAATATAAAGACTTCAGTGAGGACAGGGCAATGAGAAGCTGGAGGGGCAGGGTTCCTCAACTCTCCTCTGCTCCTGTGTAGACTGACCCTTCCAAGTTTTCCAGGAGTCAGCCCATACTCGAAACCAAGGTGGGACTCCCACTGCTCTGCCACAACTGGGGATATGACCCACTTCAAGAAATCCTACCACTAACCTTTCAGGAAGGTAAATTCGCAACTCCACTCTCTAGTTTTCCCATTTGTCAGGTTTTATACATTTGAAAGGGGGAAAGGCAGCTGTACAATTAGGACTCCAACTTCAGTTGCAAACAGGGTAGGAGGAAGCTACTCCAGGACTGATGACAGAACTGACGGTGGGCAGGTTCTCTCAGTCACTCCAAGGACCCCCTCTCAACCTCTGCCTGAAGGAGGTTGGTCCTCCTGGCTTAGTCTCAGATACCCTAGCTTGGTCAGCCAGCCAGCCAGCTAGCAAACATGGCATTCAAAGGCATCTTCAGACCTGGAGGAAATGAGGACTACAGAAATCAGGAACTGCATAGCTGTTCCTCACCTGTCTCCAAAGACCAGCTTCAGAGGAAGGATGGAGAGCCAGCCTCCAGGTCCAGCTTGACTCTCCTCCCCTTGCACCTGGTCCTCAGAGCAGGGATCCATCTCTGCCCCTCTGGGGAAACCCTTCAATAGCAAGGGGGAGTTCCCAGGGCCTTCATGAGGGTCCAGCTGCGCTGGCAAAAGAACAGGGCCTTGGAACAAGAGAGAATACGAGAGGCCCAAGCCCCACATTTTCGATCCTCACCCTTCTAGGATTGCCTTCATTCAAGCCTGTCCACTGGAACCACTGGGGGTTACCATGGCAACTGAACCTGCAGGCAGCCAGTAACTGGGAAACAGCTGCCAACAGCCAGTAATGGTGGGTGGGAAAGGTCAAGAACAGAGACCCTCGAAAGCAAGAGAAATACAGAGACCATGGTAGACAGAAGAGGAGGCCCCAGAATCCTGCAAGATGCTCTACTCAACACAGATATACTCACCACCCAGAAGGTAGTCATCATTTTGCACAGGCTGCCACACTACCACCCTCGGAACAGACATGGACACCATGGGGCCAGTTCTCAGAATTGTTTACAACTATGCTTAGGAGAAGACTCTTGAGAGTCCCTTGAACTGCAAGGAGATCCAACCAGTCCATTCTGAAGGAGATCAACCCTGGGATTTCTTTGGAAGGAATGATGCTGAGGCTGAAACTCCAGTACTTTGGCCACCTCATGCGAAGAGTTGATTCATTGGAAAAGACTCTGATGCTGGGAGGGATTGGGGGCAGGAGGAGAAGAGGACAACAGAGGATGGGATGGCTGGATGGCATCACGGACTCGATGGACGTGAGTCTGGGTGAACTCCGGGAGTTGGTGATGGATAAGGAGGCCTGGTGTGCTGCGATTCATGGGGTCACAAAGAGTCGGACACGACTGAGCGACTGAACTGAACTGATGCTTACTCAAGTGGGGCACCTGTCTAGTCTAAGAGCAGTGAGTCTGCTGATAATGAACATGGGTAGGGTACCAACTGCTATTTCCAATGGAACAGTTATTTCCTGTGCTCTTGACAGGTTCATGATTTAAAAGTTTTTTTTTAATCATGAACCTCTTTCCAGGAAGAAGGGAGACATTCATAGTCCCCTAGACTTCTCTGGAGGACACCCTGCTCTTGGCCCAGACCCCCTGATGCAGACAGAGGGCATCACTGTCTGCCCTCTGATGCCCTCCACCTGGTCTGGAGGACTCACCCCCAGTAGGAACACCTCCCTCTCCTCTGCCCCAAGGGGCTGCTTCTCTAAGCCTAGCCCAACCCCCACCCATCTCCTGGGATTTGTTGTTCATCTGACCCACTCTACATACCAGTCCCCTGGCCCAGTCTCCCTGCATACTTAGTGTCTACCATCACCTGTTTCTATTTTGCACAGACCTTACAGCAGAAATGGTGCTGCTATTGCTTCTAACAGGCTGAGGTTGGAACAACCTCCCCTCTGTCCTTTACCTTTGACCCAGTTAATACTCCTCTTTGTGCTTGGATAAGGCTGTTCTCACTGCCTGGTTGTTTTAACCCTTACTGCTTCTACTTAATGCTGTCTGTAGCAGTCTAAGAAATTCCTTAAGGGGGCCCCAATCTCTCCCCAACCCTTACCCCCATCAAGGAGAGAAGAGACATATCAGGAACAGGTGGCATTTCAAAGTGCATCATAAACAGGAAGTGCCAGCCAGAAGAGGGTTACTCACCATCTGCTCTGCTCCCTTCACACATATGCCCCCAGGGGCTTCCCTTTTTTTGACTTCACATCTGTTGAATCCCCAGAGGAGTAAAAGAATCCACCAGCACTAGCATCAAAGAATCAAAATATTCCACTTTCCAATAGAAGCTGTTTCAAAGGGCAAATTATTCAGAAGCAGGAGACTGTAAAAGTGATCCTGAGCCATGGGAATGGTTAGCATTTAGCTAGAATGCAAACGCACTCCCAGGGCTCCCGGGAAAAGGTTGAGGTCTCAGGACTGTCTCAAGGACTGAGCAGTGCCGAGAAGAGCTTCAGGAGACACCTCGGAGGCCATCTCCTCATCAGTGAGAGATTAAACAAAGGTATCCCGCAGCATGAGACGGGAAAGCGTAACACTGAATTAATTAATTTTCCCAGGAAGAGAACAAACAGTTTTCATCCTTGAAGCAGTTATTTTTTTTTTTTTACTTGACCATCATCCAGAAATATCTTACCAGGAATAAAGCTTTTTTCCTTAAACCCCCAAATCTTCAGCTTCTGGGCTAATTGGCCACACCCACTCCCAGATGGGGGTGGGTCCCTTCCCCTCTCACCCATATATGCTGACTGATAGCTCTGAAGCCAAAGTCCAGGGATCTCTGTGCAGCTGCAGTGAGGCAGGAAGTGCCAGCAGAAGTGTGACTGCCAGATGGGTCAAAGCCAGAGAAGCCCAGCTCTGGTAGCCTCTCTCTTCCCCAGCTAAGGACGGACAGCGTGTCACTCTCCACTCTGACTCCCTCATCTTCCCTGGCTGCACCAGTCATCATCTTCAGCCTGATAAGTAAGGCCAGACATCAGATCATACAGTGACCCCCAAGTGCTATGGGAACAGTTACCAGTTAGGTTGCCTTATCCCACCCCATCCCCCATCGATCTGACCCTTGGGGCCGGGGCTGGGGCTGGGGCAGTCAGGGAAGGCCGGGTGGGCCAAGACTTCTTTCTCTTTCTCTTGCTGAAATCACTGCCTGAATTCCATCCAGGGAAGGCTGCTAGATGCCTAACAGCCTCCACCGAGGCCCCTGGCTGTTTGCTGAAATGACCCAGAATCAAAAGAAAAAAATTTCACACGATGCGAAAATTAGAAACAATATTTATTATTTCCTGTCCAAATAGGGTGCTCTCATGAGAAAAGAGTGTGCAAAAAGAGTCTTCCTACACTCTGGGCTTTCTCACTTTCTCACTTATCCTAGCAAGCTGGGATGGTCTATTCAAATCTCTCCTCGCTGTGTAGGAGGGAAAGCTTTCCACCGACTCCCGGGAAATTAGGCTACTCTAGGTTTAATTCTGATTACTTGCATGCATTAAAAAAACAAAACAAAACCAGAGTGTTAACAGGCTCTCTGCCCCTAGGCACATTTGCTCAGTCTGCTTGGACAGACAGATGCGGGCCTCAGGTCCACCTGGAGCTGTGCAGGCCAGGATTAGAGGATACCTTGGTGGGTGTTCCTGGCTAGGGATCCAGGAAGGCCCCAGCTCCTAGTCAGCTGGCTGAAAACATGCAGAATGTCTCCCGTGAGAGGCTGACAGTCCCTCTTTCTCGAAGAGTATTCTGCGTGTAGGAGGGCCTGTAGTCAACTGGCAGACAGCACCCTGGCCACGGGTGGTATGTGGTCTAGAAGCTACTTACTCCACCTCCAAGTCCTCATGAGATCCCTTAAATTGACAAGAGAGGATTCAAGTTGCAAAATGGCAAATTACACCAGGTAGAGGGTGTGATTAAGACAATGGTCTCGACAGGTCCATGCAGAGAGCTCTCATCCCACCATCCCCCTCTCCTCACACCTCAGGACCGCCTAGTCCCGCCCACTGTTCCTCCTGGATGACAGCTTCTGGCATCCTGAAGCCTGGAGCAACCTTCATTCAGCCTCACAAGTTGGGCACGGCCCAGTTAAGGAACTTCATGGCAACTTCAAAGCCCAGGAAACAGGCCTGAGAAGGGGTTGGAAGGAAGAGAAAAGCCAACAGGAATTGTGGCTACTCACAGAGACCCCCAGCGTTGAGCTCAGCTGGCCCTGTCAGGACCAAAATGCCCTTCCTAATCTTACCCATCCCCCAAGTCATGGAATCAAGTTGTGCTTTCTCATCCCTAATAGGGAAAGAAAATAAATGTCCCACAACTGGCCACTTCTGATGGCCATGGCAGGAAGTCAAAGCTCCTCACCTTGGAGAATCACAAAGGTAATTCATCTGACAGGTTTAGGAAAGGGGACAAATAAGGAGGCTCTGGCTGAGGGTGGGACTCCAGAAAAACTGAGCCCCCAGTTCAGTCTCAGAAGCAAGCAAAAGTCCGACCACCTGCACTCTGCTCTGAGCCCCAAACGGAAAAAGCATAGCCCCCGCCAGTCACTCACCGCGTTGGCTGGGAAGGCTCGGATCATCACTGCATTGAAGCCCTTGTACAAGGATGTGATGCCTTCATCCCGGATCAGCTCCCTCAGCACATCTCTGAAACCATTAGGATATTTCCCAGGAGGCGCTGTGGGCAGAACCCAACCATTAAGGCTTCAAGAAGCTTTCTGACCTGACCATGGTGACCTACAAGGGGACAATTTTGTAGTCAAGTCTTCCTGCAGGGCCATAGCACCAGGGAGAGGCTACTGTGTGGGTTACCCAGGACCAGTCCACAGACAACACAGTTCACCCTGGAACAAACCAATGTCTGGATTATACTAGTGCCGAGGGAACGGGGAAAAGAATGAACGATGAAATCGTCCTTCCGCTCACGTGGGGGAAGGGAGGCTGACGTGACTTCTTCTCTCACCTTTTTTTGGTCACATTGCGCAGCATGTGGATCTTCGTTCACCAGGGACCAAACCTGTGTCCCGTCTAGTGGAGTCTTAACCACTGGACCACCAGGGAAGCCCTTCTCTCAGTTCCTTTATGTTTAGGCTGACGAGAAAATGAGTCTCACATTCTCAGGGCACAAATGACCACATGGGAGAGTGCTGGCCAGACACTCGCCGAGAGCTACTGTGGAGAGGGAGTATGCCTAAGACCTGAAGAGCTCCGTATCCCAGGGGCAGCCAGTTTGGGGGCCCACTCCAACCCCATCCACCCCTCTTCTCCCCTACTAACCAGTCTGGAAGCGGGACTTGAGCACGTCTGGGGGGATTGCCACAGCCCAGTTGAAGATCCCCGCAAAACCCCCAGCCACCAGGATCCGAGGCACGCTGAGCTCATTGACGCTGCAGAACATCAAACACAGCCCTGGTCACACAAAGGCTGTGAGAGTGGCGTTCAGATCATCCCCCTCTGTGCAGAGCTGGCAGCCACAGAGAGGGAGGAACTGCCTGGACGGAGGTGGTCCAAGGCCAAGACTCCTGTGACAAGGTAGCTGCCACTCTTTGGAGGAGGTTTTCTGTACTTGTTTCAAACCCTTGCTCCACTGGGCGAGGCACAGAGTAAGAGTATTGGTATTAGCTGGCGCTCAACAGTAACAAGAGGGAAGTAGACATGGAGACAGAAGCAGGTCCCATTTCTGCCTTCAGACCCACTAATGGGAAAGGGCAACCTACCGGTAATGAGGGAAAGTGGCTTCTAAGCTCTTCTGTTCTCCTCACCTCTTTCCCTCTGGAGTGAAGATATTTTTCAGCCACTCATATGTCATGAAATACATGCCACTGGCTGGAACATCTGTTAGTGGCAAGAAAGATGTAAAATAAATGACAGAAAATCCTCACAGATTCCTTGATCTTCGGATAGCCAGCCTTGGCATTGGACCCTTGAAGGTTTCCTGAGAAGTTCCTCAGCAGCACTTCCTACCTGCGGTGATCAAAGGTGGCTCTGGGGCCAGCACTGGTGTCAGTGAGCACAAAAAAGCATGACATTATTTCACCTTCAGAGGCCCTCTGAATGGTCCCCACTGACATGCCCACTCCAAGCAGTTTTAACTGGAGCTCCCCTCTGGCCTTCCTCCAAGCTGCCGTCCCAGGGCTATCTCTGGTGCCTGGCGCCACCCCAGTAGGACACGCCTCTCAAGCCAAACAGAGCGCCACTGTTACTAAGGCATCCTTTTTTCTGGCTGCACCACGTGGCACCAGGGATCAAACCCAGGCCCCCTACATTGGAAGCTTGGAGTCTTAACCACAGACCACCAGGGAAGCCTCCTACGTTAGTCTTTTTCCCACTTATCCCTCCAGCCGTGATTTCCCTCTACTTGCTACTGCCACTGTCATGACTTCCACCCTTGAGGGCCAGCTACCAGAAGGATGGAAGGTCCCCCCATTCTCATGCATGTCCACGCTGGCCAGAGGTGAAATGGCCTAAAACCAGGACACACCATGCCAGCCCTGTCAGGGCTGTGGCATGTATGGTGCCAAGGTTAATCCAGAGATCCAGGCAAGACCTCTCAGTGGCAAATCCACCACAGGTGGAGGGCTCAAAGGTTACCTCGCATGAGCGTGAGTACAGTCCCCTTGTAGATCCCTCGGATCCCAGCCTCCTTGTATAGCTTCTTTGCACAGTCCAAAGGACCAGTGTACTTGGTCTCCCCTGAAGAAGCCTGAATCTGAGAGGGAGGAAAGAATCATCAAGTCAGCAAGAGCAACATCCAAGTCAACAGACTCAGCAGGCCACGGAAGATTACATAGTGAGTGTGCCAGTGGTCATTATGCATTAGATCAATGAAAGACGTCACTGTCAAATCGACAGTTGTTTAGAATGTATAATATTGGTGGAAGTCACTATGAAATAAGGCTAGGTGAAAATATGACAAAATATACACACACTGATTAGGAAAAAATAAAAAACAGCAGAAGAATTGGAAAGTAACTTGAAAAATAAATTCCCAAGTATCTTTATTCTCAATAAAGGTAGTTGGAAGTTCTAGAAAGGACTAGACAAATATTTCAGTCATTTACTTATTCCTTCAACAAATATCCATGAAATACAAAATCCATTCCAAGCTCTAAGTGATCATGAAGCTTGGTTAAGAGAAGGTAAACTGGAAATTGTATTCAGAGTTCTAAGTGCTTGGACAGAGGTCCTGTGCAGAGCCAGGGGACGGCCAAGGAGAGGCCCTCTGTCCCAGTCTCTTAATTAATTAAGAAAATTAAATGTGCATTAATTTTTAAAAATACCATCCTTGTAGAGAAGGGGGACAAAAGGAAGCCAATGTAGAAAAATAGGGGAAACCTATTGAAAATGTGTTCATTTCCCCAAGAGCCAAGAGCCAAGAGCCTGAGGGCAAGCAGGAGGTATTCCAGAAAAGATCTGAGAGAAAGAGAGCCTGTACAGGATCCAAAGCAAGTACAGAGTCAAGAGGAATCCAAACATATGAGGGCATCAACCAAAGAGTAATTAAAGTTGGAAAGGGAGTTCAGATTTAAGAGTTCCCAAGGAGAAATAGTTACAAAATAAATATACAAATCCAACAATTTTTGTACATACCAACAACTAGTGGAAGAATAATGGAAAAGAATCTCATTCAAAATAACAAAATATATGTGCATCAAGCCATAGGACTGGCGTAAATAAAACTCTAAAACCTTTCCAAGGGATATAAAAGAAGAGGTGAATAAAAAGAGAGTAAGAGTTTTGTTGGGCTTCCCTGGTGGCACACTAGTAAAGAATCCATCTGCCAATGCAGGAGACGCGGTGTGACCCCTTGGTCGGGAAGATCCCCTGGAGAAGAAAAGAGCAACCCACTCGAGGATTCTTGCCTGGAAAATTCCATGGACAGAGGAACCTTGAGGGCTACAGTCCATGGGGTCTCAAAAGAGTAAGATGTGATCTAGCAATGGAAGAACAACAAAAACAGTTCTAGTTAGGAAAAGTTTTCAATCGAAAGATGTCAATTTCTCTGAAAATAATAAACTTAAGATAATGTCAGCTGAGTATCAGTGGCTTTTAAAACAAAATATAACTTCCCCAGATGACCCTGCCACAGGTGAACCTGGTATGTCTGAGGAATGGCAGGGTGGCCCATGTTATCAGAGGATGCTAGAGTTGACTCACAGTGACCTGCAGGGACAAAGAGGACGGAGCACGGAAGTGGCACAGTAACAGAATCCACTCACTGTTACGTATGGTACAGACTATAAACAGGGAGACAAGTGAGGAGGACCTTACAGGCACCCAGCACAGTGATGAAGGTGACCTGGGGCCACGTGGTTTACAGTGGAGGTGGTGGGAAGGAGCAGACTCGGGATACGGTAAAAGCCAGCTTAACTGTTCAACAAACGGGATGTGTACAATGAGACAAAAAGGAATCTAGGAGGACTCTGGGGCTTTAGGGCTGAACAACTAGACAGATGGTATTGCCCCCAACAGAGCTGTAGAAGGCTGTAAGTGAAGCAAGTACTAAGGAAGACCAGGCGTTCAGCTTTGCACATGGTGACTTTGAGGTGCCTATTAGTGTCCAGTGGGAATGTTGGATGAACTAGTCCAGAGTGCAGGAGAAAACTGAGCTGGTGATACAAATTGGAAAATCATCATCATACAGATTGTGTCTAAATATCATGAGACGAGAAGAAATCATCAGTGAGATGAGTGTAATAGCACTGAGTCTCATGCACATGAATATTAAAAGATCGAGAAGATGATGATGAATCAACAAAAGACATAGAGAAGGAGCAGCCAAGTAGGTAGAAAGTCAGGAGAGAAGCCAAGTGAAGATAGCTCTTCAAGGAAGAGTAGGGGACCAGTTGAGTCCAATCAAGATGGATCAATGTCCAGGTCCAAGAACTGAACACTGGACTTAGTGTAAAAGTCACTAGTGACCTTGATAAAAGTAGTTTTGTTAGCGTAGTGAGGCAAAAGCCAGTCTGATGTATGTTTTAAATATTAGAGAAGAGGTACTGGAGACAAAGAGTGGGGAAAAAAAACAACAAAAATGAAAAACTTTTTTAAAGAGTTTCAATGTAAGAGGGAGTAAAGACGGAGCTTCCTTGATGAAAGGATAAAGAATCTGCCTGCAATGCAGGAGACACAGGAGATTCGGGTTTGATCCCTGGGTCAGGAAGATGCCCTGGAGGAGGAAATGGCAACCTACTCCAGTATTCTTGCCTGAAGAATCCCATGGACAGATAAGCCTGGCGGGCTACAGTCCGTGGGGTCACAAAGAGTCAGACATGACTGAGTGACTAAGTACCCGTGCACAACCATGCACAGAGCAAAGTCAGGAAGTCCAGAAATGGAGCTGGAAGGTAAAAGAGAGAAGTCTGGATTTTTAAGGTGAAAACAGAAGCAGGTTCATGCCTTTATTGCCAAAGAGAACAATCTACTGGGAAGCAAAAACTGATGTTGAAGGAGAGAAAGAACTGCTGAAACAAGGTATCTGAATGGGCAAGAGGGGTTAAGAGGTGGGGTCAAGCAGAAGCAGAAGCATGGGCCATTCTTGGTGGAAACAGGCCAGGCAGCCACAGATGTAGTCAGGTGCCAGTAGGGCAGTGGAGGGCATTTGGTAAAGTTCTCTTCTGGTGGGTTCAGTTTTCTCTGTGAAGTAGAAAGCCAGGTCATCTGGTGAGAGGGTCGGGGTTTGAGAAGAGAAGAGAGGTACAAAGTAGCCACCCAGCAGAGTGGAGGAGTGCACAGGGACTGTCTCATCTAGGAGCAGAAATCAGGGGGACTTCCCTGGTGGTCCAATGGTTGAGAGTCCACCTGCCAATGCGGGGGGATACGGGTTCAATCCCCGGTTTGGGAACTAAAACCCCACCTGCCACGGAGCAACTGGGCCCGTAGGCCATAATTACTGAAGCCCGCGTGCCTGGAGCCTGCGCTCTGCAGCAAGAGAGGCCACTGCAACTAGAGAAAGCCCTTCAGCAGCAACGAAGACGAGCACAGCCAAAACTAACTAAATTAATTAATCAAAAAAAAAAAAAGAAGAAGAAGAAGCCATGATGGAAAACGCTAATGGACAAGGCTACTGAAAATAAACATTCAGTAACTCAAAATCAATATACATACTTCTAGCAAGTCTTTATTCTTCCTGCTAAATACCAAAGAAAAAAACAGCCCTAACATTATTTGTTTTAAACAAATATAAGAGGGCTCTGAGAATCTGGAGAGCAGAAGCAGACTCACTAAGGACTTTCTGCCTTGAGCAATGACATCATGGTGAATTCCCTGTATATTCTCATTTGACATATCTCACACTTGAGGCAAAAGATATTGGTGATCCAGGAATGCCAACAGGCACAGACTAAAAAGAAGGCCCAATGAAAGCCTGCATTCCCTAGATAAAGGATCAGAAAAGGAACAGCCTAGAAAGACAGAACATCTTTAGACAAAAAGCACAGTATTCTAGCCATACATCATAGGAAAAACTGTAGCCTCACCCTCACCCACATGAGCAAAGACCATGTGGGAAGCCCGGACTTCCTCCTTTGCAGGGCTGTAACGAGGTACTCAATGTGCTGCCTGGGTGTAGTCAAAGAAGACCAAGGAGGGAATGAGGACTTTCATCCCTGACAGCTGTATCCGGGGCTCTCCTGTCCTGTGTTGTCAGCAGAGTCACTAGAACTCCCACACCCACCCAACAGTAAAAAGCAGTGCCCCACCCTCAAGTGTCAATAGAGGGCAAGTGGGGCCCCTGCACTTGTACTCACTTGGCAGTAACAAGGCAGCAGCCCTCACTTCCTACTGGCGTGGTGTCAGAGAAAGCCAACAGAAAGAGGAAGTTTATATAGGGTCCAAAATCTCAATAAAATATGCAAATATCCGGGTTCCAACTGGAAATCGCACATCACATCCTAAACCAGGAAGATCTCAAACTGAAAGAAAAAAGCAGTAGAGGCCAACACCAAGATGACAGAGATGTACGAATCCTCTGACAAACATTTTAGAGCAGGCATTGTAAAACTCCTTCAATGACGAATCGTGAATATGCTTGAAATAAATTCAAAAAATTAGAAAGCCACAGCAAAGAAAGAAAATCTTCGCATAGAAATAGAAGATATGAGGAAGAACCAAATGAAAGTTTTAGAACTGAAAAACAGCCAAAATAAAAAACTCAGTGGATGGCCCGCTCAACAGCAGAATACAGTGGAGAGATAGAAAAAAAAAAAACAAAACAGCATTAGAAGACAAAACACTGGAAAATATCCAATCTGAACAAGACACAAAACAAACTGAAACAAATTAAACAGAACCTCAGGGACTGTAACTCCATGGGGCTATGTCAGAAAATCTTAATATATGTGTCCTCACAGTCCCAGAAGAAGAGAAAAGACAGTAGGACTGAACAAATACTCAAAGAAGCAACTGCTGAAAACTCCCCGAATTTGGCAAAACATAAACATAGAGAGCTTCCCTGACAGCCCTCTGGTCAAGAATCCGCCTGGGCCCCAGGCAAATAGCAGGGAGGGAACACAGCTCCATCCATCCACAGAAAATTGGATTAAAGATTTACCGAGCATGGCCCCGCCCATCAGAACAAGACCCAGTTTCCCCCTTAGTCTCTCCCATCAGGAAGCTTCCATAAGCCTCTTATCCTTCCCCATCAAAGGGCAGACAGACTGAAAACCACAGTCTCAGAAAACTAACCAATCTAATCCCATGGACCACAGCCTTGTCTAACTCAATGAAATTATGAGCCATGTGTGTAGGGCCACCCAAGACGGGCGGGTCAGGGTGGAGAGGTCTGACAGAATGTGGTCCACTGGAGAAGGGAATGGCAAACCACTTCAGTATTCTTGCCTTGAGAACCCCATGAAAGGATGAGAAGGCAAAACGATATGACACTGAAAGATGAACTCCCCAGGTGGGTAGATGCCGATTATGCTACTCTAGATCAGTGGAGAAATACTCCAGAAAGAATGGAGAGACAGAGCCAAAGAAAAAACACCAGTCGTGGATGTGACTGGTGATGGAAGCAAGATCCGATGCTGTAAAGAGCAATACTGCATAGGAACCTGGAATGTTAGGTCCAAGAATCAAGGCAAATTGAAGTAGTCAAACAGGAGATGGTAAGAGTGAACATCGACATTTTAGGAATCAGCAAACTAAAATGGACTGGAATGCGTGAATTTAACTCAGATGACCACTATAATTACTACTGTGGGCAAGAATCCCTTAAAAGAAATGCAGTAGCCATCATAGTGAACAAGAGAGTCCGAAATGCAGTACTTGGATGCAACCTCAAAAACAACAGAATGATCTCTGTTTGTTTCTAAGGCAAACCATTCAATATCACAGTAATCCAAGTCTATGCCTCAACAAGAAATGCTGAAGAAGCTGAAGCTGAATGGTTCTGTGAAGATCTACAAGACCTTCTAGAACTAACACCCCCCAAAAAATGTCCTTTTCATTACAGGGGACTGGAATGCAAAAGTAGGAAGTCAAGAAACACTGGAGTAACAGGCAAATTTGGCCTTGGAGTACCGAACGAAACAGGGCAAAGGCTAATAGAGTTTTGCCAAGAGAATGCACTGGTCATAGCAAATACCCTCTTCCAAAAACACAAGAGAAGACACTACACATGGACACCACCAGGTGGTCAACACTGCAATCAAGTTGATTATTCTTTGTAGCAAAAGATGGAGAAGCTCTATACAGTCAGCAAAAACAAGACCGGGAGCTGACTATGGCTCAGATCATGAACTCCTTATTGCCAAATTCAGACTTAAATTGAAGAAACCACTAGACCACTCAAAGTGAAAAGTGAAAGTGAAAGTGAAGTCGCTCAGTCGTGTCTGACTCTTTGCGACTCCATGGACTGTAGCCTACCAGGCTCCTCCGTCCATGGGATTTTCCAGGCAATAGTACTGGAGTGGGTTGCCATTTCCTTCTCCAGGGGATCTTCCCGACCCAGGGATCGAACCCAGGTCTCCTGCATTGCAGACAGACACTTTACCCTCTGAGACAACAGGAAAGTCCAAGCCATTCAGGTATGACCTAAATCAAATCCCTAACAATTATACAGTGGAAGTGACAAATAGATTCAAGGGACTAGATCTGATAGAGTGCCTGATGAACTATGGACAGAGGTGCGTGACATTGTACAGGAGACAGGGAGCAAGACCATCCCCAAGAAAAAGAAATGCAAACGAGCAAAATGGCTGTCTGAGGAGGACTTACAAATAGCTATGAAAAGAAGAGAAGGGAAAAGCAAAGGAGAAGAGGAAAGATATAAGCATTTGAATGCAGAGTTCCAAAGAATAGCAAGAAGAGATAAGAAAGCCTTCCTCAGTGATCAATGCAAAGAAATAGAGGAAAACAACAGAATGGGAAAGACGAGATCTCTTCAAGAAAATTAGAGATACCAACGAAACACTTCATGCAAAGATGGGCTCAGTAAAGGACAGAAATGGTATGGACCTAACAGAAGCAGAAGATATTAAGAAGAGGTGGCAAGAATACACAGAAGAACTGTACAAAAAAGATCTTCACGACCCAGATAATCATGATGGTGTGATCACTCACCTAGAGCCAGACATCCTGGAATGTGAAGTCAAGTGGGCCTTAGGAAGCATCACTACAAACAAAGCTAGTGGAGGTGATGGAATTCCATTTGAGCTATTTCAAATCCTGAAAGATGATGCTGTGAAAGTGCTGCACTGAATATGCCAGCAAATTTAGAAAACTCAGCAGTGGCCACAGGACTGGAAAAGGTCAGTTTTCATTTCAATCCCTAAGAAAGGCAATGCCAAAGAATGCTCAAACTACTGCACAAAAGGCACTCACCTCACACGCTAGTAAAGTAATGCTCAAAATTCTCCACGCCAGGCTTCAGCAATACGTGAACCATGAAATTCCAGATGTTCAAGCTGGTTTTAGAAAAGGCAGAACCAGAGATCAAATTGCCAACATCCGCTGGATCATTGAAAAAGCAAGAGAGTTCCAGAAAGACATCTATTTCTGCTTTATTGACTATGCCAAAGCCTTTGGCTGTGTAGATCACAATAAACTGTGGAAAATTCTGAAAGAGATGGGAATACCAGACCACCTGACCTGCCTCTTGAGAAACCTGTATGCAGGTCAGGAAGCAACAGTTAGAACTGGACATGGAACAACAGACTTGTTCCAAGTAGGAAAAGGAGTACGTCAAGGCTATATATTGTTACCCTACTTATTTAACTTATATTCAGAGTACGTCATGAGAAATGCTTGGCTGGAAGAAGCACAAGCTGGAATCAAGATTGCCGGAAGAAATATCAATAACCTCAGATATGCAGATGACACCTCCCTATGACAGAAAGTGAAGAAGAACTAAAGAGACTCTCGATGCAAGTGAAAGAGGAGAGTGAAAAAGTTGGCTTAAAGCTCAACATTCAGAAAACTAAGATCATGGCATCCGGTCCCAACACTTCATGGGAAATAGATGAAGAAACAGTGGAAACAGTTGCAGACTTTATTTTTGGGGTTCCAAAATCACTGCAGATGGTGACTGCAGCCATGAAGTTAAAAGAGACTTACTCCTTGGAAGAAAAGTTATGACTAACCTAGACAGCATATTAAAAAGCAGAGACATTACTTTGCCAACAAAGGTCTGTAGTCATGTATGGATGTGAGAGTTGGAGTATAAAGAAAGCTGAGTGCCGACGAATTGATGCTTTTGAACTGTGGTGTTGGAGAAGACTCTTGACAGTCCCTTGGACTGCAAGGAGATTCAACCAGTCCATCCTAAAGGAAATCAATCCTGAATATTCATTGGAAGGACTGATGCTGAAGCTGAAACTCCAATACTTTGGCCACCTGATGCAAAGAGCTGACTCATTTGAAAAGACCCTGATGCTGGAAAAGATTGAAGGTGAGAGGAGAAGGGGATGACAGAGGATGAGATGGTTGGATGGCATCACCGACTCAATGGGCATGAGTTTGAGTAAACTCTGGGAGCTGGTGATGGACAGGGAGGCCTGGTGTGCTGCCGTCCATGGGGTCACAAAGAGTCAGACATGAGTGAGTGTATGACCTGAACTGAAACATAGAGATTTAAGAAGCTGACCCAAACCTAAACAGAATACCCCCAAATAAATCCATGCCAGAGCACAGTGCAAATGAACTTACTCGAAAACTGAAAACAAAGAAAGAAGCTTAAGAGTAGCCTGAGAAAAATAACACATATTGATGTGAGTTGGACCATAAAGAAGACTGAGCACTGAAGAATTTATGCTTTTGAACTGAGGTGTTGGAGAAGACTCTCGAGAGCCCCTTGGACTGCAAGAAGATCAAACCAGTCCATCCTAAAGGAAAGCAGTCCTGAATATTCACTGGAAGGACTGACGCTGAAGCTGAAGCTCCAATACTTTGGCCACCTGATGTGGAGAGCCAACTCACTGAAAAAGACCTTGATGCTGGGAAAGACTGAAGATAGGAGCAGAAGGGGGCGACAGAGGAGGAGATGTTTGGATAGCATCACTGGCTCAATGGACATGAGTTTGAACAAACTCTGGGGGATGGTGAAGGACAGAGAAGCCTTGTAATCCATGGGGTCACAAAGAGTTGGACATGACTTAGCAACTGAAGAACAACACTGAAATATTTAGAATGACAACAGAAACCGGGGAGGGTAGAAAGGAGTAGCACAGTATCCTTCAGCAGCTGAAAGAAAAGAACTGTCATCCCAGAATCCTATGTCAAGTGAAAATTATTCTTCATGAATAAAGGGAAAATCAGGCATTCTTAGATGAAAGAAAACTAAGAGACTTCGTCATTCACAGATATATCCCAAGAGAATGGCTAAAGGAAGTTCTTTAAACAGAAAATAAACTATAAAAGAAGGAACTCTGGAACATCAGGATGAACACGGTAAGCAAAAATATGGAATATTATATAATGGTAATATGAAGAACATTTACACAGTGATAAAAAGGCCAATCCACCAAGAAGACATAGCAATTCTAAGTGTGTATACATTAGACAAAAATACTGCAATCTTTGTGAAGGGACACTAACGGAATTGAAAGAAAAAACAAACTCACAGTAACAGCTGGAGATTTCGAATTCCTCCATCAACAAACAGAACAACTAGACAGAAAATCATCAAGGATAAAGAAGTCAACACCATCAACCAACAGGATATAATCAACATTTATAGATTATGCCACCAAACAACAGCAGCACACATATTCTTTTTAAATGCCGTGGCACAGACAGGATAAACCATATCCAAGGCCATAAAGCAAACCTCAAGAAATTTAAAAGAATGTAAATAATACAGAATATGTTCTTCAATCACAATGGACTCAAACTAGAAATCAATAATCTCCAACACTTGGAAACTGAACAACACTCTTCAAAGCAATTCAAAAAGGAAGTCCCAAAGGAAACTAGAAAACACACTCAACTGACTGAAAACTGAAATATATTAGAGTTTGTGGGACATAGCTAAAGCAGTGCAGAGAGGAAACTTTATAGCACTGACTGTACACTTCAGAAGAGAGGAAAGGCTTCAAACCAATATTCTAAGCTTGCACTTCAAAAGCTTTAAAAAAAAGAGAGAGACAGAAAAGCAAACTAAACCCAAAAACAAGCAAAAGGAAGGAGATCACAAAAACAGAAGCAGAAACCAATGGAATTGAAAACAGAAAAATAATAAAGAAAATCAAAGAGGGGAGTTCCCCGTTGGCCTAGTGGTTAGGATTCTGGGCTTTCATTGCCATGGCCTGGTTTCAATCCCTGGTCGAGGAACTGAGATCCTACAAGCTGCATTACACAGTTGAAAAAAAAAAAAGAAAAAGAAAAATCTTTTTTGAAAAGATTAATAAAAACTGACAAACCTCTAGTGAGTCTGACAAAGAGAAAAGAAAGAGAAGTCACAGATTACTAATACCAGGGATAAAACAGAAGATAATAACTACAGACCCTGCAGACATAAAAAAGACAATAAAGGAGTACTGCAAACAACTTTACACACACATATCTGACAACTTAGACAAAAAAACAAAACTATCACCATTTTTCCCAACAGGAAATAAGTCATTTGAATAGGCCTGTAACTTTAAAGAAAGCTGAATTCATAATTTTAAAATTTCTTCCCCCAAATCTCAAGCCTATATGATTTCACTATAAAATTCTACCAATTCTACCAAATGTTTACAGAAAAATCAACACATATTCTCTACACAGAAGAGGGAACAATTCCTAATTCATTTTATGAAGCTAGTGTTACTCTGATATCAAAACCAGACGAAGGCAATACAGAAAAAAAAAAAATGACAGACTAATATCTCTCATGACTATAGATGAAAAATCCTTAACAAAATATAAGAAAAAAACTCAGCAATATATAAACAGAATCATATACCAGGTTGGGGAGTTTATTCCAGTAATGAATTGGTTCAGTGTTCAAAAAGCAATGGAAGTAATTCACTATATTAAGAGTTTAGGAGAAAAATCACGCGATCACATTAATAAAGGAAGAAAAAACATTTGACAAAAGTCAATATCCATAAAACTCTCAGAAAAAGAGGAAGAGAAGGTAACCTTCTCAAGTTGACAAAGAGCATCTAGCAATGTGGGAGACCTGGGTTCGATCCCTGGGCTGGGAAGATGCTCTGGAGGAGGGCATGGCAACCCACTCCAAAATTACATCTGTGTCTCTCATACTGGTTGGAGAAGGCAATGGCACCCCACTCCAGTACTCCCGCCTGGAAAATCCTATGGACGGAGGAGCCTGGTTGGCTGCAGTCCATGGGGTCGCGAAGAGTTGGACATGACTGAGCGACTTCACTTTCACTTTTCACTTTCATGCTTTGGAGAAGGAAATGGCAACCCACTCCGGTGTTCTTGCCTGGAGAATCCCGGGGACGGGGGAGCCTGGTGGGCTGCCGTCTATGGGGTCGCACAGAGTCAGACACGACTGAAGCGACTTAGCAGCAGCTCTTATACTGGCAGGAGGATTCTTTCCCACTGAGCCACCTGGGCTCCCTGAGGTTATATTTAATGGTGAAATGCTGAATACTTCCCCATAAGATTGGGAACAAGGAAAAAATATCCATTCTCATCAGTCTTATTCAACATGGTACTGGACGTTCTAGCCAGTGAAATAAGGATATAAAAGGTCAACAGATCAGAAATGAAGAAATAAAACTTGCAAATAACAAGATTATCTACATAGGAAATCCCAAAGAATCTTAAAAAAAAAAAATTAGAATTAATAAAAGCATTCAGGAAGGTTCACAAGATACAAAATTAACATACAAAAATCAACTGTATTTCAGGCTTCCCTGGTAGTCCAGTGGTTAAGAATCTGCCTGCCAATGCAAGGGACACTGGTTCAATCCCTGATCCAGGAAGATCCCACATGCCACAAGGCAACTAAGCCCATGTGTCACAAGTACTGAGCTCATGCGGTGCAACTACTGAAGGCCAAGTGCCCTTGAGCCTGTGCTCCACAACAAGAGAAGTCGTTGCAATGAGAAGCCCGCGCACTGCAGCTAGAGACTAGACCCCACTCACCACGACCAGAGAAAGCCCTTGAGCAGCAACAAAGACCCACCACAGACAAAAATTAAAATAAATACATATTTTTACATTTTTAAAAATCAACTGTATTTCTACAAACTAGCAATGAACATGCAAACAACAAAATTAAAATTATAATACCATTTACAATGTCACTTTACAAAGGACTTAGGTGTGTAAGAAAACACAGTAAGAGTTTATATGCTGAAAACTACACAATGCTGACGAAAGAAATTAAAGTTCTAAATAAATGGAGAGGTGTAACATGTCTGGGTATTGGAAGACTCAAAATAATGTGTTAATTCTCCCAAGTTGATCTATAGATTCAACATACTCTCAGCAAGAATCTTCTCAGTTTTCTAAACTATCCTAAAAGTAACATGGAAATAACAAAGAAATTAGAACAGCGAGAACAGTTTTTTTTAATTTTATTTTATTTGGCTATGTTGAGTCTTAGTTGCAGCACTGGGTCTTGGTTGCAGTGCATGGGTTCCAGGGCATGTCGGTTCAGCAGTTGTGGTCTTCAGACTTAGTTGCCCCATGGCATGTGGGATCTTAGTTCCTGGACCAGGGATCGAACCCATGCCCCCTGCCTTGGAAGGCAGATTTCCAACCACTAGACCACCAGGGAAGTCCCAAACAAGTTTTTTTTTTTTTTAAAGAATAAAGCGGGAGGGATCAGTCTAGACAGTTTTAAGACTTAGCCTATGGCTATACTAATCAAGACTGTGTAATATTAGTGTAGGGAAAGATGCATAAATCAATGAAAGAAAACAGAGTACACAGAAGTAGACCCACACAAATATGCTCAACTGATTTTTAACAGAGATGCAAATGTAATTCAGTAGAATAAAGGTAAATCTCCAGGAAATGGTATGGTGCAACTGGACAGCCCCAGAGGGGGAAAAACGCTCTGACCTAATTCTCATACATGATACAAAACTTCACTCAAAATGGACTCACAAACCTACATGGAAAAGGTAGACTATAAGTAAAACTTTCAGAAAAAAGCATATAAGAAAATCTTTGGGATTTAAGGCTAGGTAAAGATTCCCTTAAGATCTGATGTCCTAAACATCCAAAACTCTACCTATAAAAGAGAAATGAACAAACTGGACTCCATCAAAATTAGAGAAAATAACAAACTGGATTTCATCAAAATTTAAATGTTTGCTCTAAAGACTCTGTTGAGAGGATGAAAAGCAAACTATACACTGGGAGAAAATAATATGCAAACCATATATCTGACAAAGCAATAGTATCTAGAATAAAAAGGACTCTCGAAACTCAGTAATAATAATAATAAAAAAATCCAAAATAATGCAATTAGAAAATGGGCAAAACACATGAACAGACATTTCACCAAATAGGATATACTGATAGCAAATGAGCATATGAAAAGATATTCAACACCTTCGGCTATTAGAGGAATACAAATTAAAATAAGGTATCACTACACATCTCTCAGGATGGCTAAAATTAAGAATAGTGACGACACCAAATGTTGGTTAGGATGCACAGAAACTGGATCACTCATACTCTGCTCATGGGAATGTAAAATGATAGTTACTCTAGAAAAATTGGTAGTTTCTTTAAACATGCATGGAATTTCCCTGTGGTCCAGTGGTTAAGACTCTGCCCATCCACTGCAGGGGACATGGGTTCGATCCCTGGTCAGGGAGCTAAGATTACACATGCCATGTGGCGTGGGCATAAGAAACAAAAAAAGGAAACTAAACATGTAACTACCATATGACTCAGCAATTATACCTCTGGGCATTTATCCCAGAGAAATGAAGACGGATTTTCCCAGAAAAATCTCTGTACATGAATGTTTATAGCATCTTTATTTATAACAGCCCTAAACTGGAAACAACCCAGATGTCCTTCAATGGACAAAAATTAAACATATCTGTAGTACATCCATACTACGGGACTACTAAAAAGGAATGAAATATTCATACATTCCACAATCTGTACAACTCTCCAGAAAATTTACATTAAGTTGAAAGCCAATCTGAAAAGATTACATACTGTATGATTCCATTTATACATGTCTTGAAATTACAAATTTATAGAAATGGAGTTCAGATCAGTGATTGCTGGGGTGGTTAAGAACTGAAGTGGAGGGACTTCCCTGGCATTTCAGTGGTTAAGACTCCTAACTTCCAATGTAGGGAGTATGGATTCCATCCCTGGTCAGGGAAGGAAGATCCCACATGCTGCACAGGCAGCCAAAAGAAAAAAGGACTGGTGTGGGGAAAGGAAAACGAAAGTGGCTATTCAAGGACTACATGAGGCATCGTTGGCATGATAGAATTGTTCTGCATCTTGACTGTATCAATGTCAGTATTCCGGTTGCGATATACTACAGTTTTACAATACGTTACTTCTGTGGAAGAACAAGGTAAAGAGCATGTGGGATCTTCTTTGTATATTTATTTCTTTTCTTCCCTTTGTATTATTTCTTACAACTGTATGTGAACTTTTAATTATCTCAAAATAAAACATTTAATCTAAACAATGCACAAAATTAAATGACTAATGCAAAGCATGAGAAAGACTTGCCACATTTGATAAGAAATTAATAACCTTAATATGTCCAAAGTGTTTAGGGGTGGAGGAGTAGCAGGTATAAACTATCGGGTGTAGACAGGCTACAAGGATGTATTGCACAACATGGGGAATAGAGCCAATATTTTGCAATAACTGTAAAAGGAGTGCAACATCTAAAAATTGTATAAAGATTTTTTTAAAATCAGGGACTTTCCTGGTGGTCCAGTGGTTGACTCCACACTCGCAATGGAGGGGGCACAAGGTTCCATTCCTAGTTGGAGAACTAAGATGCCATGTATCACGTTTAATATTATTACGATAATATTAAATCAAAACATGTCTAAAGCTTTTATAAATCAAACAAACTGACAAATGAGCAAAGAATACAAACAGGCGTTTCACGAAGGATAGATATAAACAGCTAATATGAATCAAAGTAATTAAGCTCACCGACAATAAAAAGCAAGAAAAACTAAAAGAATGCAAATTTTTCACACAACACACTAGCAGAGATTGTCAATTAGATCCTGCAGAATCTGCTGGGAAGGGAGAGCTCTTCTTCTACTGATGGGAATAAAAGTGACAGACCTTTCTAGGAGGGCCACTTAGTAACCTACGTTACTAACACATACATTATGTGTGTGTACTCAGTCACCCAGTCACGTCTGACTCTCTGCAACCCCACAGGCTCCTGTCCAGGGGACTTTCCCCGGAAGAATACTGGAGTGGATTGCCATTTTCTCCTCCAGGGGATCTTCCCTACCCAGGGTTTGCACCCAAGTCTCCTGCATTGGCAGGCGGATTCTTTACCACTAAACCACCAGGAAACCCAACGTGCATTGAAAATTCTTTTAAAAGTATGTATCTTTAAATACACCAATTTCAAGTCTAGACATTTATCCTAAGAAAATAATAAGGAACACATGCAGAGACTTATTCATAAGACGTTCACTATGATATATAATTTGGATTGTCCCCAGATAAAGGATTATTGGGTAAATTACAGCCCTGAATTGAAATAAAGCACAGAAAATGATGTCTGAGAAAAATAATCACAAAAATATTGTGACATAGCAAATGAAAAAAGCTGGCTACAAAACTACGGCAGTATGTGACCCCAATTTTACTTCAAAAGATAAATTTAAAAAAATATACGTTTACTAAAAAGATGAAGAATTCACACAGAAAGTATAATGGTGGTTACCTCATGGATGATAAATACATTGTTTTCTTTATGCTTCTCTGCATTACCAAAATTTTTCTAGCAAAGACTATGTATTAAATTGCTTTGGCCATTAGAAGAAAAAAGCAGTACTGCTTTTTTTTTTTTAAAGGGAGCCCTGTGTGGTAAGGCAGGCAGCCAGTTCACAGCCTTAGCCTGGGAACAAGCCCAGACACTCTAAGGGCACTGAGCCTTTGGGCAGTGGGTGGAGACAGACGATGTTGGGCAAGAGCAGCCTCCCTTCCACCTCTGAAGACACGCAACTCACCTTCTGGAGTTCCTGAAATAGCTGCTAACAAGGGTGGATAAGTCTGAACTGACCCATCACAGGAGTGACATTTGGTTCATTTGCTACACTGTCCTGGTTCTTGACTCTAGTACAACTGCTTCCAGGTTCCTGAAAACCTTGAAACTGTTTGCACACCTGATCTGAAGCCTTTATAAAGGGTAAAAGGACATACACATCCACACAAAATTGTATACCCAGTAGAAAAGCTAGCCGCCTGCCTCCAAACAATATCTCCCCCAACCCTGATCCCATCCTCACCTGTAACAAGCACTTGATCCGCTCTCCAGGGGTCATAATTCCTGTGGTGAACACTCCGGATAACATCCCAGCTGCAAATATCTGGGGGTAGCTGTATTGAAAACAAAAACAAGAGGCAAGAACCTGTGACTAACTACTCAGAACTGAGGCAGCCCCAGCAAAGAAAAAAAAATCAAATTAAGTACTCGGACTGGGCGGAAGTCCAGCACAAATAGATTATGTTTCACACCAAAGCCAAGTTCTGTGTATATTCTGACATCAGATTTCCCAGGGCAGGGGTCTCAGTGCCGAGAACAATATGATCTTGGTCACAAGGCTCACGGGCACACTCAGATGGCCTCAGTCACAGGAGAGGTTCTCCCCTGGCCAGCCATGTGGTGACTATGGACAAGTTTCCAGGCCTCTCTGAGCCTTGATCTGCAAAGTTCAGGGTTGTTGTGAGAAATAGCTTATAACCCAGGATGTAGACCTCGGCTAACCCCAGATCTCCTCCAATCTCCCCTTCTCTGGATCACCAAGAGCCTGATAACATTTTAAGCAGAGACTCACACAGGACAGCGTCAAGGCCAGGGGAATGGCTGTGGCCATATCCACAGGCCAAGTTGTGAAGTATGTGCTGTAAGCTGCTGGGAAATGCCCTGTCAGGGATGGTACCCAATCAGGTGTGATGGGTCCTGTGGCTTCTGTGCAGAGAACAGTCCTCCAGTGGCCAGAGATCTGGATCCTCACCGTGGCCCTCACAGAATGAACCACACTGAGTATATGGAGGAACTGGAGGCTCCTAGCATCACTGCCTGTGCTGCCCCTGACATCTCCTTTTCTTTCTGAGATTAAGGAAAATCTGGTCTCCAGGCAGACTGGTCTCAGAGGCAATGGATTTCAACAGAGTTCCCACAATTGAACACAAGTTGCTGAAAAACTTCACCCTCTTGCCTGACCCTCAAGCCTCTCCCGACCCCAGGCCTCCAGAAGCCGAGCCTTCAGGACTATCACACCCCACAAGGAGCCCAAAACCTGGAGAAGAGATGTCAAATGGAGACAGGGAGACATCCACTTCCAGTCCTGACATCAAGTTTCCCAGGGCAGGGGTCTCAGTGCCAAGAGCAATACGAGCTTGGTCATGAGGCAGGGCACTAGTCTCAATGGCTGTTTTTCCCATGCACTCACCTCAGACAGGCCTCACACAACCACCTCAGGCGTGCAAGCCCAGCACACAGGCTGTTTGCTCAACCATCGAGAGACCTGCTTTCATGCCTGGCCTCCTTCACAGTTTCAGTTCACACTGCTGTCCCCAAGAGGCACCCTTTCAGCAACAGAACTTCCCCTCGTGAAACCAACATCTCTTCTTCCATGGATGCCCAGACCTTAAGCTGCACATATCTCCTGGGACTGGGGACTCTCCTCTGAACAGGGTCTCTGCATGTACACAGGGTACCATGTAGACAGCCTGCATGGGTGGCCCATTCCGCCACCCCTCACTCACCCCAGGGAAGCATCTGTGAGGTCTGGACCCTCAAGCTTCCATCCAAGGTCCTGGTAATGTTCCTTTCTGTACTATGCCCAAATACTACAGTGAGGAGGAGAAGGTGGAAGGATTGACATTCAGGATTCAGAACATGGAAGGATTATGGGGCAGGGATCGGAGTATCTCAACCTTTGCTCAGGCAGGAAGGGTACTTCTCTGAGCACTGATGTGACGGTACAGGGAATACAACCCACAGGCTGAGGCAGTAGCAGTCACCTCGTGAACATTCTTGGGCATGGCCCTGGTTCATGATACAGCTGTGAGCTAGCATATGAGCTAAAAGCCCAGATGCTCAGAGAGGACATGTGTCCATAGGCTATTTGGACTACCACAGCCAAACGCATGGCCCTCCCTAGTGGCCCAGGGGCTAAGGTGCCACATTCCCAAGGCAGGGGGCCCAAGTTTGATCCTTGGTCAGGGGACTAGACTCATCGCAGCCAAATAAATAAAAATACATATTAAAAAAAATAGTCAAACACAGCTTCCAAAGGACCCCACCCCCTACACTCACATTTGGGGCTACCTATGGCTTTTTATAGAAGCTGGCCACATTCAGAGAGTCATGGGGACTCCAGAAATAGTTTCATGTTACGAGCATTTCTATTTATGCCTCGCCCCTTACTCAGCCTGCTGCAGCCTGAAGTAGTGATCGAAATCAACCACAGAGCACCCTGGGCTTCCTCCCTTGAGCTCTAGAATCTAAGCTTGGCCAGCTGCTGTGGGCCCTGTGCTGCAAGCAGCCCCACCCAGCCGGTGTTGTCCCAGACTGAGTGTGCCTTGTCATCCTGGGTGTCAACTCAGAATGCCCTGCATCCCAAGAAGCCCGTTTTCATTCCCTGCTTTGTCAGTTCTGAGCCCTAACTCTACCTCATCTGCCTCTCCATACCCAAATCCAACTTCTGAAAGTCTACTGGAAGGAAACACTAATTTCTTTCACTGCAACAGAGACACCAATACTTGGAAATAATTATAATCATGTTACAAAAATGAAGGAAGACAGAAGCTGAAACCTTCCCTTCTCCCATCCAGGGGATGAGAAAGAAGGCTGCTGCTGTCATACTGTAGCACCAGGTACCTTGGTGATATCTAATACACATTTTAGCATTTGGACCTCCCAGTGCTGTGGGGCTGGTATTACTAATATTCCCAGTAAGCAAGACTACTTCATATAAGAAATAATGACAATCTAGTAAGGGGGGTTGGGGGAGGGCTTTGGGTTTTATCTTTTCCCCTGTTGGTCCACAGGGCAAAGGAAACCCAAATACCTCCCTGATACGGAGAAGAGGACAGCCATTGCCAGTCTGACAGTTCTTTCCTGTAACCTGCATCACATCACCGGCAGAACAGCATCACGTGCTCCGGGCTAGTAAGTAAGTACTCACCTGAGCACATCCTCTGGGTGTTTCTGTTGCAGTTTCTTCCCCAAACCAAACCCAAAGAAGCAGACAGCAAACATGGGGGTGACCCCGACGATGGGGGCAGCCATGCCCCGATATAGACCCCTGATGCCCTGCAAGGAAGCATAGGAGGGGAAGCTGTTTACAGACACAACTAACGTCTACATCACTGAAGCAGGGAAGCAGCATGTCCTCTGACCTGTGGCCTCCTTTCCCGAAGCAAGGAGAGCTTTAAAAGGAAGAATCTTCCCACACTTATCAGAAAAGGTTGTCTTCTTATATACTGTTGAAGAAACTGAAAACAGCTTCTAGTCTGGAAGGCAAACTGGCAACATGTAGTTTACACTTCCATCAGAAAACTACCTGTCTAGAAACATATTCTAAGGGAATACTCAAAGATATAAAAAAGAATGACATCAGGCATTTATTAAACACTGCATTTTGGAACATTCCCAAATAGGAGATTAATGAGACAAATTACGGAAACCTCATATTGGACTATCACACAGCCATACGATCACATTGTAACACGAGACTACTAAATTGGAAAAAAAAAGAAGCAGCAGGCTACAAAACAGAATGTACAATGTGACTTGATTGGGGGTGAGATACAGGTGCTTAAGAAATTTTTTTTTTTGGGGGGGTGCATGTATCTTTTTTTTCACATTAAAAATTTTCTTTAATATAAATTTATTTATTTTAATTGGAGGTTAATTACACTAATTTTTGTATTTCCTAAGAATTAGGATCTGAGGGGAGTTCCCTAGTGGCCTAGTGGTTAGCATTCTGGGCTTTCACTGTGGTGGCCTGGGTTCAGTCCTGGGTTGAGGAACTGAGATCACTCAAGTCACCCAGTATGCCCCCTCCCAAAAAAGACATAAGATTATTATTGTTAAAAACAATAACAAGACTGCACATCAATTTTCACCAGTACATTTAGATAATGAAACTGACTATGTAGTAGCCAATAAACAGACAGACAAATAGACAATCCAACCAAACAAGTTAGTACAACAAGGACAAGGAAGATCTGGGACCCAGAGACCAAGGGTTTGGCCCAAGAGAGGGGAGGGGTGTTCCCAGGAAGGTGTTGGGTACAGCGGGCCTGGGAAGAAGCCAGTTGATATGGGAGGATGAGACCCAGGACTCCAGGAGGAGTTTATTTGTTTTATAAGAAAAACAAAGCAAACAACAAACAGGCAGTGTGAAAAACCAAACAAAAGCATTCTACAGCACCTTTAGGACACAGGATGACGGAGGTAGAGATTCAAAGAGACACAAGCAAGAGAAACTGACACAACTGTTCACCCAACCTCAAGAAAAACAAAAAGCTGTACAAGTAATGAAATGCGCCCTGAAGAACATTACTTTGTTAACAGAGAAAAAACATACATAAAGTTGTAATCATGAAAACAGTGAACTGTATTAAACCACAAAGGATGATGAAAATTATTGGGCAGAGCAGAAAGAGGAGCTAAGGAATGCAAGAGTTAAAATCATCTACCACAAACAGATAGCTAAAACAGTTTTAAATGGATAAAATACGTGCATGCAGCTCGGTAGAAAACAGCATTAATAACTAAGGGAGCTGAGGGACTTCCCTGTTGGTTCAGTGGTTAAGACTCTGTGAACTTTCACTGCAGGGGGGAGGGGTGCAATCCTTGGTGGGAGAAGTTCCCAAAAAGGGAGGAGGAAAAACAGTAATAGAGAAGGTAGAAAGTAGCAACTTCCAGAGGATTGGGGTAGGGGGCTACTTTGTTACAAGTCCTTCAATAACAAACTAAGTGCTTGTATTATTTTAATACAAAATAAGGGCTAATTTTTGAAAACATGTTACAGTTGCTCCCTACAGGAACAGCAGGAGAGATGGGCAGGGGAGGGGGATGCTACACAGGAGGGAGGGTCCACAGACCTAGGCTGCAGAACCTGCCTCACTGCAGACTCTGGGCACTCACAACCCATCTTCTTTCCAGAACTAAAGGGCACAACTGTACTTGCAGCACTCCTCCCAGATCTGCAAAGGTCTAACATTGCTACAGGCCATAAGCAGACTCTCCAAGGACAATGTGCACAGGAGGTAAAGAGGGAAGGGTGAATAGGAAGGGAAGGTTCTGAGAAGGATCTGCAAAAGCCCCTTGGGACAAAACCCTCCCAAAGCCCCTCCCACAGCTTCCCACCTGGCTAAGGATGCCCAAGGCCAACAACTCCCAACAACTCCTCCAGCCTTCCTTCCACTGTCTGGCCCACCCAGTTCCATGCAGTACAACCAAGACCCGTCCAGTAGAACCAGAAAGTGAGCTCAATCTGGCACAGCAAAACCCAGAGACAAGCACAAATATGGACTGAGGAAGCCTCTCTGACACTTCAGGGAGTTGGGTTTATACAAGCCATTCTCACCAAGCTTCCAGTACCCAGCACATTGCTGAGGCACTAAACAGGTGCTCAATAACATTTGCTGACCAAGAGGCATATAATCCTGTCTCTCTGTAAGGACAGAGAACTCTTAGCAGACTGGAAGCTCAAAGCCTCCACTGGACACCGATCAGACTCCACTCTGGGTTGATGAGAGAAACACAGCCTTACAGAAGAAAAGACGGCACCATCTCTAGCATGGGTGATTGGGTAGATTCCACTTCAAAATCTTCCTCCCACACCTGGGTCCTGCAGGAGCCCCAGGAACAGCTTCTTCTAGTCTGAGTCCATCACTTACCAGCATCCCCTCTTTGTCTGGGTGATACCTGCTTCTTACTTTTACTTATTTAATAAAAACTATATATTTACTATTTATTCACATTAGAGTTATATTTTAGGCAACGAAGGTTGTTACCTATATGCTAATGAAGTCAGTAATAAGCATCACTAGTCATTAAAACTTTTTAAAAATCCCATTTTTTCACTCTAAGAAATAGCTGAAAAATGATTATACAATTCAATAACCTCACACCAATTTAGTTTCCTTGTCTATGGGTTTGAAGACTCATTCTCTCTTTCACTCTCTTTTTTCCTCAGACAGGCTGAGCTTTCCTCCAAATTTTACGTGAACTTCTGACACTGATCCCTGTCAAACAGACTGAACCAGCTTTGCATTTTCTTTTATTTCATGTCTCCAATTATTGCTCATGAATTCCCTGTGGTCTTGATTCTGCCTTCCAAGAGAGAAAGAACCATTTTATTAGCTTCATTCATCCACATAAAACAGTAACTGGAACTCTCAAACACTCCAGAGCGATGACAACAGGATATAGGATGACATGGGGGTGAGAGAGCCAGGCATGTGGGCTGGACCTCCCGCAGAACCATGCAGTCACCCAGTCCCCCAGAGAAGTAACACACCAACCATCTGAAAATGTGTTCCTCTGAATAGGAGAAATGCCCAGCACCATGATTCCGTACCTCTCTCATCAGAGTCTTCCGGAAACAGTCAAAGGTGCCAGAATACATGGGAGGCTGTCCAGGCAAACTTGGGGGCTGCGTCTGCAGTCGGACCTAAAATCAGAAATTAAAACACGGTCATTTCCCAGAAGCAGAACTGCCCGTCAGAGGCAACGGCCTGACCATCTGCCAAAATCTCAACAGAGAAAGCAGCACCTGTGTGCACATCTTCAGCATTCCCTTTATCTGCTGGATTCAGACTTCTCTTTCTTCTAGTTTATTACAACCTTGTACTCACAAGTCATCAGTAGCATGCTTCTGAAGAGCGAGACAGTTCCTCTGATTTCCTCAGCCACTTACTTTTGCTATTTATTTCTTATCTAAAGGATCCCGTGGTGACCAAATGGAATAGGTATGACCAGTTTACAAATGAGGAGACTGGGTTCACTGAGGTCCAGTGATGTGCCAGTAACTAGACCTGGCTGATGCAAGTGAAGTCGCTCAGTCGTGTCTGACTCTTTGCGATCCCATGGACTGTAACCCACCAGGCTCCTCAGTCCATGGAATTTTCCAGGCAAGAGTACTGGAGTGGGTTGCCATTTCCTTCTCCAGGGGATCTTCCCAACCCAGGGATTGAACCCGGGTCTCCTGTACTGCAGGCACACACTTTACCATCTGAGCCACACTGGATATCACTTATCTACTGCAAAGCTCAGCTCAATTCTAGGCACTCTCCACACTCATCTGAAGTGCTTTGTTGGGGGTTAGGTAACGTGCTCGACAAAGATATTTTGGAATGAGGTGGATTTAATATCCTGCTTTCCTTGGTCCTCATTCTTCTCCACCTTTCAGGGCATCCAATGATTCCAACTGTCTCTCTTTAAACATCCCCTCTTAGCACTCCCTCCTTTGTCTCCTTTTCAACTCCAGGTGCCCTCCAAGGCTAAGGAGCCTACCCAGGTGGTCCACTATCCCTTTCAGAAAACACGTTCCAGGGCTTCAGCTTATGTTCAGTGATGACTTTTACTCAGCCATCTTCAGACCTTCTCACCTCACCTTTTGGGCTATATTTCACTGCTTGGGGAAGCTCTCCCTACTCAAATCACCTCCAAAATCTCATCCTTTCGATGAATGTCCCATTTGTCCCAGAGCCACCAGTCTACCGTTTCTCAGGATTTGAAACTCTAGCATCCAACTACTTCCTGTGTTTCTCCTCTTATTCATGTGGGCACTAAGGCTAATGGAAAGTTCTTTCAAGATGCTTCCAGGATCCTAATTTCTTCCTCTCTCCATCTGAAGTCTTCCTCCAGGCAAAGTGCTTGCCCATTCTTACCCAGTGTGGTAGTTTTCAAAAATGCCCACTAACTCTTTGATACTCTTGCCCTTCAGAAGTTAAACCTAGATCCCCTCCCCTTGGATGTGATCCAGACTCAGTGACTCACTTCTATCGAACAGAAAGAGATGATATTGATGCCATGTGACTGCCAAGGCTAGGTGACAGAAAGGTCAGCTTCTGCCTGTGTTCATCTCAGGTTATTTGCTTTGGGGAGTCCGTCACTATGCTATGAGGATACTTACACAGCCTGAAGAGGCCATGTGTAGAGGAAACAAAGCCTCTTGACAACAGCCAGCACTAACTGCCAGAATGTGAATGAACCACATGCAAGTCAATTCTTTGGCTGAGTACAGTCCTGCCCAACATCTATTTGTTGTTTTTGACTGGAAGGAAGGGTTTTTGATTCAGTATTGGTTTAAAAAAAAAAAAAAACAGCTTTATTATGATATAACTCGTATACCATAAAATTCACCCATTCTATACAGTTAGAGGGTTTTTAGCAGTTGCAGAGTTGTGCAACCTTCATTATAATCAATTTGAGAACATTTTCATCACCCCAAAAAGAAACACCATACCCATTAGTAGTCACTCTCCTCTTCTCTCAGCCACTGGCAATTAATAAGCTACCTTCTGCCTCCATGAATTTTCCTATTTTCTGTATTTCATGTAAATGAAATCATATAGTATGTGGTCTTTCATACCTGGTTTCTTTTACTTGCATAAAGTGTTCAAAGTTCACCTATGTCAGAGAATGTATCAGTTCTTCATTCATTTTATTGGTAAATAATATTCTACTATGCAAATAAACTATGTTCTGTTTATCTGCTCATCAGATAGTGACAAATTACATTTTTTTCCATTTTTATTATTATGAATAATGGTGCTACCAACTTTTGCGTATAGAGTTTTGTGTGGACTTACATTTTTAGTTCTCTTGGGTATTGTATGGGTCAAGATTCCCCAGAGAAACGGAACCAATAGGATATGGAGAGTTATTTATTTGCTTGTTTGTTATAAGGAATTGACTCACACAGTTACGGAGGCAAACAAACAGCAAGATCTGCAGTCAGCAAGCTGGAGACCCAGGAAAGTCAATGAGATAGTTCTATTTCAAGTGTTAAGACGAGAGAACCAGGAGAGCTGATGGGCTAAGTCCCAGTTCAAAAGTCGGCAGGCTCAAAACCCAAGAAGAGCCAACGTTTCAGTTAGAGTTCAAAGGCAGGAAAAGACCAACATCCCAGCTCAATCAGTCAAGAGGGAGGAGTTTTGGCCTTTTGTTCTATTAGGCCTTCAAATGACTAGATGAGGGTCACCCACATCAGTTCAGTTCAGTTCAGTTCAGTCGCTCAGTCGTGACTGTGAAGCACTCTGTCTATCAGATCTAGTCCCTTAAATCTATTTCTCACTTCCACTGTATAGTCATAAGGGATTTGATTTAGGTCATACCTGAATGGTCTAGTGGTTTTCCCTACTTTCTTCAATTTCAGTCTGAATTTGGCAATAAGGAGTTCATGATCTGAGCCACAGTCAGCTCCTGGTCTTCTTTTTGTTGACCGTATAGAGCTTCTCCATCTTTGGCTGCAAAGAATATAATCAATCTGATTTCGGTGTTGACCATCTGGTGATGTCCATGTGTAGAGTCTTCTTTTGTGTTGTTGGAAGAGGGTGTTTGCTATGCCAGTGCATTTTCTTGGCAAAACTCTATTAGTCTTTGCCCTGCTTCATTCCGTATTCCAAGGCCAAATCTGCCTGTTACTCCAGGTGTTTTTTGCCTTCCTACTTTTGCATTCCAGTCCCCTATAATGAAAAGGACATCTTTTTGGGGTGTTAGTTCTAAAAGGTCTTGTAGGTCTTCATAAAACTGTTCAACTTCAGCTTCTTCAGCATTACTGGTTGGGGCATAGACTTTTTAGTTCCTCTTCACTTTCTGCCATAAGGTGGTGACATCTGCATATCTGAGGTTATTGATATTTCTCCCGGCAATCTTGATTCCATCTGTGCTTCTTCCAGCCCAGTGTTTCTTATGATGTACTCTGCATATAAGTTAAATAAGCAGGGTGACAATATACAGCCTTGATGTACTCCTTTTCCTATTTGGAACAAGTCTGTTGTTCCATGTCCAGTTCTAACTGTTGCTTCCTGACCTGCATATAGGTTTCTGAAGAGGCAGGTCAGGTGGTCTGGTATTCCCATCTTCTTCAGAATTTTCCACAGTTTATTGTGATCCACACAGTCAAAGGCTTTGGCATAGTCAATAAAGCAGAAATAGATGTCTTTCTGGAACTCTCTTGCTTTTTTGATGATCCAGAGGATGCTGGCAATTTGATCTCTGGTACCTCTGCCTTTTCTAAAACCGGATTGAACATCTGGAAGTTCACAGTTCACGTATTGCTGAAGCCTGCCGTGGAGAATTTTGAGCATTACTTTACTAGCATGTGAGATGAGTGCAATTGTGTGGTAGTTTGAGCATTCTTTGGCATTGCCTTTCTTTGAGATTGGAATGAAAACTGACCTTTTCCAGTCCTGTGGCCACTGCTGAGTTTTCCAAATTTGCTGGCATATTCAGTGCAGCACTTTCACAGCATCATCTTTTAGGATTTGAAATAGCTCAAATGGAATTCCATCACCTCCACTAGCTTTGTTCGTAGTGATGCTTCCTGAGGCCCACTTGACTTCACATTCCAGGATATCTGGCTCTACGTGAGTGATCACACCATCGTGATTATCTTGGTCATGAACATGTTTTTTGTACAGTTCTTCTGTGTATTTTTGCCACCTCTTAATATCTTCTGCTTCTGTCAGGTCCATACCATTTTTGTCCTTTATCGAGCCCATCTTTGCATGAAATGTTCCCTTGGTATCTCTAATTTTCTTGAAGAGATCTCTAGTCTTTCCCATTCTATTGTTTTCCTCTATTTCTTTGCATTGATCACTGAGGAAGGCTTTCTTATCTCCTCTTGCTATTCTTTGGAACTCTGCATTCAGATGCTTATATCTTTCCTTTTCTCCTTTGCTTTTTGCTTCTCTTCTTTTCACAGCTATTTGTAAGGCCTCCCCAGACAGCCATTTTGCTTTTTTGAATTTCTTTTCTATGGGGATGGTCTTGATCCCTGTCTCCTGTACAAAGTCACGAACCTCCGTCCATAGTTCATCAGGCACTCTATCTATCAGATCTAGCCCCTTAAATCTATTTCTCACTTCCACTGTATAATCATAATCATACACTTCCACTGTATAATCACCCACATTAGGGAGGGCAATCTGCTTTACTCAGTCTGCCTTAAATGCTAATCTCATCCAAAAACATCCTCACAGATATACCCAGAATAACATTTGACCAATATCTGGACACCCATGGCTCAGCTGACACATAAAATTACCCACAACAAGAAAACTGCTATGTCAGATGCTAACTCTATGTTTATTCAACCTTTTGAGGAACTGCTAGACTGTTTCCCAAAGAGGCTGCACCATTTACACCCCCACAAACAGTTTATGAGTATTCCAAATTCTCCACATCCTTGCCAACACTGACTGTCATCTACCTTTTTTTTTTTATTATTATAGCCGGTGTTAGGTGGATATTAGGTGGTATCTCCCTATCATGATGGATAATGCTGTTGAACATTTTTCATGTGTTTATTGGCCATTTGTGTATCTTCTTTGGAAAAATATCTGTTCAGATTCTTTGCCCATTTTTTCCTCTCCAATTTTTTTTCTGTCATAAAATACACATAAAATTTACCATCTCGATCATTTTTAAGTACACAGTTCAGTGATATTGGGCTTCCCTGGTGACTCGCTGGTAAAGAATCTGCCTGCAATGCAGGAGACCTGGGTTGGGAAGATCCCCTGGAGAAGGGAAAGGCCGCCCACTCCAGTATTCTGGCCTGGAGAATTCCATGGACTGTATAGTCCATGAGGTCACAAAGAGTCAGACACAACTGAGCGACTTTGACTTTCACTTTTCAGTGATATTAAATACATTCAAAATGTTGTACAACCATCACCATCATCCACAATTCTTTTTATCTCCTCCCACTAAACAGTAACTTCTCATCCGCCCTACATCCAGACCCTGGCAACCAGTCTACTTTGTCTCTAAGATTTTGTGTATTCGAAGTACCTCATATAAGTAGGATCATAAAGTACATATCTTTTTATGAATGACTTAGTTCACTGAGCCTAATGGTTTCAACATTCATCCATGTGGTTGCAAGTATCAGAATTTCCTTCTTTTTAAAGTTGAATAATATTCTATTATATGTATAGGCCACATTTTGCTTACTTGTTCTTCCATTTGTGGACACTTGGGTTGCTCCCATGTTTCGGCTACTGTGAATAATGCTCCTAGGAACAGGGTCTACAAACATCTCTTCAAGACTCTGCTTTCAATTCTTTGGGGTAAATATCCAGAAGTAGGCTTGCTGGATCATACAGTAATTCTATTTTTACTTTTTTGAGATACTGGTATACTGTTTTCCACAGTGGCTGTACAATTTAACATTCCCAATAATAGTGCATAAGGGTTCCAGAGTCTCTGCATCCTCCCTGACCCTTGTTATTTTGTTTTATTGATAGTAGCCATTCATTCTATATTTTTTATTTGCATTTTCCTAATGATTAGTGATACTGAACATTTTTTTCATGGTTTTTTCCAATTATATATCTTCTTTGGAGAAATATATATTTAAGCACTTTATCTTTTTTCAGAGCATGCAACAATGTCTTTTATTATATATGGGTTTTTAAAATTATTTTTGCAATATCTCCATACACAGGCAAAAAAAAAAAAATTGTTTAGCATATTGGAACTTGCAAACCTGATCACTGCAGAGAGAAGGGAAAATTATCCCTACAGCATGCTTAACCAGGAGGCCAGTTCATCTGCCAACCTTCAAGAACATGGAGATGAACATGACAGACAGATTGGCCCCCATCTGAGCCTTCATTCACCACCATTTGATAGCCCTTCTTCAGGCCCAGATCTGCAGCACATTTCTTGCCAACAATCATCAAATGCCCAAGAAGTCTTTCATCATCTGCTGCTGCTGCAGAAATCTGGGATATATGTTTTTTGGGTGTCACCAGAAAATCTGTAGGTGCTTGAGGGGAAATGTCATGGAAAGCAAGACACTGGTCATCCTCATAAATGATTTTGGCTAGGATTTCCTTGTGAATCATCTTCCTGAAGATGGTGTCGCTGCCAGGCCGGGCGACCTGAGCCTTGATGATCTCATCTGCCATCTCTGCCTCCCTCCTGAGTGCCCGGCTGGGGAGAAGGTTGGGAGGAGGCTTTGCTTATTCTTAAATTGGGTTGTTTTTTGTGTTATTGACTTGTAAGAGTTCTTTTATATATTCTGGATCCCAGACAACATCTGCAACTTCACAAGAAATCCTTGAGCCAGACTACCCACCTAAGCAGCTCCCCAAATCCTGTCTCACAAAGATCAAGAGAGTTAATGAATGTTGTTGTTGTTTTGGCTGCACCGTGCAGCATGCAGGATCCTAGTTAACCAACTATGGATGGAGCTCGAACCCATGCACCCTTGCAACATGGAGCTGCAACCATTGGACTGCCAGGGAAGTCCCTATTGTTGTTGTTTTAAGCCACTAAGTTTTGGGGTAAGTTGTTACATTGCAAGAAAACTGATATACCCAGTCATTATACTTCTGCAGTCTTTTTCCTGCTCTGTGTTCTATTTCCTAATCCTTCTCAATTTGCTATCATACTAACCTTTCCAATACACCATTTTCATCATGCTGTTCCTCTATTTATTTAGGTTGGTGCAAAAGTAATTTTGGTTTTAGATTGTTGAACTCTGCCATTTGATACTGAAATACATTATTCTTTATTTATTTATTTTTTTGTTTTGGAATACATTCTTAATTGTGGTTATATTACACATCTTTAATGTACATTTGCTGCTTTATGTTTTTTGCTAACGAATTGTTACTTGCTGTTTACTTTATATGTATCCTAGACTATGCAAAAGATATTAGACAAAAAGCAAATTCGAGTGATTTTCTTATACTAGTTCAAAATGGGTCATAAAACAGCTAAGACAAATCACAACACCAACACTGCATTTGGTCCAGGAACTGCTAATGAACACACAGTGCAGTGGTGGTTCAAGAAATTCTGCAAAGAAGATGAGAGCCCTGAAGATGAGGAGCACAGTGGCCAACCATCAGAAGTTGACAACGACCAACTGAGAGGATTTGAGTGCTCAGGAATGGATGCTTCTGAACTGTGGTGTTGGAGAAGGCTCTTGAGAGTCTCTTGGACAGCAAGGAGATCAAGCCAGTCAATCCTAAAGGAAATCAGTCCTGAATATTCACTGGAAGGAGTGATGGTGAAACTGAAGCTCCAATACTTTGGCCACTTGATGTGAAGAACTGACTCATTGGAAAAGATCCTAATGCTGGGAAAGACTGAAGGCAGGAGGAGAAGGGGATGATAGAGGATAAGATGATTGGATAGCATCACCAACTCGACGGACATGAGTTTGAGCAAGCTCTGGGAACTGGTGTTGGACAAGGAAGCCTGCCATGCTGCAGTCCATGAGGTCACAAAGAGTTGGACACAATTGAGCAACTGAACTGTACTGAACTGAATTGAGAGGATCATCAAAGCTGATCCTCTCACAACTACATGAGAATTTTCTCAAGAACTCAAGGTCTACCATCCTACAGCTGTTCAGCACTTGAAGCAAACTGGAAAGGTGAAAAGCTCAATAAGCAGGTGTCTCATGAGCTGATCACATAAAAAAAATAATAATCATTGTGAAGTATTGTCTTTTCTTATCCTGTGCAACAACAGCAAACCATTTCTCAACTGGATTGCGACATGTGACAAAAAGTGGATAGCATACAACTGGTGAAGACCAGCTCAGTGGCTAGACTGAGAAGTTCTAAAGAATTTCCCAAAGCCAACTTGCACCAAAGAAAGGTGATGGTCACTGTTTGGTGGTCTGCTGCTGGTCTGATTCACTACAGCTTTCTGAATCCTGGCAAAATCATTACATATGAGAAACCAATTCTCTGCGACAACGCCCGACTGCACATTGCACAAACAAAACTTCAAAAGTTGAATGAATAGGGCTACAGAATTTTGTGTGACCTCTTGCCAAACGACTACCAATTCTTCAAGCAACTCAACAACTTTATGCAGGGAAAATGCTTTCACAATCTGCAGGATGCAGAAAATGCTTTTCAAGAGTTCATCGAATCCTGAAGCATAGCTTTTTATGCTACAGGAATCAACAAACTTATTTCTCATTGGCAAAAATGTGTTGCTTGTAATGGTTCTGATTTTTATTAATAAAGATGTGTTTGAGCCTAACTATAATGATTTAAAATTCAGAGTCCAAAACCACAATTACCCTTGCACCAACCTAACAAATTTTTCATTCTTGATTTTGTGAGGGCTTTTGTTAGTCCTGCGCTCTAGGCAATGGAGGTGACATGCAAAGCTGAGGAGTTTATGGAACAGAACAGTAGACAAGCCCAGAGGCTCCCACTGCTTTACATCCAATATCCCTTACTTGGCCTTCAGATTCTCCATGGTCAGGCACAAACTCCTCAAGTTAGTAGAAGGAGAGAGAGATGGACCAAAAGTTCTGACTGATACCTTTTTTGTGATTTTGTACAAACTCATACCTGTCTCATCATGACAGCCATCACTTCGGCCCAGCAAGAACATTAAAGTCCTCCATGACTGGTCTTCTTTTACAGCCTGGTTCCCACTGCCAAGCCTATATCCACTTTCACTCCTGCCTTCCCTCTGCCTGGAATATCTGGGTCTCCCTACTTCTCCAGTTAGAACTCAGCCAGCCCTTCACCACCATAAAATCTTTCCAAGCTGAAGAGCTGCAGTTCCTGCCTTTCCAGACCGCTGTTAGTTGCCTTGGGTCTCTGAAAGTGTCTCTTGGCCAAGCTTTGACCAGAGCCCACCTGGCTCCCTGAGGTCAAAAGGACAGTAGTCAGCAATTTGTGGGTTTGGCTTAAATCAAAGGGAGACTTTCTGATTTTTAAAAATGCAGTGAGGGCTTCTCTGGTGGTCCAGTGGTTAAGAATCCACCTTGCAATGTAACAGACGACAGTTCGATCCCTGGTGAAGGAAGTTCCCACATGACATGGAGCAATGAAGCCCTAGTGCCACAGCTACTGAGCCTGGGTGCTGCAACTAGTGAAGCCTGCATGCCTGAGAGTCTGTGCTCTGCAACAAGAGGAGCCTCTGCTATAAGAAGCCTGTGTACTGCAACCAGGGAGTAGCCCCCACTCGCTGCACCTAGAGAAACCACACAAAGTAACAAAGACTAGGCACAGTCAAAAGTAAAATTAATTAATTGATTTTTAAAAGATAAAAGCTTAAAAAAATGCAGTGAGCATTTTCAGTCATTTACATTTCAGTACACAGATCATCCTTCCCTTCCTGGGAGTGACATCTGATGGGGAGGAAGGGCAAAGGATATGGAGATAGGAGCAACACTCGTATTAGGGAGCAATAGGATTTTGTTTTTCTTTAAAGAGAGGCCCCAGATAACTAGAACTAACAAGATCAAGAGTAGAAATAGAGGCCAGACAATTCTCCCCTACATCAGTGTTGCTTAGAACGACTACTGTTGGGGAAGCCCTAATACACATGGCATTTATCAACTACTGAATAAACATCTGATTTCATGTTTCACAGTGCCCAAACCAGCCCGATGGCTTTAATCTTAGTCTTGCGATAAAATGACCCCAGATCTTCTTCTAGATGAAAGGTAGCAAAGAGCCTGCTGCCCAAACTTACTCAGAGAACATCACCAAAGCAATTTGCTTTGGTGGAGGAAACCCAATTCAACAATCCAAGAATTCCTCTACACAGGGGAAGTCCCACTCTGCAAGACTCATGTCTGCTCCCCACAGGCTCACCCTGGCCATGAACTGTCAATTTTCTCCAAGTGTGCGCAGAGATAAGGTTAGAAAACTAGGATGAAGCTTTGAAGGCTAAGTCACAGGGTATGGACTTTGGTCTCCAGTAAGGCCTTGCTGTAAGTGCTGCAGGGGAAAGAGGTGATGTGCGATATGAGGCTAACCAGGGAACAAGCCTTGATGAGTTTCCACCTTCCCAGAGCCTCAATCTGACCATGGCTTCCACACCAAGTTGTTGTGAGGATCAACCTGGCTCTGGGCAAAGCTGATCACTTGATTTCCTTGGAAGGGACTCAGTCACTGAGGGCACTGTTGCTTCCCACAGGAGACTGCTGAGGTTAACATGAGGCGACAGACTGAAGATGGTTAAGAAAGGTGCAAAAGAGAGTGCCAGAGCACTTTGGCCCCAGAGAAATGTGTCAAAAGACATATCTAGAGTAACCTGCTTTTAGCTCTCTTCCAGAAGAAGGATTTACAGATGACCTGTATCAACCTTGCTGATGTTAGGGTTTGCAGAAGTTAGAACTTTGAGCAGGTGCTTTTTCTTTACCATCCCAAGTAGGGGCGCCAGATGAGAAAAGGTTGCCAGACAGAGAATTTTTTTAAAATCAAGAGTCTTCGGTGGGCGATTAGAGGCTTCTCACTCTGCGCCGTCTAACTCCTTGGGGCGCAGGAACAGTTTCCTCCACACCCGAAAGGGTCGAGAGGGAGATTCCCCAGATTTCTCACGGAAGCTCCCCGGGGCCCCACTTCTGTCCCGGACCAAACGTCGCGAGAGACCCCGCTTCCCGCGCCCTGCTCGGTAGGGCCTCCTCCCTCCAGCCCGCGCGCCCCAGCCTCCTCGCACCTTGATAGTGTCCAGAGGGTGTCCCACGAACACCAGGCACATGCCTCCGAAGCCGCCGGCCAGCAGGTTCTTGAGCGGGCTAATGGGCTTCACCTCGTCTGCCATGGTCAGTCCGTCCGTCACACTGCCTGTGGTTTCCCGACCGGCTTCGCTCCACTGCTCCAGCCGCGGCGCCGGCGCCGCCGACCTTTCACCCACTTTCGGGTGGGCGGGGCCTGAGCCCGGGGCAGGTCGGGAGGTGGGCCTAGACCGTCTGCCGGCCCCGGCTTCGGCTGGCGGCGCTGCTTCCGGCCATAGCTCCTCCTCGATGGGCGTGGCTTGAGGGAGAGGGGCTGGCTCCTACGCCTTCTGGGCGGTATTTTGGAGTGGCGGTTGGTGGGGGTGGACTGCAGTTAGTTCAGTTCAGTTCAGTTCAGTAGCTCAGTTGTGTCCGATTCTTTGCGGCCCCATGAGTCGCAGCACGCCTGTCCATCACCAACTCCTGCAGTTCACTCAGACTCATGTTCATCGAGTCGGTGATGCCATCCAGCCATCTCATCCTCAGTCGTGCCCTTCTCCCCTGCCCCCAATCCCTCCCAGCATCAGGGTCTTTTCCAATGAGTCAACTCTTCGCCTGAGGTGGCCAAAGTATTGGAGATTCAGCATCAGTCCTTCCAATGAATACCCAGGACTGATCTCCTTTAGGATGGACTGGTTGGACCTCCTTGTAGTCCAAGGGACTCTCAAGAGTCTTCTCCAACACCGCAGTTAAAAAGCATCAATTCTTCAGCGCTCAGCTTTCTTCACAGTCTAACTCTCACATCTCCTCCAGAAACTCTTCCTGAACTCACCTGTTTCCTCCCTTAAATTCCCGGTCCTCTGTCCACTCCGCTGAAGGTGACTGCTCTCTGCTGTGTGACAAAGCACCCTTTCAGGCGCTGAAGGCACAGCACACGGGTCCTTGTTCACTAGCAAAGTTAGTGAAAAATGCATAGTGTATCAAGTGGTGAGAACTACTATGAAGAAAAATAAATCTGGAGAGAGGATAAGGATCAGTATTGGGGGCGGGGGGATGGGGGGGCAAGCAACCTGCAGTTTTAATTAGGTGAGTAAAGGACATTCTCACGGAGAAGGTGAGTGGACTCAAGGCCTGAGAAATTGAGGAGGTGAGTTCTGTCTATATGTATGGGGGGACCGGGGTGGGCGGTATGGGGAGGGAGGGATCTTCCAGGCAGAAGACTGCAAACTCGGAGACGGACTGTGTCTGGACTGTTTGAGGGACTACTGAGGCCGACATGGTGCCAACGGTGACATATCAAGTGGGCTTTGTGTGCCACCGTAAGGACATCAGCCTCTCCTTTAAGAAGATGGGAGCCATTCTGGGGTTCTGAGCAGAGGAGTGACATAGTCTGACTTGTGAATTAACAGAATCCCTCTTACTGCCAGTTGAGAACAGACTAAGAAGCTGGGAGACTTGAGGAGGCTAAAGGTCATAGTCAGAGATGCTGGATTGGATTGGATCAGAGAACAGCAGCGGAGAAGGCAATAGCACCCCTCTCCAGTACTCTTGCCTGGAAAATCCCATGGATGGAGGAGCCTGGTAGGCTGCAGTCCATGGGGTAGCGAAGAGTCAGACACGACTGAGTGACTTCACTTTCACTTTTCACTTTTATGAATTGGAGAAGGAAATGGCAACCCACTCCAGTGTTCTTGCCTGGAGAATCCCAGGGATGGGGGAGTCTGGTGGGCTGCCGTCTATGGGGTCGTACAGAGTCGGACATGACTGAAGCGACTTAGCATCAGAGAACAGCAGAGGAGGTGATGAGATGTGTTTGGATTCTGAATATATTCTGAAAGAAGAACCTAGAGGAATTGTTAATGAATATAACAATTAGGAGTTAAGTGAAGCCGCTCAGCCATGTCCAACTCTTTGCGACCTCATGAGCCTACCACGCTCCTCCATCCATGGGCTTTTCCAGGCAAGGGTACTGGAGTGGGTTGCCATAAAGGTGATATTTATGTTTTTGACTTATTCACTCTTGGTGCACGGTATTTAGGTATCCACTATATAACTTGTCATTTCTGTATGTTTGAAATTTGTCAAATGAAAAATTTGTAAACAATAAGCATACCCCTACTCTGTAGCAGGAACCTCACTGCCCAGGTAACCTGATAGCAATTCTCCTCTGCAGGCACTCCCAAGCTAGAACGAAGCCTAGAATGGGGAGGATGGACCATGTACACTACGGGTGGAAAGATTAGTGACAGGAACAAAACTGGGATCAGGAAGTGATGGGGTCTGACTGGGGCAGAAGACCTGTAAAGGGAGTGGAAGTCAAGGAGGCTGGGGCAAGGCTCGAAAGTCTGTTCACGCTATGCTACAGGCTTTTTCTAGATGAGGATGGGGAACCATGGAACAGTTTTAAGCACAGCGGTGACATGATCAGATTTGTTTAGAAAATCTATTTGGGATGGATGAATTTGTGTTGGGAGAGAATGGAAGCAAGGAGAACAGTTAAGAGAAAATTACAGTGGTCCAGGCAAGAGGTAGTGAAGGCGTTAACTGAACAGGATGTTCATCACTGGATTGGCCTTATTGGAAAGTCCAAGATTAAGAGTTTGGTAATGGGACCATGTTTATTTCACTTGTGACTTCTAACACTCCGGCTGCAGAAGGGGAGCTAACTTAGAGTTAATCTGCATCAGAGCAGCTTCAGGAAGAGGTGCTGTTTGTTATAGAACAGCCCTCCTGATAAACTTTCCTGGTAGACCCTCTTGGTAAACCTTGACAGACCTGAACATGGACTCCACTCAAGCCCACCAAGTTCTATTAAATCTTCATAGGGTAACTGATGATCCTCCAAACAAATGGTCTTCCTGTTTCCTCATCTGATAAGCCTTTACACACTGTTAGAAAACTTACCTGAAATTTAACCTGACTGTCATTCATTGCATCAGAATAAAAGTGGTTCAGGGCAGACAAGGCTTTTCATATTTCATGCTAGCTTACTGTTTCAACCGTGTTTTCCCCTAGACTGTATCTTCCTCTCTGAGCAAACTTAGCTTCTACTGGTTTACCACACAGCCACACAGCCTGTTACTTAACTGACCCCACCCTCCACCACCCAGTAGCCAGGCCTTTACATATCCTGTCCCCTTCAGCACGAGGTATCCTTCCTATCCCCACTCCAGGTAACATACTGATGCAGGAGATCGATACCAAGTTGCCCATATGCTAGACATCGTCTGACCAGTGGTTCTTAGCCATGTGGGAGGTGGAGAATTCCTGGCACCCTCTCCCAGAAAAATGTTCACATGCATATGCACCTCCAGGTTTGCTGTCAGTTCCACAAGCTTCATGTCAGGTGGCATCACTGGCTTGATGGACATGGGTTTGAGCAAGCTCCAGCAGTTGGTGATGGCCAGGGAAGCCTGGCGTGCTGCAGTCCATGGGGTTGCAAAGAGTCGGGCACGACTGAGCAACTGAACTGAACTGAACCACAAGCTTCACAAGGAACGTGAAGCTGTCTTTGTGAGGCAAGAGGGCCCCACCCAGGGTAGATACTGAAAGATGAAAATAGGAGGACAATTGAGGGAGGAGGCTGGGCTCTGCCCAAAGAGGAGAGACCAACTTGTTTCTCATTTTTCAAGTAAGGTGACCTCCCTGACTACACATGCACAGAAAGGCTCCTTGGAGGTCAAAAGGGGTAGGTAGTGACGCTAGGTGATGCTAACCACCTCTGCACCTCTAAAGTAGAATTTGCCTTGGCTGAGACGTGTGCGCACACACAAGAGGATCCCAAGATACACCAATTATGGACTCTGAACCAGGGAAATCAAAATGGTTGGCCAAAAGAAACCCAGAAACAAACGCTCCAATTAAGTGATCATACTGCCAAGAGGGCATCACTCTGGACTCTGAGTCCACCCATGTGTCTATCCATATGTATTCTTTTTTCCCTCCTAATAAACACTTGATTTCTTTCACTACTTTCCGTGTTTATGGCAGTTCCTTTTCTGCAAAGCCGAAGAGCCAGGGCCTTGTCACTGACCACTGGTCTGGCAGCTAGGATTTGGTGCTCTCACTGCCTCTCCCCAACCTCAATGTCCGGCCAGGAAACAAGGCCCAACTTCAAGCTGCTGCAGGCCGAGGCCATCTGAGATCACTTGGACCTCTCTTGAGAAGCCTTCTTCCTAGACTTTGGGAATCAAACATGAATGAGGGGGTCCTTCCCTTAGGTCATACCTTTCCCAAGACTGTCCACACCCTGTGACTGAGCAAGGGAAAGATTTAATGCCTGACCACCCAGGCATGGTATCAGATACTCTGCCAGGGAGTATTCACACTCCAGTGCTCTCTGCTGGGTTGGCTTCATTGGACCTGCATCACAGTTTATCTGCCGCCTCTGCCTAATGTTGCTTCCTGCCCCCTCCCTTTACATATGCTGATCCCTAATAAGTATCTTGCGCCCCAAGCTCCATCTCAGTACTTGCTTCCGAAGAGTCCAACCTGCAACAGTATTCAACATCATTCCTTACCAAAAATAAGATAAAACCTAAAGGAAAAGAACATAAAACTGTAAATTTAAGATTTGAAGCAAACTCCCTTGTGATAGATAAAGAGTAACTATTTTTTGTTTTTAAAGCAAACTAGTAACTACCATATTTTTTCTCAGCAAAACAATTTAATGGTGAACTATTAGAAGCTATCCTGTTAATGATAGGAGAACAAATAGAGATTTTTTTAATCATGATTACTGCTTAACGTTTTACTGGACTTAGTGAAAGTGAAGGTGAAGTCGCTCAGTCGTGTCTGACTCTTTGAGACCCCATGGACTGTAGCCCACCAGGCTCCTCCCTCCATGGGATTCTCCAGGCAAGAGTACTGCAGTGGGTTGCAATTTCCTTCTCCAGGGGATCTTCCCAACCCAGGGATCGAACCAGGGTCTAGCGCATTCCAGGCAGCCGCTTTAACCTCTGAGCCACCAGGGAAGCCAGCTAATGCAAAAATATCAATAAGGAGGGAGGGAGGGAAGAAACAGCAAACTAAGGAAGAAGTGAAAGAAAGTGAAAGTTGCTCAGTTGTGTCTGACTCTGTGACCAGCATGGACTATTCAGTTCAGGGAATTCTTCAGCCCAGAATACTGGAGTGAGTAGCCTTTCCCTTCTCCAGGGGATCTTCCCAACCCAGGGATCAAACCCAGGTCTCCCACATTGCAGGTGTTTTCTTTATCAGCTGAGCCACCAGGGACACCCGTAAGGAAGAAAGAAAGAAGAGTGCAGGGTGGGGGGGTGGGGGGTGGGGTGGGGTGGAGAAGAGGGATAAAAGAAAAGGAAGGAAAGTAATAAAAAATTTAAATATTAAAAAGTAAGAGTCCTTGGAACTTCCCTGGCAGTCCAGTGGTTTAAGACTCTGTTTTTCCACCACTGTGGGTGTGGGTCTGATCTCTGGTCAAACCAAAAAAAAAAAAAAAGAGTCCAAAATATTCCTATTTTCAAGTGATTCAAATGCTTACTTTGAAAATTCAAGAGAATCAGTTGAAAACTAACGAGCAAATTTAAGTAAGGAGACAGATACAACAACAGTATCAGAAAGCAATCACTTTTTGATCAGTTCAGTTGTCGCTCAGTCGTGTCTGACTCTTTGTGACCCCATGAACTGCAGCACGCCAGGCCTCCCTGTCCATCACCAACTCCCGGAGTCCACCCAAACCCATGTTCATTGAGTCGGTGATGCCATCCAACCATCTCATCCTCTGTTGTCCCCTTCTCCTGCCCTCAATCTTTCTCAGCATCAGAGTCTTTTCAAATGAGTCAGCTCTTCACATCAGGTGGCCAAAGTATTTGAGTTTCAGCTTTAACATCAGTCTTACCAATGAACACCCAGGACTGACCTCCTTTAGGATGGACTGGTTGGATCTCATTGCAGTCCAAGGTACTCTCAAGAGTCTTCTCTCCAACACCACAGTTCAAAAGCATCAATTCTTTGGCACTCAGCTTTCTTTATAGTCCAACTCTCACATCCATACATGGCCACTGGAAAAACCATAGCCTTGACTAGACTGACCTTTGTTGACAATGTTAACAATAACAGATCACAAACAGTAAGAATCAATCCTATTCAGAATAACAGCAAAACCCACAATGTAGGCAGGACTAAACCAAAGATCCATGTGAATAAAGCTATATAAATCCAAATACACAAAAGGCAAACAAAAGAAGTATAAAGAAACAGTATATTCCTTGGATGCAAAGACTCAATAATGAGGCTATCAGTGCTACCCTTTAAGTTATTCTTAGAAATTCAATGCTCTCCAGTGGATTTTCAAAAATGAAAACATGTCAACCTGAATCTAAGATTTATACAGAAGAAAAATTGTATGATATTGGTGAAGAAATATGAGTCTTCTGGATGAGGCCCCAGACTTCAAGGAGCTAAGACCAATCATTCCCACTATAGGGAATGATTCTGTGACACAGAAACTGAGAGACATTGTATTTTGTTTACATATCTTATATGCAAATTTATTTTGAAGACAGAATACTACACATATCGTTTCATATCCTATTTTTATCACTTAAGAGTATATTACAGGACTTCCCTGCTGGTAGAGTGGCTAAGAATCTGCTTGCCACGGTAGGGGACACAGATTCCATTCTGGTCCGGGAAGATTCCACATGCTGCGAGCAACTAAGCCTGTAAGGTGTAACTACTGAAGCCCATGCACCTAGACTTTTGCTCCATAAGAGAAGCCACCGCAAAGAGAAACCCGAGCACCAAAATGAGTAGTTCCTTCTCTCTGCAACTAGAGAAAGCCCAAGCACAGCAATGAAGCCCCAGTGCCACCAAAAATTTAAAAAAAGAAAAATTTTTTGAAGAGTATATCCCAGACAACCAAGCACAGCCAAAAATAAAACTAAACTAAAAAAAAAAATGGTGTTCAGTTCAGTTGCTCAGTCGTGTCTGACTCTTTGCGACCCCATGAATTGCAGCACGCCAGGCCTCCCTGTCCATCACCAGCTCCCAGAGTTCACCCCTCCCCCAAAAAAAATATTAGCAACAGCTTAATAAACATCTATTTAACAGAGTAATGTTGAAAACAAGGATGGATATGTGACCCTAAGAAACTCATCTTGGGACTTTCTTGGTAGTCCAGTGGCTAACACTCTGTTCTCCCAATCCAGGGGGCCCAGGTTCAATTCCTGGTCGGGGAACTATATCCCACATGCTGCAATCACAGATCCTGTGTGCTGCAACTAAGACCCAGGGCAGCCAAATAAATATTTTTAAAAAAGAAAAGAAACTCACCTTCAGCAGGGGAGAGACAGGAGAACAAATAAGGATAAAAAAAACCTGGGATTCCAATATATTGTACATTTGTATGCTTGATATGTGAATGTCCTCATTCACTATTTTGCAAATGCAATAATTATACAGAAAAACTGACTGTTCCCTTTTATTAACTGGGGAGGATTTATTACCAGTAACCCAGAAGGAATGCACCTAATTAAAGAGATTTCATTAGCAGAAAATATAGTTTGGTTCCTTCTCTAGTGTTATGATATAAAGAAAGGGCTATGTTTTAACAAATAAGTACATGGAACTACAGGCTTCCCTGGTGGCTCAGACATTAAAAACGGTAGAGTGTGCCTGCAATGCAGGAGACCTGTGTTAGATCTTTAGCTGGGGAAGAGCCTCCCAGTGTTCTTCCCTGGAGAATATTTTTGTCTATGGGGTCGCAAAGAGTGGCACACGACTGAGCAACTTATAGACAGAGTTTTACGTTGCTAATATATAAAATTCACAACCTTACATGTCACTCACTCAGTATTATTAGTTTTCACTCCAAATTAAGGTGGGGGGGTGGTTTTCTAGTATTCATGTACCTTGATTTGGATACATGCTCCTAATAAAACACAAAGCTGAAAATCATGTATACAAATACATGCAAGAACTGAAGAGAGTCCATTACACACCAATATTCTGAATATTAGCACATACACGACTCATGCATGGGTGGAAATGGTTTGGGTTATCTACGGACTTGCACAGCAAGGAAGATCCCTAACATCACTGGCTTCACTCCGGCGTTTCCACGTTGTGCAGCAGCAACTTAAGTGAGGCTTCATGTCTGTCTATCCATAACACTCGACAAAGGCCCTAGAAGGTACTGAAAGTCATAATGGCACTTCCTATTTACTGTGTGAATAAACTGTGCAGCAAGGTAGTTAAGATTCAATCTCGGGTGATAGCCAAAGAAATTAGGCAGCGAACTAGGCCACGGAGAGGGAAGTGGAAGCCTGGCGTGGTTCTTCGAATCGGCCTAGGTAGAAATTCCCGGCCCGGCTTGCTGACACGAAGACCCAGTTCTCCTTCGATCAAACAGTGGCCATGAAACATCAATCCTTTATCCACTCCACGAACGACTGGAGGTCTTCTCCGCTCCGGACACCGAGTACAGTGAAGTGAGGAGAGTCTGTCAAAAAAACAACAAAAACCCTGGTCGAAAGGATCCGGGCCGGGGGCTCTGGCAGGCGAAAGCCCGCAGCGATGCCGTGACGGCTCTCCAAGAAGCCTCTCCTTTGCTAGCCGTCGGCGCCAGCCGTGCGGCGGGTGTACTCCGGTCGCTGCGCTGGGCTGGAGTGAAGTGTCCGCAGAGAGGCGTTATTACCTAGGGCCTGTCGCGACCCCGGCGACCGCGGGGCGACCCCGGGCGGGAAGTGACGCAACCGCTCCGAGCACTTCCGGAGCTGAGGCGACGGCTCCGCCGGAGGAAGCAGCGCGGGCCTTGACCAGCGTTGGCCCGCCGCCTCCGCCGCCGCCGCGCCTGGGTCCGGTTCTTCTGGCCTGGCCCGACCCGGTCTGGCCCGCCCGGGCTCAGCGGCCGCGGGGCCGCGGCTGCCGGTAAGTGCGCGGCGTGAGTCGCGGCCTTGTTTACCCCGGCGGACCGGGGGAGGGGGTGGGCTCTCCGCGCGCCTCCCTAGCCCGGCCGGGGCTCCGCCTTCGTCGCTGCCCGCGAGGTCCCGGCGCCCCCGGCATCTCGTACTGGGTCTCGGGGCCCTCCGCGATCCCGCTGATGAGCTGCCGGTGGCCGAGGCCAGGGCGCACCGGCGCCTGATGTCTCTCGGTCTTTCCGCCTCCCGCCGCCTGCTGTTCGCCGAGAGGTCGCAGGCCAGCGCCTCTGACCGACTGGTGCCTGGCGCATCTAGGCCCTCCCCGCCGGGCGTGCCGGGGAAACGCGGCGCCTCCGGGGGCTCCCCACCCGGGTCATCGTCGGGAGCTCTCGCAGTGCCTCCCTCCCCGCGCGGTTAGTTAACGCCTGCGGGTGCGGGACCCCCAGCGCTTGGGCTCCGTGTCCTCGCGGATATATCCCGGCGCCTGGAATTGGGACAGGCGGCCCTGGAGCTGTGTCGCCGCCTCACCGGACGCCGCTTGTGGTAGCCGCTGGAGAGGCTATCGGGTTCTCGGATGACTTCACTTCAGTACTGATTGTTACTCTGTCCCATAGAACTTTCTGCCACACTGGTCCTATTCTGTACCTTTGCTGTTCAGTAGGATAGCCACTAGCTGCTACACGTGGCCATTGACTTACGGCTAGTGCGACTGAAAATCGTAGTGTCAGGTTTTATTTAATCTTTGAGTTAAACGTAAATGACCACATGTGGTTAGTGGCTACCCCATTAGACAGGGTTCATATTTTTGTACCAACGAGTTTTCTTCGGAAATGTGAATGACGCTTCAGTGCTAAATATATCTGGAGTAAACATTGATACCAAAAAGTCTGTTGTCTTGTTCTTGTCAACTTTATACTGAGAATTCTTCCGTTTGAATTCCTTAGCCCAGGATGGTTGGCAGCTCTTATGAACACGTGACTTTGCTGCGGGGTGGGGGGCGGTGGGGGGAAGTGCAATAATTTCTGTTACTCCTTGCCTGTTTGGGACGTAAGGCTAATGTTTAACATCCGAAGGAAATCAAAGCGTTATCTCTCATCTGTTGTGTTAATGAAGCAATAACATACTGGCCCCTTGAAACAGTGTCGGCACTCTTTCAAACAGAATAGGGATATTTAACTTTGAAAAGATTAGTAATTAAGATTTTATTTAAATCTGGACCTAGAGCACCCAGTAAGTATGAAATGATTTTCCCCTTTTTGGAAGGGAGCCTGAAGTTTTCCCCTGCTTCTTGAATATTTAGCTGGTGAGAAGCCCCAGTCCTGGCAAGAAATCCAGAGAAAGTGAGAACTGGGCTTTTTTTGTTGTGGTTGTAGGTAGCTTTGGGTAGTATTCGGCTCTGTGGGAGGGTGAATGGGGCATTGTGAGTTCTCATAGATCATAGATCTGGTGAAAACTATGATGCTGGATTCTACTGTGGTCAGCACTGTGGTCCTGGACAAGTTGCTTAATCTTTTTGAACTCTAGTTTCCTCATGTGTAAGAAGAGGACGATTGCCACTTTGTAGGGTTATAAACATTTAATGAGAATGAGTCTGACCTGAAATTGGCTCTCATTAAATGAAAGCTGTTCTTGGTAGTGATTATAGATGGGAGCAGTATTTGTAATGCTATTTATGCTTATATGCCTAATAAGCAGTCTCTTACATAAAAATGCAGATACAAGAAAACAGACTTAAAAAATCAATTGTTCCTCTACTATTTTGGAAATCGTCTTCCACAGTCATTGTTTGGACTTTGATTTTCATTTAGTTTATATTTGCCTGTCTGTGTTAGAAGTATTTCTTTGAAAGTTATCGCTGGTTTTCCAAGAAATTTAGAAGGATAAAAACATGGACCTAAAATTTCTGATTAAGTGAATGGTACTTATTTAGTCTTTGATAGTGGGATCTGTAGCTCTGAGAAAGTCAAGTAGGCCTTGAGCATGTCAGAAGAGAGGTACAAAATGGGTGTTAATATTGCCTAGTGGGCATTGTACAAGGAACTTTTTTTTTTTCTTTTTTTAAGCCCTAACCACTAGACCACTAGGAAATTGCACCCTCCCCCATTTTTTTTTTTTAAATTTTTGTTTTATTTTCTCTTGTGGACTTTTTTTTATTTGAAAATAATTTTCACGAATAAAGTGAGAGCTGAAATAAGTGTTAGAGTACAACAATGGAGATGACTTTATGATAAAAGCCCAGTTCAAGTCAGTTAAAATTTGCTTTGTCAATCTCTATGTAACATTTAAGATTGAAATTGTAGTAGTTAATTTAGGAAATCTGAACAATACGAGTAAGGTAGTACACAGCACTGTAAATCAACTATACTCCAATAAAAATTAAAGAAAAAAGAGTGAAGTAGTAGACTTGCAAACTGAGGGAACGAATAAGAGGGAGCTGGGTACCCGAGGTTAAATTATTATTAGCTGTTTACTTTAAATACTTTCTTTTTTTAGAAGGCCGTGTAGCTCTTGTCAATATATAATTATGAAGTGGATATCTGTGGGACATATAAGAAAATAATTTCTGGTCGTTTGCTGCTTGTTCTTTTAAATGTCTTTATTTTTAAAATTTGTGAACGCGGGGTACCAATTTTACAGTATGTAAATAGAATTATCTTTTTTCATTTTAGATGGAAATTATATGAATGAAATTATATGAATGACTATTTAGGTGACATCTTCCTGCAAGATCTTCAAGAATTACAGGTATTTTTAATTTAAAGATTAATTCTTTCTCCTAAAGGAAAAATACCATAGTTTAGTTCAGTTGTGATAAGGTGGTTCTAGCATATAACACAATTTGTTAAAAGTCAAACTGCAGATATATTATTGCCCTCTCATTCGTGTGACTTTTTTTAAAATTTAAGCATTTATAGGTAAAATCAGAGGTAGATTCATTGATATTTTTATAATATCATTAAAATGTGACTGTAGTCCTTTAGACTGATTACATATTTAGTAGACATTCATTTTAATCTTTTTTTCATTATTAATTTTTTGGCGAGATTATCTACTTCAAATAGGTTTTAAATTTACTTTAGTATTTAATCCAGATTTGGTTATATAAATTATTTCATTCCATTCAGTCCAACATGCTCTTGCATTTTAAGGCCCTCTTAGTTTTAGATTTAAATCACTGTTTGATACTGTTCCTTGGAAACGGTCACTTGAAATAGTTCTTGTGTAGAGAAATTAATGAGTATTTGCCAAAATTGTCTCTAAGAGTTAAAATATGTGACTGTTTTACTTTTTCAACTAGTATTTTCTTTTCATTTATATGTAATTGAGTCACATTTTGATCTATGAGGATTTTTCAGTAGCTGTTGCCATTTGATCTTGTTTCTTTACCCTAGGTAGATTCTGTTTTTTCCTAGGCTCAATCCTGCCAAAGTAGTACATCTGTAGTTTTCCTTCACTATTGGGTCAGTTTCTCTGCCTCTCAGTACCTCTTTTAGAGGATTAGTAGAACCCTTTAAAGTGGAAAAATCAGTTACCTTTGCAGACAAGAGGAGGATGTTGATGTTGAAGAGCTGTGTGGTTTTATTTTTTCTTTACTATGCACTTTTTCCCCCATATATCTGAGAGCGATGTCTGTAAAACACTGGTATTATTTCCCCAGAAACTGTAGTGGGATGGAACCGTGTCCCTATTTATGTTCTGTCTGTGTCACCACTCAGTAGGGCACGATTGGCTGAGAAAATTTAAACGTTGGCTCTTCAGCCTTTAGGATACTTCCACTCTGGGCAATCAGCTGTGGGAATGTGCTTCTCTCTTAAGGACCCTGGCAGGAAGGACAACTCTATGGGAATTTGACTCCTTGACACGGAGCAGACAGCCTTACTCTTTCATGCCAGACCCTTCATGTGAAGTTACCGTTGTTAACTGCTTCTGCCCCTCCAGGAAAGGGTTTCCCTTTGAAAAGCCTGGGCAGGGAGATGACGGTGAGGTTTCCTGGATGAGAGGAGAGCTGGAATAGGCCATAGGGTGTAGGACCAGTGCTGTGCCATTTTGGTTCTTGAATGATTTCTGTTACAGCTTTTCACAGTGAAAGTAACTAACACATTTTTTTTTCTTTTCCTCCCTTAGAAGACAAAAACACTAATGAGTTTGAGAAAGTGGTGAAGTTTGGGGGGAGGGAAAAAAACTGCCTTCCTGATCTGCAACTTGACTGGATGTTAAGATGTCTGTGGACATGAATAGCCAGGGGTCTGACAGCAACGAAGAGGACTATGACCCAAATTGTGAAGAGGAGGAAGAGGACGAGGACCCTGGGGACATAGAGGACTATTACGTGGGAGTGGCCAGCGATGTGGAGCAGCAGGGGGCCGACTCCTTCGACCCTGAGGAGTACCAGTTCACGTGCTTGACCTACAAGGAGTCCGAGGGTGCCCTCAATGAGCACATGACCAGCTTAGCTTCTGTCCTAAAGGTGAGCAGTGTTGTCAACTCCCAAGTGTAATCCTTGAAATTAAATCTAAATATGAGCTGTTGCTAAAGTCTCCTCCGGCTTGGTTAAATGGCCTGTAGCTTGAAACCAAACTGAATTATGTGTTGCCTCCTCTGGACACATCTGATGTATTTGCTTTCTCTAAGGTGCATATCAGAGGACCTCAGCTTCTCACACTACTAGGAATTAGAAAGGCGGGGTGGAGTGGATTCAGGGGAAATAGACCAGAAATACACAGAAGCAGAGCTGTGTAGATTAACAGTTGTTTCAGAAAGTCTTATGAAATTTTATGAGGTAACATAGGATAAGCATCAGAATCACCCAACAGTGTGTGGGCGATTGATAAATCTCTTAAGAGAAGCTCCTAGATCTCCCGGTTTGCTGTGAATAATCCGTGCTTCTAGGCTAATGAGTTCATTGGTTTCATATACTGGTGACTAATGTCTGATGTTGAAAGAAATTTTGGCAGTAACTAAGAGTAAAGTAAGTTCTCATAGCTTGTATTTCATTGATTTGAGGGAGTGTGAAATGAAATTGTAAGTAAGTAACAGAATTGATTATTCTAGCAAGCCACTTATTTTTAACACTTAAGCTAGCATAGTTTTCAGTGTCTTGCACCTTAGGCCAGGTATTATCCTCACAATGGACATTTTGTATTACATGATATCGAACTCGTACAGAGTAAAACACACAGAACAGCATTTACTGTGAATTATTATGGTCCTTTAGACACTGTCCCAGCATGTTTCTCCTCTCATGTGGACCATTATGTGAAAGTGGGAACATTTCTCCTACTTTACTGTTTTCACTGACCTTCCTTTCAGGAGCTGTTGCATGGATTTTGTTGTTCGCTAAAACTGAAGATCAGGAGCACATTGGCATGATTTCAACCAAATAATTTTCATTTTGGTATTGAAATGGAAATAACAAAGGTGTGCCGTACTGTAAAAGTTGCTTTATCTTACTAGTCCGGGATTTTTTTTTTTCCCCAGGTGATCAGCAAATGTTAACTAATACCTTGGATTTGGATACTCAGGGCTTTATTAGCTAGCTAGCTAGAAGCTGAAAGCTAAAGATTTTTTGCAACTCACTTCTAGAAATGGGCAGGTTTCCTCTCTCACGCTCAGCAGAAAACTCAAAGAATGAAGACCCATTGGAACCTCTGGGATTTCTGTTCATAACAATAGCAGAGTTGCTGGGGCATTTCCCTGGTAGAAAAGAGATCTCAGATCTCTTCCTTCATCATTATTCCCACCTCTCCCTCTCTGGTCAACTAGTTTCTTTTTCTTTAACCGTATTTTACATGGTGTTGGTATTTAAAATTAGAGGAGGAATTGTCGGGCATGTGGTTCTGGACGGTATCAGTTGGCAGAGTTCATCAGGATATTTCCACCTATGCATAGGAACTCTCAGTTAAGCCCCCGTGCCAACTTTCTTACTCTGCTGGAGACAGCTGGGGGGCACAGGCCTTTTCCTCCTTTGTTTTTTTAATTGTAGTAAAATCCATAAAATATACCATTTTACTCCTTTCCTTTTTATTAGGCTGTCTTATTGTGGGCCTGGGGAGGCCCTCTCCTTAATTGTTTGGACCCTCACGGCTCTTTCAGGCCTGCCTTGGGCTCTCCCTGAGTGAGCCTCCTCACAACCTTCTAGAACACAGTGGTTGGCTCCTGTTGTGGACCCAGGGCCCAAATGTTACAACCCAAGTTTATTAACTCATATAGTGCAATCTTCTGACTGCTTGATGTTGTTTTTACTTTTTCACATATTTTGGGATGTTCTCTTCACTGCTTGTCATGTCACAGAGGGCAGAAACTACTTTTTTATCTTGTCTCCCCCATGATTCCTATCCCAGTGTTCATCCATAGCAGGCATTGAATAATTTGGGGGCACTGTGGATTTTGTCAACTGTTGATGATATTGCTGATTTTATTGGTATGAGCTCAATTCCCTAGTCCGTGCTGTCCATCCTCTACTGTTGTAAAAGAGCGTTATTCTCACCCACAAGATCAGGAAAAATACGGCAAAAAGAACTGGGAACAGAGATGAAGGAACAAAGAGAGAAGGAAGAAAGTTGAAACCCCAGGAAAGGGTTAAAGGGAAAATAAAGCAGAGAGGAAAATAATCCATGAAATTCTAGATGACTGTAGAAAAGGAAGCTGGATTTTTTTTTCCCCCTCCCTCACTGAGGAGTGTGTTAACACCATTTCCATTCTAGGCCTGGGCAGCCGAGGTCCTGGCTCTTCTGTGGCTTGGCTGCATGTAAGGGGGCTCCATGGTGTTCTAAGAGGTTCAGGAATTTGACCAAGGAGGACAGGCAGAAACAGCTTGGTCAAGAGTACAGGAAGAAGGAATCACACACAGTCTTCCTCTTTCAGGCTGGCTAAAACCTAGCATTGGTTTTACTTTTGTATTTGAAATTTTTTTGAGGTAAGAGGAAGTCATTGAAGTGTTGAGTTTACAGAATGGTGTTCACAGGTGCTTTAGCTACTCTCACTCCTGTTGCCTGTGTCTGTGAGAAAGGAGCTCAGTAATCATCACCCACGTCACTACTGATTTTCCTCACCAATCACATGCTGTTTGCACACTCGTGACTTATTGAGATATTTCTTTCATACGGTTTAGGTGTTATTTGGCTAATAGGAAATGTGATGTGTATGTAGTTTCAAATTAGAGCCTCATGAACAGCTAGCTGTCCATGAGCAAAAGCTGAGTTTGAGAAGTGGCATCAGTTAGCCACTGATTGGTGTTATTCACTCTGTTATGTTCTGGCAGTCGCCTATGGATGAGCCATAGACTAACATAAAGTTAAACCTTCTGTTACCTTTTGGGATTTCCAGTGTCTTAGGCAGAAAATTCCCAGCTGTGTGGGACATTGGGCTTTTGGTTTAGTGAGGGCCCTTGCTATCAGAGGGTAACTTCCTATATGTATTCTGCAACCAGTCCTTGAGTAAGATCATTAATAGAGAAAAGAAAGTGCCCAGAAAAATAAAATTCAGGGCTGAGAATAGACAAAGGAGAAAATGCTTACCTGTTATGGGGTAGAGGGAAAACTGCTGATGTTCAAATAATGGCAAAACAGAAGCCTTGTTTCGAGAACGAGCTATCATCCTACACAAATGGAATAGATGTGAAAAATGAAGTGATTGCCAAATGAGGTGGATTGTGATGTAAGAGGGGGAAATCTCTGACGAACATTTTAGTGATATTCGAGTCTTTAAAAAATGAGCAAAGTTACCTTCTTTACCTGCTGGTCTTTATATGAAGACTTACACAACAAAGTATTGTTGCTGCGATAGATTTGGGAGGCCTTCTCTAGTAATAACAGTCCCTTTTTATTACAAAATGTGGTATAGTTAGTTAACTTGGAAGAATTTCATCATTCAGTGAATTCTGCTGGTACTTGTTCCCTGAATCTCAGGGGGCATTTGCAGTCAGGCTGCTCAAGAACGGGCTCAGCCATGGTCCAAGCCCAGAGGAAGCCTTTGCTGGGTTTGACTGCTGACGGGCTGGAGGTGCCTGCCGCCTTGCGTCTCTTCTCTCAGCAGCTTGTTAGGGCTGTGGGCAGGGAAGATGGGATGGTGCTACTCAGCCCCGCCCAGGCTTCAGAAAGAAGAAAGAGTCCATTTTGGACTAGATCTGGTCCGTGGAGCTGCCATGAGCTCTGTGAGCTTTGTGTTGATAAGAGAACCTCAAGATGGGATGTGGCAGGAGTGGGAGTAACAGAATTCCCCGGGTCAGTTAGGCATGGGGGCGGGAAGTTACCTTCTGGGCTGGAGTGGAGACTCAGATGTACAGGTAAGAAGGAATAAAATAGAAGATCGTGAATGCTACCTAAAGTGTCTTTACTGTTGAAGGAAAGAATTAGATTTTTTTAAACTTCAGTGCTGAACTGTGCCGCTCACTTTTCTCAAGCCTGGTTTTCCTCAAATAGGGTTAGAGATATAAACTGATTATTGTGAGTGTTTTTACTATAGTTCTTGCCTCATGAATTGCTATATTAACTGCAATAGAGCCGGGAGAATGTTCCCCAGAAGACTATTCTGCCGCCCTCTTGCTTGAATTTGTTTTAAGATCTAGTGCTTGTTGTTTAGCAAATTGTGGCTGGAAAATCTCTCCAGGTTCTTCTGTGGTCATTTTTCCCTTTTGTGGGTGAATCATGAATTACCTTATATTCTTTCTCTCAAGTAGCACTAAGTTCTTATATAACATCTGGAAAACACTAATTGTATTTATTAAGTTAACTTTCTTGTATCCTGGTATAGCTGAATGTAAGAACATGCTACTTTTATTTATACATTCATTAATTAACCAAGTAATGGTTGTTTTCATGTTACTACTCATGGGAAAGTGTCTTTAAGCTGGACCCAGTAACACTGAATGTTTGTGTGCTGAGCGGCCGTCTGATTTCTATTTTTATGATCTGATGTCAGGTTTCTTTGCATGCCTCTATCTCACTAGAATCTAGATTAAATTCCTGTGTTTTAAATAGTTGGTCGTTAGTGGATGTGTTGACATACTTCACCATGCTTTTTAGTCTGGAAGTCTGGTAAGTGTTTTACTGGTGTGTAAATGTATTTTTTAAAGGAAGATGAGAAATGTCCAGAGTGACATTGAGAATTGCCTAAGAGCAACTAGTGCTAGAGTTATCCCTGTCTGGCCAGCTTAGAAAGGTTATTGTTATCATTGACTCTGTGCCCTCACTGTGTACCTGGCACCACATACCACATGCTCCCTGCCTTTTGGAAAAGAAGCTCTCCATGAGATTCAAGGCCAGCTTTCATTCTGGCCTTTTGTTGTACTTGCACACTGCCTTAGGAACTGTGTAATCAAGGGAGTGATTCTAATTCCACTAAAGAATACCGTTCATCATTTCGTTAGCCTAAAATAAAAGCTTTCTTCCTTGCTTATTATCCCTCAGGTCTTGTCCATATTCATAGATATGTTACTGTTCTGCAGTTCATTCATTCAGCTAGTATTTATTGAGCATCTGCTATGTGTTAGGCACTGGGAAAACAGCTGTGAACAAAATGGAAAATCTCTACTCTGGGTGACAGTCCATTCTAGTATTCATTATATGCATGTATTTATATATTCTGTCTTTAAAAATGTGAATTTCAAACACTTCCCCTTGTTTATACTTCCTCATATGTTGTCTTATGTATAACACATTGTCTTGTTTTTGAACCATAATTTGCTCCAGCTTTCCCCGTTAGGCATTTAGGTGAGTACTTGTGTGTTACAGTTACGGGGACTGGTTATATTGCTGTGAGCGTTTTCATGGATGTGGCCCGTGTGTTGTTGAGTCAGCACTACTAGTGGTCAGGCTAGCCTGAGTCCCGCTTCCTTTTCTGCCATTTAATATAACATGACCATGGGCAAGTTTCTCAACATCTGTAAGCTTCAGTTTCCTCATTTATAAAATAATGATAATTAATACCTTCTTCACAGCATTAAGTGAGATAATGCACATAAAGTGCCTGGTACATGAGTGTTTAAACATGGTCATGGTAGAAGCAGGGCAAGAGTTGAATAAGGAGAATATTGCTGTCACATGTGTGCTGTGGTTCCTTGGAACACATTCTCAGGATTGTGCGTTTCGAGTCACAGGGTAGGAACCAAATTACAGAAGGTTCTGGGTGATGTGTTACTGACTGACGCTTCTGAGTGTGCGTGCGGTACTTGGATCATGGACTTCGGGCTCTCTTGCCTTCATCCAAATACTCTGTTGTCCTTCGCGTGGGTCTATGATAAGAAAAGTAAAAATAACACAAATAGAATTTTGAATTGGGACCAGGAAGAGCTTATAGGGGACTATGGTCTTGTCTTTTGTTTCTGCGTTTCTAGTGAACTGCAGTGTTTGGTCTCCTGCTTGCATTGACAGCACTCCTTACTGAAGTGCCTAGTTTGCTTGGCTTAGTTAATTCTGAGATCCTTTACTAAGGATCCTGTTTTTAAGATGCCTCCTGCCTTGCCACACACCATGTGGGATCTTTAGTTCCCCAGCCAGGGATCAAACCTGTGGCCCCTGCAGTGGAAGCACAGAGCCCTAACCATTGGACCACCAGGGAATTCCCAAGTACTTTAACTTTTGCTCTGCCCCAGTTTCGCTCCCCTGCTGCCCTAGGAAAATGTAAAAGATTTGATTTCTCTGTCTGAAAAAGGGAAGAGTTAGAGCAAAGATTTGAGAAGAGGTACAGACTGAGACAGCAGGAAGCTTTGCATCCTGCTTAACCTGAAATGTGTCCTGCTGTGGCTTGATTACTTAAACTGACATGAATTTCAGAATTCGAAGCTTGTGTTGTGTTCTCTTTTCTCTAAACTATCATAACCCTTTATAACCATGAAATAGTTTTGCTGTGATAACCACAAGTAATCAATCATAGATAGAGGAAAGAACATGCGGGAAGAGCGAGATGTTTGTTTAGAGAGTTTAACAGGACAGCAGAGCTGTTCTTACAGTCATGAACAAACAGTGGTCTCTATCTGGGAATGCCGCTCTCTTTGACTGGCAGTTTCTTTCCTGCCCAGTACATGGTCTATCCACACATTTCCTTTTCTCTTGTTTTAGACTTTTACTGGTCTCTTCAGTGTGCTCACCATCATTTTCCAGTCTTGCTGCCTTTTACAATATTCCAGTGCCATCCAACCTGGCTTTCTTGATTCTCTATCTTCATTGGTGATACCACCATCCACCAGGCTGGAAACTGAGGACTTAACCCTTGGCTGCCTTCTCCTGTGAAGCCCTCTCTGATCTCCAGGCAGATTCAGACACTTACCTCTGCCCCCCTTTTTGCATGTTTCTTGATATATACTGATACTAGTTGTTTGTATGTCAGGAATTGAACTCTTTGAGATAAAGGCCCATACTTTTTCTTTGTATAAACAGCACCAAGCAAAAATGCCTGGTTATGTTTTGATCTCAGTAAGTATTGCTTGTTGTTGATGTGACTGTCTAAATAAGCCCAGGCCAATAATTGCAAAAGTTGAACATCTAACCCCAAGGCTCTACTTCTATATGTTTCTGTTTGTAAATAGACGATATGCTTGTTTAAGGGTTACCATGAAGCCAGCTGACTTTCAAATATAGATGGTATATACCTGGTGGATGTGTGGTTCCCAGCTTGGTGTGCATGTCAGATTTAGCTTTGGCAGTTCTCATATATAAGACTGAACCTCGTGCAGATGTAATAAAACAGAATCTTCAGAGGTGAGATGAGGTATTTGACATTATATTCCTGTGGAAATACAAAAAAAAATGTGAAACGATCCAGGTTACTGAAATGAGGAGTGAGCAGTACATCCTCTTTTGGCTGCTGAAAAGATACATCCAACGTTTGGAGTGTGCTGGTTTTGTAATCAGAATGGGAGTAGGATGTAAAGTGCCCACCTGTACTCATAAACTGGATAGGATTCCTGTAATATTTTTGATATCTAAACATAACTTCATATTTCCTTACCAAAATAAAAGTGGGTTCTTTTGTCCATGTTGATAATGAGTAGCTGTGAAAATGACTAGTAGTATCGCAATCATAAATACAATGTGAATACTTCAAAGGCTTTTTATTTTATGACACTCGAGTAGCACACCTCAAGTCTTTGCTTCAGGTTGGTTGGCTGCCCTCACATACGTTTGTCCCTTCTGCATTTGTTTCTGTTTGGTTGGTATTTGGCTGTCTAGCAGTTTGATTTGCAATAGCCGAAAACTGGAAACAACCCAAGTATCTACAAACAGATGAATGAACAAATAGTGGTGTACCCGTAGAACAGCATGCTCTCATCAGTATAAAAAGAGTGGGCCACTCATACAAGTACCATTGGTAAATCTCAGAATATGCTGCATGAGGGGACTCAGGGGTGGTGGTGGGGGGAATAAGCAATTTATGATTTCAGTCATATAAAATGTTAGAAAATGCAAACTTGTCTGTTGTGAAGGAAAATAAATTAATGATTGCCCAGTGAGCTGAGGAGGGCAGAAAGATTATTAAAGAGCATGAAGTAAATATGGAAGTGCTTCTCCATTTTTAAATACCATGAAAATGAAGGTAAAGGCACATATATGTTACAAACACAGAATAACAAAGAGAACATGTAGGGGGAGCGTATGGGACATCATGGCACACGGGAGCCGGTTTGTCCAGCATGTCTTTGAAGAGGTTGTGGGCTTTGATCTGACTGACTTAGCCTGGAGAAGATAAATGTGCTGCAGATGGGAGGATTAATTAAAGGTCTGTATGTGGAACAGTCAGCCCCGCCCCACTTGGTGTCTCTCTTGGCAAAATAATCTAGATAATCTTAGGGAAATCAGGCACTTAGAGAAGGTCAGATTTAGCTATCTTTATATGTCATTTTGGGAGCCCTTGAGTCTTGAATTATAGCTGCTTCTGATCAGTCACCCTAGAGAGAAGCCTGGCAGTTGCGGGGTTCTGTTCATGTGCATAGAGTAGGGTTCATTTCCTGAGACTCCCTTTCTACAAATTGTAACATCCACATAAAATTCACCATTTGAAAGTGTACAGTTCAGTGGCGTGTTAATGCACTCATGGTGTTGGGCAGTCATCTTCTTCATCTAGTTCCAAAACATTTTCATCACCCCCAAGATGGAAGCTTGGTACCCAGTACGCATGTTTACTCTCCACTCCCTGTGTCTCTGGCAACAGCACACCTGCTTTCTTTATCTCTGGATTTCCCTATCTATGTTATAGAAATGGAATCATGAACGTGTGACCTTGTGTGTCTGGCGGCTCTCTTAGGATAAGTTTTTGAGGTTCTTCCAAGTTGTAGCCTATATCAGTACTTCATCCCCCTTGTTGCCCTTTATTGTGAACGGTGATTCCAACCAAGAATCACCAGACATTTGAGGAAAACATGCATGATGAAAGACAAACAGAGAAATTGACTGTAATTGATGTAGACCAGTAAGTAATTTTGCTTGTTTTTAAAAGTGCACTATTTAGTATTTGCCAAGATACTCAAGAAGATGTGGCTTCTATAAAACAATCAGAGATGCCGTCAGGAAGAAGGTGAAAGCAGAAAAGAGCCTGTGGAGATGGGTTACGGGTTTGCCAAGTTAGAAAATATACCATAGATAGGTCAGAAGATACAACCAAGAAAATCTCTCAACATGAAGCCAAAATACAGGCTATATATATGTCTATGTATATATGTGTGGGTGGGGGGGGGTGTGGGTGTGGGTGTGTGAAAAAACAGAGACATGGAGATTCAGTCCAGATAACCAGGATTTACCAGAATTTGTGGCAAGTGAGAACAAAGAAAATTGAAGGAAAGAAAAGATTTAAAAAGTAAAAGAAGATTTCCAAGAGCCAGAGGGAGGAACAGTTTTCATATTGAAAGTGCCTGTCTGTTGCCCAGAAGGGTAAAGAAGAGCCATTGCCAGAACTGTCCCTATGAAATTTCAGAAAAACAAGAACAGAAAACCTTAAAGGTTTCCATAAAGATACACCAGGTCTTCTAAAAGACATGGGAATCATGTCTCCAGTCTCCAGCATTGGCAAGCAGAAGACAGTGGTGCAATGGTCTTCCAAGTCCTGAGGGAAAATAATTTTTAATCTACAATTCTGTCATTGCAAAAATAAACTTATTTTCAGATGAGCAAGGACTCCAAAAATGTATTTCTCCTGTACCTTTGCTGAAGTAATTCAAGATGAAAATCAAAAAGAAAAATAATTCAAGAAATAATTAAACTAACGTAGCAGTCCAGTGAAAAATCCCATGTTCTGCTTGTAGCAGGCCTGGAAAATGGTCAGCCCAAATTGGAACAGAAACTTGGTGGGATCCAAGAAAAATTTCTTCTGGAATAGGAGTGAGGTGGATTCCTAGCAATTGATAGAATGAAGAAGTTGGAAGATGGTTGGAATGTGGTGAGAAACCATAGAACTTTTCACAAGGGGGAAGGGAATTAGAATTCCCATGCAAAGCAGAAAAACTACACACAGAAATCACAAGCCACATAAATACAAAGCAAATACACCATGTGGCACAAGTATGTGTGATTGGCAGCTACTAGTAATGATAATGTACTTATGCCAGATGGATAAACCTTCTTTGAGTGGGCCAAGGAGAGTGCCATTAGAAGCTCGGGTGGAAATGCAACTCTGGTCCTGTAAACAATGTCTTAAGATTACAAAGGCTACAGATAGAGGAACTGAGAATAGTGATTAAAATATTCAGAAGTTGGGGCTGGGATGGGAGTGGGGCGGGAGTGGCATAAGCAAGCTAGATCTGGTAGAGAATTATGGGCATGCTCATCGATGTTGGCAACAACCAGAAGAACCCAGACAAGTGACTGGGAGAGATTTGTCCTGGCTAGGAAGACTGGGAGAGGATCAGCATGCGGTGGGATGCAGCGGCAGGTATTGTTCCTTTTCATCAAAATGCTTTTTATGAACCATTTTATTTTTTGTTCAGTGATAATTGGACTAGGTTAAGAGTTTGCTGTGATTGGGATGGGTTGAGAATTTGTTGATTCTCAATAAAACAAGTGTTTCTGAGTATCTTCTGTTGTTTTAACTTTTAGATAGATGCTAAGAAAGATGGGGAAAAAACAATTTAACCTCTACCATAAAATATTTTAAAGGTCTCTTGGCCTTTATTTTCTGCCTCCTCCTGTTTTAGAATGGTAAGACAGAAAGCAGGTATGCATAAATAAAACCTTTTCTGCTTCTATTCCACGTTTTCTGACACAGCCGCTGAAAACACCCATTTTATCTTGCCCTGTAGAGAAACTTGAAGTGGTTTCTCCAGATTCTAGCGTGAACTCTTTACTGCTCTGCTCCCTAATGTTTGATTTTTGGTTCCTCAAACCTCCTGTCAGCATCTCTGCCATTCCTGTCACATTAAAAGACCTCTCAGTTCACCATCCTTCTTTTTTTTCTCCTTTAAACCTTCCTTTCTAGATCTGTATCTGGCCTCTCCTGCTAGACTGTGCACCCCCTGAGGGCTTGGAAGGCTTTGATGCCTGCCTGCCTGCCTGCCTGCCTGCCTGCCGGGGCTCTGGAGGAGGCTGGATAGGCAGTGATTTCAGACGAGACCACAGGAGCCAGGCGGAGGGAAGTGTTCCAGTATGGGACCTAGCACTGGCACAGGCATTGTTCTAGCTGCTTAGGTACGACAGAGAAGGGAAGTGGTGTGAAAACCTCTTCCCCTAGAAAAGAGCTTCATTCCGATGGAGGTTTATTTACATAAACATATAGGTGTATAGAAATGAGATACGTTTTGAGCATAGTTAACAGCAGCAGTCAGTGGCTCTGTCTTTGAAACATGCTGTTGGAGTTTGTGGCTTTGTCACTAAGATATGATAGGCTCTGAGGTACCCTCTGGAGAAGAGAGGTGACCTGGCTGGAACTCCCTGCAAGTGTCTGGTACTCCCTCTCCTTTGCCCTCCTCACAGTCGCCGGAGCTGGAAGAGACAGTGCATCATTTGAAATCACATATGGACAAGATGGGCTTGTAGCTGCAGGAATATGGTAGGAGACTTGGCTTTTAGTCCTACTGTGCGTTATTCATTGGCTGTGAGCTCCTATCTGCATTTCTTTTGGTTGTGATTAATGGATAGGACTTTGGTTCACTAAAGTAGTAGTCATCTTACCTGTATATGGCTCCTCCCTGGAAAACCATATGGAATTCTAGAAGAGGCTGTAATCTGTCTTTTGTACTAAGTATTTCCCAGAAGATTTTCATTGAAATGCAAACCCGAAAAGATATGCTGGCTGAGATTTACCTTGCAATAATCTCGAGGGTAGTGGTATAGGTAAGGTATGGCCTGGTTCTGAGTCGATGTTTGAACTAGGTGATGGGTACATGGGTTTCATCATACTCTTCACTTATGTAGATGCCCAGAGTTTTTCATAATAAACAAAGTACCTTCAAGGTCAAGGAAGGGATGACTTTTGTATTTTGTTTTATTGTATTTTTCATAAGTAACTGTAGTTAGTCAGGTCTTTAGATGTTTTTGGCATTGATTTTAATGATCAGAGACCATAACAGAACTAAATTAAGGTTAGACTGGAGAGAAATCTTCAAATTAGTGTTCATTAATCAGATTTTGTAGCACATTTATGACATGTGGGTGCCTCAATTACCAGTCAGCTCTCCCTCCATGGAGAGAAAATGCAAGGAAGCAAAGTTAGAATAAGGCGCTGAGAGCGGAACTCTTAGAGCCTGAGAGCATGGAGGTGTGAAGTATGGGAGAGGTGAAGGCCCACCACTGAAATTAGACTCGAGGGCTGGGTCTTGCCACTACCACCACCACCGCTGATTTGCCCCATCCTGGCCTGGTGTTCACCTTCTCTTTTGCCTCTGTGCTTTAACCTTACTTCTTTCTCTTATTCCTTCAGCACTTTCTCACCTCACCTTCTGCCCTCCAAGACTTGAATCCATCCGTCTTGATCTCCTTCGACTAGTTTTCCTATATTACATCCCTTCCTACCCTAGACCCAGAAGCTGGCCAACAAACAGTTCACTCCTTTCCTTCCTCTCTGCCTTTTAGTGAATGACCACTAGTGTTTGTTAACAAATGTGATTGGACCGTGAAGTGGCTTAACAACAGGCTGAGGCATGGAGCCCTATTCGGGTAGCCTTAAAAGATTTCAGGCAGTTGGCAAGTAAGCATTCTAAATAAAAATTGAAACTACCACCTGTATTTTTTCAGGCCGTTGATGCTCTCTGCCATCGGCTGCATCCTCCCTATGGCACTGGTAAGTGTGGGAAGGGCTGGTGACAGTTCTGGTGGGCTGCTGAATTTTCTGTTTTCTGGGGGAAAAAAATCTATTTGCAAGCCGTGCTGTTAACTTGTCCCCAAGGACTGGACGGCTTGAACCAACTATAGGAGACAAAAAAGATGAAGAAGCAGTAACGATGCTCAGGGTTTTCCTGGGGAGCTGTTGTCAGGAATGGAGGCTATTCAGTATGTGCCTTGATCCTTATATCAAACTAGCATGTCCTGTGCATTATTTGAATAATAAACGTTTTCAATCCAAGTGCTCTGGGATGTCAAGTAATAACGGTTAAATTTCCTGAACTTCTGAATACGTTTTCCCCAAAGATAGATGTTGGCTGTGTATTAGAAAGGATCCAGAATGTTGTATGTACTGAGCGTCTCCTTCCATGACAGGATTTATCTCCCTCTGGTATTTTAAGTGCTTGTGGTCAGGGGATCAAAAACGTTTGTTCCAGTGATTAATTTATAAAATTCTGATACTTGAATTTTTCTGGGGAAAGAGTTTGGTGGAAATCAGAAAAGAAATTTGAGGCTCTCATGTACTAATGAACTTCAGGTGGACCTGGGGTCCTGTGATTTGAAAAACAGATTCACCACAGTCTGCTTTCTCCTTGGGGACCTAACAGAGAAAATACATACAAGAAAATTGAAACACAGAGTGGGGTGGCAAGTCATAGGAAGGCTAAAATGTAAGCCAGTAACCAAATTGCTGCTGGAGTTGCGTTTTCTAAGCTCCTGGAATCCTGCATCTGTCTCCTTATAATGAGTGGGTCAGAGGCTGCATAGATCCAGAAACTTTATCTTATCAAGATACTCTCCATTCCAAGTTGACAGGCACTAATTCGCTATTTACACTGTTTCACTTCTCTGGTCTCTGAAGCCCTTAGACCACAGAAGACAGTGCATCCAGAATATCTCCTGAATTGCTGAGGTTGTGGACTTGTGTGCTGTTAGCCATGTCAGGAATGGCTTGCTGATAACAGCAGCTAAAATCTTCATGTACACGTCACTGCATCTCTGTGAGAAAATCCTAGCATCATTGGCTGCTATCCAGGATTTCCCCCTCAGGTCCACCTCCTCCCCACCCACCCCCCCAAACCTGCGTGTGAAGCCGGGATAGAATTGTATGGACACTTTATATATTGTTTATTAAAAACAGAAAGGAGAGCTTGACTCCCCAGCAGTCGTCTACGCCTTTAGGTGTCTGCATAGGTGGTAACTACTGACCATGTTTTGAGGGCCTGTATCTGGGAAAGTAGCTTTTTAAAGGTCTCTCCCAAACACAAATTATGGAGGATGACAGAAATTTGCCTGCAACCTCTGGGAAATAGTGATGTCCAGTGGCCAAGTCCTTTTTGACATTCACGTAGCCAAGTGCTTCCTGAAATAAAGATTTGAAAACCATCTGAGGGTGTTGAGATTGTAAATGTCATCCAAGCCAAGCCAGATTGGATGGGCAATACAGAGCAGAGTCCAGGCTGGATGATGACAGAGGTGACCCCACGGTCCTTTCAAGCTTCACGGGATGCTCTCCAGAGCCTTCTGACCCATCGTGGGTCAGGTTTGAAGGCACAGGGAATGAGAGGGAAAGGCAAGGAAGATGGGCTACACTTGACCATGTTCTGGCTCCATCTTTGACTCTGAAAGCCTTCTCTGGACCACCCAGGGACTTCAGGACCCTTCAGTGTTTGATGAACTGTGTACCACTACTTTCCCTCCCTCCCTCGAGGCCTTGGTGTGGGAGGTTTAGAGGGAGCTGGAGTGTTGTGAAGTTACTGGCATTACAGGCCTACTTATACTAAAATTCACATTGTCTAGTCAGTTCATCTTTGGTTAGAACTATGTATGTTCAAAACTCTGAGGGGGATGTTTTCATTCTGAGGAGTACATAAAAGATCAAAATGAACTATTTTGAGGCAATGGTGTAAGGGTCAACTCTGTTTCTTGTGACATTTGTTTATTCAGAAGATTGCCATTGAATTAAAGTTGGCAAACTTTCCCTCCAACTTCATGAAAAATTTAAAATATATAAAGACTTTTAAAGAATTGTGCAGTAGGTATCCATTTATCTACCGTCTAGATTATACAGGTGCTAACTTTTTCCTGCATTTACTTTATCATGTGTCTGTCCATCGATCAATTTTATTTTGAGCATTTATTGAAGTATTACTTACATTCCATTAAACTCATCCATTTTAGAGTGTACCAGTAGAAGAGTTGTAGTAAATGTAAACAAATGTACAGCCATCACCACAATCCAAGTTATAGAACATTTTCATCAGCCAAAACATTCCCTTATATCCATTTGTAGTTAGTCCCCACTCCCAGTCCCAGGAAACTACTGACCATCTTACTGTCTGCATAGATTTGCCTTTCCTAGAAATGTCATATGACTTGAATCTTATAGTATGTAGTCTTTTGTGTCTGGCTTCTTTCACTTGGCATGTTTTCAAGGTTCATCCATGCTGTATCACATGTCAGTAATGCTTTCCTCTTACTGCCCAGTGAGGCTTTTCCATTTTATGGATATATACCACATTTTGTTTACTCATTCATTCAGCAGTTGATGAACATTTGGGTTGATTTCAGGTCTTGGCTCTTATGAACTATGCTGCTGTGATGGTTTATATAACAGGGTTTTGCATGGACATGTTTTCATTTCACTTGGATAAATATCTAGCAGTGGGATCGCGTGTAACATTTTAAGAAACTGCCAAACTTTTCTGAGGAGACTCTGCTATCTTACATTCCCACCAGCATTATATAAGTGTTATAGGTTCTCCACTTGCTTGCCAGCACTTAGGTATTGTCCGTCTTCTGTATCATTCTAGTGAGTGTGAAGTAGTATCTTATAGTTCTAATTTGCAGTGGCAATCCACTCCAGTACTATTGCCTGGAAAATCCCATGGACAGAGGAGCCTGGTAGGCTACAGTCCATGGGGTCGCCAAGAGTCGGACACAACTGAGCGACTTCACTTTCTTTCTAATGACTAATGTTGAGCTTTTTGAGTTGTGTGAGTTCTTTATATGTTCTGAATTAAGTCCTTTATCAGATATATGATTTGCAATTATTTTTTCTGTTGCAAATCATATATTTTGTGGCTTGTCTTTTCTTAATAATGTCTTTTGAAGAACGAAATTTAATTTTTATGAGCTCCAGTATATCATATTTTTTCTTTTAAGGATTGTGCTTTCAGTGTCATAGCTAAGAAATCTTTACCTAAAAAACCAAGATTGCAAAGATTGTCTTCGGAAAGTTTTATAGTTTTCAGTTTCATTTAACACTGTGAACTATCTTGAGGAAATTTTTGTGTGACATGAACTAAGCATTTAAGTTCTGAGTTTTGTATAGTGATGTTCAGTTATTCTGGAACCATTTGTTGAAAAGACTGTTTTATCATCTGTTGAATTACATTGGTACCTTAGTAGAAAATTAATCATAAGTGTATATGAGTTTACTGTTCTGTTACATTGATCTATAGATATGTCTGTCCTTAAGCCAGTACCCCACTGTCTGGATTACTGTAGCTTTATAGTAAGTCTTGAAGTCAGATGATGTAAGTCTCTTCAACTTTGCTCTTTCACGGTTGCTTTGGATATTCAGGGTCCTCTCCATACATTTTAGGATCAACTACTAATTTATACCGTAACGCCTGCTTTGATTTTGATTAATTTTGATTGCTATGTTCTGTCTAGCTGCATTGTCCATTATGGTAGCTGCAATCACATGTAGCCATTGGGCATTGTGGCCAGTTTGGATTGGTATGTGCTATAATTCTGAATACAATGGTCTTTGAACAATTAGATGGAAAAAAAAGATGTAAAATGTAGTTCATTAATAATTTTCAGTGCGTTAACCTGTTGAAATATTTTAATATATTGGGTTAAATAAAATATATTTATCAATACATTTTAGTTTTATCAATACATTTTAACTTTTATTTGCTGCTATGTAGAAACACATTTATGATTTTTATATGTGGGTATTCTATTTTTTTAACCTTACTAAACTTATTAGTTCTACCGGTAGTTTTGTGTCTTATGTGTGTCGTTTTTCCCCCCATGCCTTATTAGGGCCGTCAGTACAGTGTTAGATGAAATGATGAGAGTGGTCTTCTCTGTCATGTCCCTGGTCTTAGCAGTCACTGTGTTGTTATAGAGTACAATGTTTTCCTTAGATACCCTGTGTTAGATTTAAGCAGTTCTATTTTTCTTCCTAATTTGCTAAGAATTTTTGTCTTGAATGATTCCTTGATTTTGTCAAATGAGTTTTCTTGTATCTACTGAAATGATCATTTGGGTTTTTTCCTGCCTTTACTTTGTTAATTCAGTGAATTGCCTTAGGCGTTTTCACATGTTAAATCAGCCTTTTATCAGGGTTGTGTTAGCTTCATAAAGTAAATTTGGAAGAAGTATTCTTCCCTGCTCTCGTTTCTGAAAGAGTATTCAAAAATGGAAAAAAGTTTTCTTATTACATGTTGATCTTATAGAACCGCAAATTTGTCTTGAACGTGACATGGTCATGTGTCCTTCCCAAGTCATTAGTCTATTTTGGCTATCAGTGGTTGTTTATCACCCTTTTTGGAAGAAGTTTGACCTCATTATAGGTTCTCCTTGGGGGGTTTCCGTGGTGGCTTAGTGGTTAGAATTCCGGACTTTCACCACCATGGCCCAGATTCAGGGAACTGAGATCTCACAAGCTTTGTGGCACAGCCAAAAATGAATGAATGAATGAATGAATACTCCTTCTTGATAATGCATGCATACGTACATACATAGATACTTTTAAGTCCTTCTTGGTAATACATAATCTTAATTACTCACAGGTTATTAGTTGCTTGATCAAAACAATCCAGCAGTAGTTTGTCTTGGTTCTGCTGGAAGACTTTTGTTCTCTGCAGTTGAACAGGTAAGAAGAGTGGAAGACTTTCCTCAGTTACAAAGTGTCAGCTTTAATAGATTCAGAATGGATTGCCAAGCTCTGAGCATTACACAGGAAAATGGTGTGAATACTTGGCTAGTTCTTTCCTGAGCTCAGCTGTCTGCACTCTGAGAATGACAGATTTTTATCTGTAATGTTTTAATATCATATATTTGTCTTGGCCCTCTTGCTAAAGGTAACTTAAGTAGTCGTGTGTCCCCCCCCCCCCCGCCACCACTGCCACATCACCTGACATCTCTTCCTCTGGGAGACCGCTGCGGTTGACAGAGGGTGGTGAAGTCAGTTCTCTCTTGTGACCCAGATCAGGGAGGAGGCGGCCTCTTTTCGGAGACTGACTACCTGCTAGCATAAATTCTTCTAGGTACTCTTCCTTAACCCTGTGCTGCTTTTTGCTCAGAGGGCCCTTTGTATCCTCACTTCCTTGTAGATCTTCCTTGGTGTCCATTACTGGGCAGGGTGCCATCATTCTACATTTTGCTTTAATTAATGGTCTTAAAATTCCTTCACATTCATAATGGATTAATTGGAGGAGACTGAGGCCTTGGCAGTCTGTGATACACTGAGGCCATGCTGTGGGCACTCACAGTGCCTCCTGTAGAAGGCTGGTGGGAGGTGTGTGTGCCTACAGTGTTGCATGTATTGATAATCCTCAGCAGTTGGCTTTGGAAGAGTAGATGGACATCTGTTCACTTTTATAAAGTGCTAAACACATCATAGACTCAATGGACATGATTTTGAGTAAGCTCCAGGAGTTGGTGATGGACAAGGAAGCCTGGTGTGCTACAGTCCATGGGGTCACAAAGAGTCAGGCACGACTGAGCGACTGAACTGAACTGAGACACATCCTCTCTTCACATTATCCATTCTCACCAGAACTCTGCTGGACTATTCTGAGTTGGTCATTAGTGGACTTGTAGTCATCAGTAAAATTTTCAGTTTCAACGGAGGCCTGTGTCATTTTCCATACATGGAGGGGCTGATGCTAATTCTGAGGCTTTGTTGCTGTTGCTAGTGCTGTTGAGATCAAGGGATCAGACCGGGTATGGTGCTGAAGTTCTGTTTCTTTGGGAAGGTCAAGAAATTTCATTCTGGGAATTCCCTGGCTGTCCTTTGGTTAGGACCCCACTCTTCCACCGCAGGGAAATAAGCTCCCACAAGCGGCGCACTGCAGCGAAAAATAAATAATAAAACGATGTAATTTTCGGGTTGTAAAAATATAGTTGTAGCCAAAAGCTATTCTCAAGCAAATTTTAACATTTATACCAAACACTTTGTCTCTGTTTTCATTCTGTGATAGTAGTCCTTGTGGATGAATAGTTTTGTTATAGAGGTAGAGGTTTTAACCAGGGGTGTTTTTGTTTGTTTTCTTTTGTTTTTCTGGGTTTATATAAGAAGTTCAAGCCTGGAGAGCTTCTGCAAGTAACATGCCTACCTGGAGGTGCTCAGGTATGGCCTCCTACAGCAGCTTCAGCAAACATAAATCACATTAGGGAACCTGCAGCTCGTTTGCTTACTTTGGATTCTAGGTCCTTATTGACTGTAGATAGGATGGTCTTGTGTAAGTTTGAAATCAAACTAATTTCTTTGAAGGGATGCTAATGAAAACAAAGGTTGAAAAATCAAGAGATCCAGGAAATTGCTTAAGACTCTAAGTGTCTGAACGTAAAAGATAAAACAGAACCAAGAGGAAGATTTTAAAAATCAAGCCTGGACCTACAGTAGAGAGGAATGTATGCATTTCTCAAAATGTAAGAGCACTCTGAAAAAAAAAAAAAACTGCATTATAATTTGATTTCTTTTTTTCTTCTTTCTAGGTGTCTCATTCAGTTGCTAAACTTATATTAGTTAATTTCCACTGGCAAGTTGCCGAGATACTGGACAGGTAAGGTGTTTTGGGGGAGGAAGAAATGGCATTGTCTGTAACTTCTCTCTGCCTGCACACCCAGTGGTAATAATTGTCTGTGTTATGGAGAATATCCTTACAATGTGCAGATTATATTTTTAAAACACTGGGTCATATTGTATAGCCTTTTTTCTCTTAGTATATGGTGAACATTTTCCAATGTTTTCAGCATATTCTTTCTGTACCCCCAGTTTTAATGAAGGTACAGTATTTTACCATATTGATGTTCCATCCTATTCCAAACCCCTGTTGTTGGACAGTGAAGTTAGGTCAGAGTTTTATGTCATCATTAATGTTAAATCAGTGCCCTTCTAGATAACACTTGGCAATATCTCCAGGTATTTCTTTCAGACACATCAAGTGGAATAAATACATCATGACATAGTGCTTATTACCTTCAGAGAGAAAGGTCAGCTCATTTACCACCATACCTCCAGAACCGGAGCTCTGATTCCCTTTACACTTTTTGTTTTGTAGATACAAATCTAATTCTGCCCAGCTGCTCGTTGAAGCTCGAGTTCAGCCCAATCCATCAAAACATGTGAGTGTCCCTTCCTGATTCACGTGGCTCTCGCTTTGGCTCACACGGTTGTTGAGAACCATCTTACTCTGTTTATAGTGCAGCATCCCCAAGACACTTGTTCCAGTATAGGCCTAAATCTTCCATTTCCGACATCATTTGGAAATTTTCCTCGTAGACGAGGAGTGAATGGCTGCCTGCCCTCTCCAGCCTCACCCGTCTCCTGCACTTACATATAGCCTGTGCTCTGTCCTTGCTGTGTTCTTGGGGTGCCCGTTCACTGCATGCCTCTTTAACTCTGCTGCTGCCTTCCTTGGTTGGGGATGTCCAGATCCTATACCCATCTTTGCTCGTGAGAATGGAACTCACCTTTAAAGACCCGAATCCAAGCCATCTCTCCCAAAACCTGTCTCCTGGGAACACTTCCCTCCAAACTCCTTTAATTATATCTTTCAACCTTTACATGTATATTGCAGTAATTCACTCATATCTTTTTAGCCCCCATAGTAGACTGTAAGTGCTTTTTAAGTTTAGGAATCATATCCTACAGTGTATAGTGATTTCCTGTTGCTCAGAGTTCAGTCAGCATTTGTCGAATGAATGGGGGAGAATTAGGGCTCAGATCACCGCATAACTTATGCAGCCTCTTATAGAATTTCCAGGAGCATACTAGACAGAGTATGCTCCTTTTCCTCAAATTACTTTTTGTATGGCCAGTGAACTAACAAGAACCTCATGTTGGGTTATCACTGGTTTATGGCTTTGGCTGGTGCCCCCAGACTGTCTTTGCGAGTTTGTGTAGCAGAGAATGGGTTCTGGAGCTCTTAGAGGCTCACACTTCAGCCCCTAAGAACCTATTGGCTGGGTTTATAGTACTTGTTGAGAAGCAACTCTGTGCCATACTGAATGAGGGCAGTTTTCAAAGGAAACCTAGTAGCCTCCAAAAGAAGGCAGATTGAATGACCTCTCGGGACCTTGACAGTTCCGCCTAGCTCCGCTACCACCTCCTTTGGGAAGCCTTCCTGATAATACTTTTTTCCACTCAGAACTGGCACTTGCAGAGCCCACACATGGCAGTGGAGTTCTGGTCCTTGTTGCAGGCTGGCTCACGTCACTGTACCTCCCTCCAGGTGCCCCCAGCCCACTCCCCTCACCACTGCGCAGTGTGTATGCAGTTTGTGCGGAAGGAAAACCTCCTCTCTCTGGCCTGCCAACACCAGTTCTGCCGCAGCTGCTGGGAGCAGCACTGCTCCGTGCTCGTCAAGGACGGCGTGGGTGTGGGTGAGTCCCCGTGGGGCTCATAAGCGGCTGGCAGGAACTGTTCAGCTTCAGCCCTGCCCCTTCTGCCACTCAGGTGTTCTTGTGAACCTAACTGAAGTTTTCAAAATCAGAACCATTGGTTTCCAAACATGTCAGTCTGAACAGTGGCAAAGTTTACCCTAGTCCTGAGCAAGATGCAAGAGTTAAGGCTAATGTTTGGGCATTTATGTAAATGCTGGTGTGACGGCAAGGCTACCTTCTCTTGTCTTTTTGGAGAACTGTCCTTTAAGCTGCCTACCCTGTCTATCTTGATTCTCAAAAGTGGCAGCCGTACCTCAGAAACTCCTAGAGGGTTTACTGTGATTTAGGTAAGCACAAATCAGACTTGCTGATGAGTTAAAGGAGTCTTTGTTAAATTATGACTTCATGATATTAAAATTAGCATTATATTAATTATATCTGTAAAAGCTCACTGTGTTGACAGTAATCACATGCACATAATAGTAAACATCACAAAACTAAATTGTAAGTCAGGAACCCTCTGGGATTTTTTAAGCAGTTTTTTAAAAATCAGTGCTATTTGTGATATATACTGTTTAATTGCTCTTGTTTTTGTTGTTTGATTGGTTTTGGTTTTTGTGGGTTTTTTTTTTTTTTTTTTTTTTTCTTTTCTTTTTGTTGTGCCATGTAACTTATAGGATCTTAGTTCCCTGACCCAGGGCTCTGGTAGTTAGAGTGCCAAGTCTTGACCATTGGACCATCAGGGAATTATCTGTCATTTTAAAATTTGTAATAATATTTTAATTGCATCACTATGTAAATATATTGATTTCTCTCTTTGAATAAATTCTGATGCTGCTGGGGTTCCCTGTGTAAAACGTGAGTTTGTTGGGTAAACTCAGCAAATACATTATAGGTGTGTCTTCTGTGATACAGTTGTCCATCCGGTTGTCTTTGTTCAACAGGTGTCTCTTGCATGGCTCAGGACTGCCCACTTCGAACACCAGAGGACTTCGTGTTTCCATTGCTGCCCAATGAAGAACTGAGAGATAAATACAGGCGCTACCTCTTCAGGGACTATGTGGAGGTATGCCCAGCTGCTTCCTGGTCTTCCTGAGCCTCCTTTTCATCAGATGCTTACCAATTACTGTACAGAGGAGGCTGCCAGTAGATGCTTTCAATCTGAAGAAAGAGCTGCACAGCTTTTAAAAAGTTTGAAAACTCTAGAGTACTAGTAAATCCCAAGTCTGTTTCTTCCTCACTCTGTATCCTTTGACCCCTTAGATTCCTTCTCTGAGCCTTGGTTTCTTTCTTGTGTAGAATGGTCAGGCACACCCACTTTGTGAAAGTGAAAGTCGCTCAGTCCTGTCCAACTCTTTGCAACTCTGTACAGTCCATGGAACTCTCCAGGCCAGAATACTGGAGAGGGTAGCCTTTCCCTTCTCCAGGTGATCTTTCCAACTCAGGGGTCAAACCAGGTCTCCAGCATTGCAGACAGATTCTTTACCAGCTGAGCCACAAGGAAAGCCGTGCCCCCCCACCTTACACAGAGTTACTTAAACAAGCTATTGTATGTCAAGGGATAAACATAAGTCAGGCATATCTCAGGAGTTGCTATTCTATGCCCTTCACCTTGTGATTCGGCCCAAAGAAGGGGAGTTGCTTCTTGGGTGATTTGGCAATTTGTTCGAGTTCTCAGTGGTCAGTTTTGGAGTCCTTCCCCTCTGTTGGGCTACCTGTTCAGGCTTGCTGGTTCCATGCAGCATAATTTTGATCTTTGCCTGTTATTCCTAAGCTTTTTGGATTGACTGATGGTCTGGGTCGTCTCATGCACAGGCTGCAGGAAAAACAAAAGGCCTTGTTCCGGGTGCTGTTTGCCACTTTTGGTAGATGCCTGAGGGTTGTTGAGCCCCTCAGAGTCTCATGCACAACGACTGGGCCGTGTTCCTTTCCAGCCCTAGTCCCTATGCACTTTCATCTCAGAGACACGATTCTGTATTCCGTTCTGTCATCTAAGCTTAGGTTATTCCGGTGAGTTGCTCCCTGGTTTAAGCTAAACATTCAAAGGACATTTTCAGGACCTGCTTAATGTCTGGTCTTCATGACATCCATCATGAATTCCTGTAGCCCCTTGATGGAAGAACAGGAGGTGTTTGAGTACTCAGGGAGGTCTAATTTGGAGGCACCAACTAGGGGATGTCCTCATTGTTCCCCCCTTGGTGTGTTCACAGAGTCACTACCAGCTCCAGCTATGCCCTGGTGCAGACTGCCCCATGGTTATCCGGGTACAGGAGCCCAGAGCTCGCCGAGTACAGTGCAATCGGTGCAACGAGGTCTTCTGGTAAGAGTGAGTGTGGATGCCGAGCAGCCCTGGCTGGTGCCTTCTCCTCCTCTCGAGCATCACTGCTGTGGCTCTTGTGAGGGCGGGGCTGGGAGAGGCAGGGCCTTTGGGCCAGAAGAGCAGCGCTGTTCCACGTGGGCAGATGTTTGATGATACTCAGTCTGGAGACAAGAAGGAGACACAGACTCTTGGAGAATGTGCTGGGGTTTATGCTACTAAGACGAGACTGCGTGTCTGTGTGGATGTAGATCTATCTGCACAGATAATTCATATATTGCCGTATATGAAAGCTCTAGCCACTAGTACTTTAATCTTTCTCTCTGTTGCCCATTCTGCTAATTTTATAACACTGCTTGTTCATAAACATGGTTTACATCTATCTGGGGTTTACTCTGTTCAGTGAACATGATGGAACTAGCTGAAGCATACTGAAGGCTTACCAGCGGAGCCACTCTCTCCTGACCACTTTCGCTTCATTGTCACAGCGACTGTGTGTGACTGGTACTGCTGTTCCCCTTTCTTATAGGTGAGGAAAGTGAGGTGCAGATAATGGCAGAGCCTTCATTTAGGCCCAGACCTGTGCCCTATTCGCACCTTGCTGGAGGAGTCACAGTGGGGCTTCAAGGAAAGTAGGGAGAAAATGGGGTCCTTGTGCATATGTGCCTGCCTTTCAAGGCATGGTCGAGGGAGTCTGTGACTCACCGAACATTAAGAACCACCAATGTGGTTGCTCTCTACCCTTTGTGTCCCATGTTAGGGCCTTCTTTCCCTGGGACATATGGTGGGCTACCTGCCTGAGAGCCTTTATCCAGAAAGTCACGTTGGCTTGGACAGAAGGGGAATTAAAAGCAAAGGAGCCTGGCCTGATGAGTGTTGGGGTTTTTCTTTTCTGATTCTAAGTTGGGGCATTGTCAGAGGTAACGTGCCCCTCACAGACTGCGCAAGTGCCGACAGTGTGCATCCGGTGGGTACCTCGGACTCAGATAAGCCCAGGCTCCCAGGCCTGGATCTCATTCCTGCCTTGGGTTGGAGTTGAGTCCTCTTCTTGGAATACCCCCCCGAGCCTTTTGAAAAGCTGAATTCTGAATTTGATATCCTGTTAGGAAGGATTGACATCACCTAAGATATTTAAAACAAATGTCTCATTTGGGTTTATTGAGAGAAGTCCCCCTAGGACTTCAGAAAAATCCTGGGTAAGTCAAGGTCTCGGACGCCATGAGAGATGACTTTTTACCTCTTGGAAAAACTCTAATTCCAGATCTGTTGGCTTGGACAGAAGGAAAAGGAAAAACACAGGATCTGACCTAACGGTTATCTTTTCTGGTTTTAAGTTTCAAGTGTCGTCAGATGTATCACGCCCCCACAGACTGCGCCACAATCCGGAAATGGCTCACGAAGTGTGCAGACGACTCTGAAACAGCCAACTACATTAGTGCCCACACTAAAGACGTAAGGACTGTATCTTACCTGTCCTGGGTCTGCCCTCCCTAGTGCCACCCACGGCCACGGGGCTCGTGATGGAGGTGGCAGACCCTTGCCCCGGCGCGGCAGAATTTGCAGCAGTTGATCTTAGCGTGCACCAGGCACCTTTCTTTTAATGAAATGCTGAAATGCTTGGAGAAGTTTGACCCTCAGGAAAACTCATTCGAAAAAAACTAGGTTTTACTGAATGCCTCCCCAGCGTTAACATCTCTGGGATGCAGGTGGTTGACGGCCACATCAAATAAGTAGCAAAACCGTAATGCAAGCCCAGGCCTGCCCAGTACTTATTATGAAAACATCCCACGGGAAAGCATGGCCCGCAGCCCGAGAGCTGTGCATGACTCAGCACTCGGGGCCCTCGCCCTCGCCGGTGCCAGTCACATGCTGAAGCGAGGCACCCCGCCACGCAGCTGTGACCATGATGTCATGAAGTAAGGTCCTCTTCATGGCCACGAAGCGCCCGGCGTCAGAATGGTCCCCACTCTGTCTGGGGTTGCTGGAGTCTCAGATGGGAGCGAGCTTTAGAGCTGATTTCCGTGCCCTCTTCTGGAAGCCGAAGTTCAGGCAGGCTGAGCAGGCCCCAGTCCAGGGTGGCAGCTCGTAGGCTGTGCTGGCGATCCTCCCAAGCTGGCCAGTTTTTTACTGACTCAGCTTGAGCTTAATCTGAGCAGCCTCCCGGCAGGGACAGATGGTGGCAGACTTAGCGGGGCTCAGCTTGGAGTGTTTCAGGGCCAAACCTGCTGACCTCATTTCCTTGAATTGCTGTTCCAGCCTCAGCGACCCGCCACATTTAAGTGAGAGGCTCCTCCCCAGAAGTGCTCGCACGATGAGCTGCTGGGCACGGGTGCCAGGAGCTTTGTGTAATTTGTCTTAGAACCGGCCTGATGGTGCGTGAGCCTAACGGCGCCCTTCTGTCTCCTCAGTGTCCCAAGTGCAACATCTGCATTGAGAAGAACGGCGGCTGCAATCACATGGTGAGCAGAGGCCCGTGCGTTTTGCTTGTGTGGCCTGAAGCCTTTGGTCAGCGTGCCCTTAACATGTTCTCTTCTGTTTCCCTCCGACAGCAATGCTCCAAGTGTAAACACGGTGAGTCCCAAGCTTGCTGCACCAGGCCCAGCGGCACAGTCTGTTTCTCGTGCACGGGTCTCCACTGCTTTTTTTTTCCCCCACTGCTTTTATGATACAGTGATCAAACAGGGTGGCTTCCGTCACTTACAACCATGAGGACCAGAGTACAGCAGCTCTGGATTTGCTGATTTATTATTTCTTGGTCCCTTAAATAATCCCGCTGCCAACTTTGGGATGGCTCCTCTACACCCTCACAAATCCTCAGTCATCCAAGAAGAAAGTTTTAGTGTGCTCTTGATTTTTGCCAAGGCAGGTAAGTAGCATGGGGGTTTTCTGTGCTGCCTGACAGACACCGTTTAGAGCAGGCTGCCTATGGTTCTCCTGGAAGCAGTCAAATCCTAGTTTGCCTTTGAGGTTTTATAAAAGTTTTCAGAGAGGGTTTCTGGCCTCCTTCATCTGGCTGGTGTAGGTTCCACAGAACCGTTGGTTTTGCTTTCCTTCCTGCCAGATCAAGTAAAGAAATAAAACTCCTTCAGGTAGAATATATGTCCAGACAGACTTCTTCCACAGCTGCTGACATGCCGCCCAGCTGGTCCTGAGAGTTTCTCTTTGTAAGAGCCTGGCCACTGCTGTCCCTGGGTCCTCCCAGGATCACACTGTAACCAGAGTAGTCAAGGCGAGGTTTTAGATGGAAACGGTGATGCCGAAGTGTAGAATGAAGATAGGCCAAGAGTAGAATGTTGTTTTCTCAGTGAAATTCCACCGTGTCTTTTCTGCACGTGTTTGAACGAGAGGGACGTGCATGATCCACTTAGTGCGTAAGACACGCGCCCAGTTCAAAGAGAAAGGCCCGAGTGCACACCCAGCACCCACCACAGTCCTGGTACTGAAGAGTCCTCAGTGTGTCCTCTCCTCATCCTTACCTGCCCAGGGGTAACTACTGTGCCTCACGTTGCTGAATAATTTTACCATCTGGATGGGCAACCCTAAGCAATGTAGCAGTATTTAAGACAGTAGCAACCACAAGCTAGCTGACTGAGGTGAAAGCTGTATTGCACTCTTCCGTGAAGCCTTTCAGGAGAAGAGAAGTGAGCGACCTCTGGGTCTCTCGCTTTGGCTCTAGCTTCCCCAAGTTTTACACATGCCCTTGTGGGGAAGTCAGTGAGCCAGCTTATGACAGTGAATCATGGGAAACAGTGTTTACTGCTGTCTGGGTCTCTGGCAGAGTCAGAATACACAAACATGATTGGCCCCTGTCCATTAAGGCACAGTAATTGTTCAGGTATATGGCATCCATAGAGGATCTCTGTTTTTCCCTCTTGGCTTCCTCATTGTGGAAACAGAGTCATAATTCTGGGCATGAACTCTAGGGTAGCAGTGGGTTTAATAAAAATGTGCTTTTTCTCTTTTTTTGTTGTTTTTTGTTTGGTTGTTTTGTTGTTGTTGTTGTTGTTGTTGTTTGGTCACACTGACTTGCAGGATCTTAGCTCCCCGACCAGGGATTGAACCTGGGTCCTGGCAGTAAAAGCACTGAGTCTTGACCAGTGGACCACTGGGGAATTCCCATAAAAATGTGCTTTTTAAGAAAGAAGAAAAAGGGGGGAACGTCTTCATCCCCAGTTTCATGTACAACACCTAGGACAGGTGTTGAGAGTGGGAGGTCGACAGGAGGGCAGAGGTGTTCTCTGAATGGCCAGGTGGGCCTCAGTCGGACACATTCTGCTGCTCAGGAGGCACTGATGCAGCAGACCAGTGGCCTTTGTATGGTCAGCATCTGCCTGCGTTGGATTAAAAAGGCACTAAGTGTATGTGTTCTTGAAATGGAGACCATCTGTAGGCTGTCGTTCAGATGGGCAAGGACCGGCTGCTGGGACTGTGGGCCAAGACAGACATGAGATGTGTCCACGCCCTCTGTAGAGGCGGCCGGGGAGAGTTCCGGTCAGGTGGTCCCCCGGAGCCGGCTCTGTCTGGCTCCTGCTCCACCTGTGCCTGTGGAGGAAGGCGGGCTTGTGTTGTGTGGTCAGTGCTGCGTTCTCTGTCCCTTCAGACTTCTGCTGGATGTGTCTAGGAGATTGGAAGACCCACGGCAGCGAGTACTATGAGTGCAGCCGGTACAAGGAGAACCCCGACATCGTCAACCAGAGCCAGCAAGCCCAGGCCAGGGAGGCCCTCAAGAAGTACTTGTTCTACTTTGAGAGGGTAGGCGTCCTCTCCTGCACCTGCTTCTCGAGGGTAGGCTTCTTCCACTTGGCCCCACTGGGCGAAACTCCCAGTGACTGGTGGCCGCAGCAGCGCGTGCACGCCAGAGTCAGGGCACGGAGCGCCGGGTGGCCCGAGTGCTGCCTGCAGATGCGGCTCTCGGCTTCCCGGGCGCAGCCAGCAGGGAAGGACCGGCCAGCCTTGTGTGATGCTGAATTGTGAAGGATAAGGAAGGACTATGAGGTGGTCTTTATCCATCCAGTGCCACGTTTCTTGTTTGTCTTTAATTGAGGTATAACTGGCTTACAATGCTCTGTAACTTTCAGATGTACAGTGTAGTGATTCAGAATTTTTAAGGGTTATACTCCCTTCATTGGCATTATAAAATACTGGTTACATTCCCTGTGCTGTTCAGGATATCCTTGTAGCTTATTTGTTTTACACACAGTAGTTTGTATCTCTCAGCCTCCAGCCCCCATTTGCCATGCCCCCCAGTCCAGTGCTGTCTTAATAGTCAGATTCAGAGGGCAGTTTTTCCCAGAAGCCCACAGAGCATGGGACCTTTGGTTTCTAAGCACAAGAGACCTGGGAGTACCTAGCTTTGCTTTGTCCTCGGGGCTAGAGTCCTGTTGCTCTAAGCGGGTAGAGTGATCTGGCAGGCAGATAGCGGCTCTAGACAGGGTTGGTAGTGTAGACTGAGGAAGCCCCCCTCGTGCGCTCCCGAGGACACACAGCCCCCATCAGCTAGACGAGGCTGTGACCATTCTGAACAGCTTTTGAATCCCTGCACTTTCCTGGACGCCTGCAGCTTTCTCTCTTCTCTGACCCCACAGTGGGAAAACCACAACAAGAGCTTGCAGCTGGAGGCACAGACATACCAGCGGATTCATGAGAAGATCCAGGAGAGGGTCATGAATAACCTGGGGACCTGGATCGACTGGCAGTACCTCCAGAACGCTGCCAAGCTCTTGGCCAAGGTTTGTCCCCCCTCAGTCTTCCCATTGCTTGTTCTCTGTGAGGCCCAGACCTCTGAGGGTGGGAGGCATTGTCGGGGGTAGGGCTCACCCCCTGTGAAGCCCCACATGGGCCTGCTCATGGGTCCACATCTTCCTGGGCTGTGCCCACTGAGGACCCTGCCCTCCCCAGACGTCCAGGGCACTCAGTATTCTGGTGCCTCTGCCTGCGGGGACAGAACCACAGGGAAAACGAGAGCCCTTCTCTTCTTTTGTCCCATCCATGCATCACTCAGAGGAAAATAAGAGATTGTCTTTGGACAAGTATTGAGATAGATGTGTGGACTCTGAGGTCTGACTCAAGAGGGAAGAGCCATTGAGGCAGCTGCTGGTAATTAATCCCAGTGTGGAGAGGAAACATGGGTGTTCTGTGACCATTTCTGTTTCAGTTTTTGCCATGTTGTCCCCCAGTTCATCTTTTATTTGCCTTGGCCTCATCTCTTTCAGGCCCATACCCGTAGAGCCAGGCTGATTTGCATGGTGGGGTAAGACCTATGTCAGCAGCGTGAGGTCCATGGAGTTAAGTGTCATAGACACAGATCCCTTGTCTTCTGTTACAGTGTCGATACACCCTGCAGTACACGTATCCATACGCCTACTACATGGAGTCCGGGCCCAGGAAGAAGCTGGTAAGGGAAGCCGTCCTTGTGCTCTGCCGTCTTAGCTTCAGAGGGGCCTTCTCTGCCCGCACCTTGCAGGCGAGCAGGGACCAGACCCTTGGTGGCTGGGAGGACAAAATCAAAACAAAACTAGCCACTGGAAAATTTTGTTCCCCAGGCACCGACTAGGCATTTCCAAAGTAGATCTCAGGTGCTGCCATTTTGTGTAATAGCAAGGCAGGTGTACTGAAGCCATTAACAGCTATATTTTTTAGGGTGGCTGGCTGAAAATATGTGACCACTTGGGAACCATTGCTTATGTTTTGGGAGGATACCCAGCATGTGTGTTCCTAAATCCTGTGGAGTTCATTTGCATCTTTGTGTAATTTTCATCTTAGATAGGGGTTTTTTCCTCTCCAGTTAATAAGGTGATTCACACTGATTGTTCAAATGTTGAAAAAATTAGGAAAACATTTACATCATCCATCATCCCCCCTAGAAAGAAATGAGCATTGTTAGCATTTCCCAGGCTTTGAAAATTAGTACTGTTTCTATAATCATGGTTATATATATAACATTTTTTGTTACAACAGTTTTTGCAGCTGTCATTATTCACCAGGCTGGAAAATGCCATTTTTAAATAGTTGTGTAGATGTCCATTATATAGTCGTACCATCATTAGGGGTGTTTATTCTTTCTGTTTTTCACTATCACAAATAAGACACTGGGAAACCTCTTCATGCAAGAGGCATATACTTACTAAGTCAAACGATCTGAAAATTTTGAAGACTCTTCAGAAAGGCTGAAAAAAACGAAGTATTCAGGGAGCACAGTGTCAGTGAATGTCCACTTTGACTTGTTTTGGCAGCGGCCATTTCCCCGAATGTCAGGAGCATTCTCCTCCGTGGCTTCGGTCCTTCCCCTTTCTCTGGGGGCGCAGGGCGAGTGCAGCCTGGCCACCTGGCTGTCCTCCGTGGACAGCCATTGGATCGGCCTCTGGCTCTGGGTACAGGAAGTAGCACTGCCCTCTGAGGACAGCACTCGGCTGTCTGGAGCTCCTGCGAGCCTGAGGTGCTGCCTCTGCCCCTCCCGTCTGCAGGCCCTGCCCTGGCTACCGTCCCCTCTCCTTTTGACCCTCCTGCTCTACCCATACAGTTTGAATACCAGCAGGCTCAGCTGGAGGCTGAGATTGAAAACCTGTCGTGGAAGGTGGAGCGGGCGGACAGCTATGACAGAGGGGTGAGTGACTGCTGTTCTCTAGGACCCTCTGGCAGGCAAGGGAGAGCGGCTATGGTGATCGGTCCCACAGCAGCTGGCCTAGGGGCTAGAGGCTGCTGCTGAGAAGGGTGGGGAGGGCCGTGCTTTTGACGCCTTGGAGCCCGTGGCGGGGGCGGCTTCAACTGGCCCGTCCTCATGGGGCTGGGCTGTGCAACCCCGTGTCTTGCTTCCCTGGTGCAGGACTTAGAGAACCAGATGCACATAGCAGAGCAGCGGAGGAGAACGCTGCTGAAGGACTTCCATGACACCTAGGCTGGGACTCGGGCGTGCTGCGCGAGGAAGATGTGGCTGCGAGGTCTCCGGCTGCTGTGCCGCATGCTGCAGGCTCCCTGCCTCTCACAACCCCAGGCAACAGCCAGGACCCCACTCCTGAGAGACACTGGCCACACACCTCTTAGTCAATTTCTGGTTGTTGTTTTTCTTTTCCCCTCCTCTTTTTGCTTTTTGTTTCCACCAGGGTCGAGGCTCTGTTGAATTGGCCTCTTCTCAGGACTGTCAGTTCCCTCTGAATAGTTGCTGGGAGGGAAGGAAAGTTTTTCTGAATGACTATTAATAGTATTAGATCATTACAACTTATGTAATTTTCAAAGGTTGTACAATTATACAAAAAAAAAAAAACCGGGGGGCAAACAAACCATAGAATGACACAGAACCCTTTTTAAAAATAAACTGGCATTGGAGTGTTTTACCCTCTAGCTATTTTACTTAGAATGCAGCATAAGCTGTCTGCCCCCCTTGCCTCAGGATGTCTGCTGCACATGGGCCCCGGGTGGTACTTGCTTTCCAGATTCACACGCCTTTGGCCACAGCTGGAGCCCCAAGGGAAGAGTGTGGGTGGCAGATGGTAGAAAATGGGGTTGGCCTGTGTAACACTGTGGTGTGCAGAGAATCACGCCCGGCCTCCTGCCTGGTCCTTGTAGACCCTTCTGTGATCAGGGTACTGCCTCACCTTGGCAGTTAGAAGACAATACAGAACAGAATCTTGCCCCCGGTATCATCATGTCCAATGGCAGTGTGTGTCTGTGGACTCATTTATCTTGAAAATGAGCTTTACCTGGACCTGGCCACTTAGGCCAGAGCCCACAGCAGAGTGCATAGGTGAGCTGTGGTCCTCCAGCCCAGGGGATGCGACTTCAGCACAGTTTTCTTTTGTTTCCTGAAGAGAGATGATTCCACTTTCAAAGGGAATCATTCCCCCAAAGCCTTGTTTTACCTCGGCCCCTTCTTTTGTGCCAGTGTTCCGTGGAGGGACCCCAACCAGGTTGACGCACAGCCATACCTGATGCTGGCCTGCTGTGCTCTCCTCCGGTGAATGTCACTGTCAGAGTTCAGCAGAGCCCTCCCTAGGGCTCTGGTCTGCCTGATTCAGGGGCTGTGTCTGCACAAATTGTTTTCGTGTTAACTGGGAGTGTATGTCTCCATGACCTGCTCTGGGGGTGGGGTGTGCTTCCCCTCGCCTGGTTTCTGGTGTTGGAGGCCAACACCTCTAGGGTCTGGAGTCTGAGGCTGGTTGGGGGGGTTCCTAATTTGTGGTCCCTGCTCCTGTACCAGGAGGCTGGCCAGGGAAAAGGCCAGTCTTTTCACAGTGCAAAGGAACAAGTGGTTTGCATGGTATCCTACTTGTCCTGAACCTGGTCCTGTGGGCCTTTCAGAAGTTACATCTGTGATTCCTGGGGTTCCTGTGGCTCTTGTTCCGGGCCTCCTTGACCTCCTGGAAGAGTTGCTTGGAAATCTGTGAATAAATATTGTGTTGGAAATTCTTTGATATTCCAACATTTTCACCTCAGTCAGTAATTCCCCCAGGTACCATGTTAGTTGCAAACTGAATCGCTCTTGGAAGACAGAGGACAGTTGTAACTCTTGGGGTCATGGGGTCCATGGTTGGTTGCAGGCCCCCTTTCTCCCCAGTCATGTTTTGCCTCTTCCTGTCATCGCCTGCAAGGAAGGGACCATGGGGTGGAATGAGAGGACAAGTGAGTATAACAGACGAACCCAGAATTGGACAGCGCTGAGCCAAACGGAGGAGAGTGTCCACCTAGAGGTGGGGTATGACTGCTCTGTTGGCACATGGAAGATCTTAGTGTCTGGAATATTCGCCTCTCCATTGAGTCCTTTGGATCACCGCTGTGGCAGCAGCAGGACCTGAGTTGCAGCTCTGCACCTTCAGCCCCACCCTGCGCATTGTTTGCACTGTGTAACTGCCACACCGTGCACTTGCAGCCAGCTGTGACCCCCAGCCTCCGGAGCTGCAAGAGGTTCTGTGCCCAGGCCGCAGCCTGCAGCCCTTGACCTGTGGAGAACTTTCTTCCATGCCCCGAGTGGCTGTCTCTTGCTATCATCAGGAGCATGGAAAAGTTCAGGCAGAATACTTCTGCCCTGCAAAGGAAGGCACAGTGTTTTCACAAATTTACCATATATCTTTGTTTTCTTCAAAGAAAAAGTTGAGGCAATGTCATCTGCTCAAAGTTGAGTGGTTTACTCAAAATAAACTGAAAGTTTCTGATTATAAAATTGCGTGTGACATCTAGAACTTATTTTGTTGGACAGTGGTTTCTCTAGTATCCTAAGGAGATTGATAAGATAGTCCCTAAGGGTGACTTGACTGAGTGAGTGGATGAAGCCATGTATGGCGCACTGATGAAATCTGCCATTGGGTATAGAATCTTTAAGAGGAGAAGGTGGGCCTGCCCCAGTGAGAAGACTAGAAAAGGTACACTTTACTTTTCTGAGAGGAAGTTGGAAGGGGAGGGGAGCCTTATCAGTGTAAGGAGAAAACCACCTGTGGGGACCGTGTGAATGATGTTGCTCTTGTCTGCATATCTCCGGGGTGGGGGTGGGGGGAGGTGTGTGGAGCAGAGCACGGAAAAAAAAAGACCAAGCTTTGTTATGTCTTCTCGCCTCCATATTTGGGCATAAGCTGAGTTTAACTTGCTTCCAAGACGTTTAAGACTCATGTATGGAAAAGTCCCTTTCTCCTTATCCGAACGTGGCAGCGGAGAGGCAAGGAGTGTTCCCTGTGCACCTGCTGCGTTCCTGCAGGTTACTGTTACCGGTGCTAAGGGTTCCTCCAGGAAGCCCTCTGTGGCCGCTCCAGACCGGTTCCCCTAGTCTATGGGACCCCGCACATCACGCAGTTCCTAAAACCTGACTCCTGCAGACCTCCCTGGGAGGTTCACACCTACCGCAGAGTAGACCTTCAAGGCGCTCTTGACCTGCACTGGCGAGCGTCAGTGTCGCCATCCCACACCATCACTTGCGCAGTAATCGGCCTCCAAGGCGCCCCAACCCGCCGCAGTACTGAGTCATATTTTGGCCCAGCCTCCTTGTTGCCACCCCACTCCGGGAGCGAAAAAATGTAGACCATACTTTTCCCGGAAGAGGGAAGTGCGTCTTAAAAAGGAGAAAACTACCACTGGGGGTTGCCAGTACCTGTGCATCTGCGTTTGTGGGGGGCGCGGCTTCTGCCCTGGGGAGTGTGCATCTCTGCCTGACAACAACCCACCTCAGGAAAGAGACACTTTAGTGTGGGTCGGGGTCCAGGGCCGGGAAATCTCGAGTGCAGCCTGGGCGCGGCGTCCCCTGGCACCCTCTCCCGGTGACGGCTGCGCGCGCGGGCTCCGCGGCCGTTGTCCTGGCGACGGCGCGGCGCGTGCGACCCCCGCGGCCCCGCCCCTGGGTGCGCGCGCAGCCTGGGCGCCATGGCGGCGGCGGCGGCGGCGGCAGGCCCCCGGCCTGAAGCGGCGAGTCCGCAGTGGCCGCCACGGCATCACGACCCGGCCGAGGCTGCGGCGGGGCTGGGCGACTGCGAGGACGCACCGGTCCGGCCGCTGTGCAAGCCCCGCGGCATCTGCTCGCGCGCCTACTTCCTGGTGCTGATGGTGTTCGTGCACCTGTACCTGGGAAACGTGCTGGCGCTGCTGCTCTTCGTGCACTACAGCAACGGCGACGAGAGCAGCGACCCCGGGCCCCAGCGCCGCGCCCAGGGCCCCGGGCCCGCGCCCACCTTGGCTCCCCTCACCAGGCTGGAGGGCATCAAGGTGAGGCCCTGCACCACCAAGCCCGAAGCGGCTGGCGCTCCTGTCGGGGGCCGCTCCGTGCGCTGCCCCCGGCCTGCCGCGCGCACCCTCTCACTCGCCCGGCGCCGCTCCCCGGGCCCGGGCGCCCTTCCCTCCTCCTCCCTCGCTGCCCGCTGTGCCGCTTTCCCTTAGGTGGGGCATGAGCGCAAGATCCAGCTGGTCGCCGACAGGGATCACTTCATCCGAACCCTCAGCCTAAAGCCGCTGCTCTTCGGTAAGTTCGCCGGGCGCCCCCCGGGAAGGGCCAGAGGCTGCGATTCGGTGGCTGCCTTCAGGCTCCTTTGACCACGTGACTTCTGTTTTGAAAATGGCTGCTTCAAAGTAGCCCTGTCTTTTCCACCCAGAGGTTACCCCCAAGTGAGGTACCCGCCCCCACCTCCAAAATAGGGTGACGGGGTGACCTTTCCACTCTCCCTTCGGTGACTTCTGCTTTCTGCAGCTAATCCTTCCATCACAGGGCTGGCCATATGACCTAGAAGCTAGTGCCTATAAACCTTTCATTGAAACTGTCTTTGGACCCTCTCTGAGGTGGTTAATTCTGTCACATTCTAGAATAGGGGAAGGGTTGGAGATACTGATAACCAGGTCCTAGCTGATATGAGGGGGAATTCCAGTCCCAAAATGGGCCCTCTGGTCTGATAAGAAGCAGGCTGTCCAAATGTGAATAAGCTGGTGCCCCCAAAACCAGCCTTTGCTTTCTGCGCTCTGGAATTCTTCTTAGGATGGCGTTTTTGTTCGGCCATTAAAGTAGGCAGAGCCTTCCAGGGTGAGCTCACTGGGAACGGGCACCCTAGCTCACATTTTCTGAGCTCTCCTTATGTGCTAGATTTCATGTGATCGTTTAGCTTAATTCTCACAACCCTCCTGTAAGGTGGGTGGAGATCCCACTGTCAGGCTAGTGGGGCTGAAAGTGAGGCACAGCGAGCCCCGCTTGCCTGCAGGCTCACACAGCCAGATCAGGGCGAAGCTGGGATTCAAACGAGGCAGGCTACCCGTGGTGTCTGCACTGTTGAGCCAGCGTGCTAGTTGTGAAGACTCTTGAAGTCCTTCAGAGTCTAGTAGTATCAACAAGAAGGGGGTCCCTGGACCTATGACCTTGCCCAGGATAGGTTTTCCCAGCCCCCATCCTGGGTACCCAGCCTCAGTGACACACTTACCTGCAGACCTGAGGTGTTCCTGGCTCCTGGGGAATGGAGTGGGTAGGGGGCTGTCGGGAGGGGACTGGGGACCGAAGCAGAGCATCTGAGCACCGCTATTACCCCTGGGGCAGAGGGCACTGGTTGGGGATTATCCCAGACCTGTGAGAATGATTTCACATGCACGCTGTTTGAGGGGAAGTAGGTTAGGATGTGAGTCTATGGTGGGAGGGGCTCTCAATGATTGTTACTGTACAGCGCTAAAGTCTGTGCAAAGCACTAGTTGAGCTGCTGGGAACACAACATTGGACAAAACAGGAAAACAAAAAGAACACCTGAAGCTGACATTCCAATGAGGAAACAGACTAAACAAACACACCTGGTGTGTGTCAGATGGGATAAGTGATCACAGACAAGTAAGGCAGAATTTCAGCTGGGGTTGAAACCCTGAGTATGGTGGCCAGGGTGGGCCTTCCTGAGAAAGATATTTGAGCAAAGACCTGCAGGAGCTGTGAGGTGAAGTTGTCAAGGAACAAGCGATCCAGGCAAAGGGAACAACCCTCCCCATTACTGCTATGCTGCCGTGAGACAAACACAATGAGGTGGGTGTGCTTTCTTCTCATCCACCTTTATTGGACCCGTATATGCTTAATTCAGACATACGTTAGGTTAAGTGAACCACGAGACATAACCCCTAACCCCCTAACAAAGTCGCGTCCAAGTCCTACAAAGCCGAGAGTGAGAAGCCCAGACCTGAAGTCACCAGGAGTACATAACAGGAAGCAAAAGAGATTTGACCAAAGGTAACCTGATTCTGGTTAAGCCATCAAATGATGCTCAGACACATTACAAAGGGCACGATTAGGAGAATCGGGCAGTTGCAGCAAGACCTTCCTGCCTCTGGTCCTTGTGTCCTCCGAATCTCCTACCCTACCTCTCAGTCTTGTGAAAGATGCCCCACATTTTACCCAGAAAGTCTGGGGGCTTTCTGCTTGGTGAAACGAGGCGAGACGAATGAAGAAGAGATCTGTGATTATAAGAAGTCCAGTTGTGAGACAGGCCAGCCACAGGGGAGAGGGTGTCCAAGGAGAGGCAGTACCTGAACGCAGTGTTGAAGGAAGCCTCACCCCAAGAAGGCACAGTGTCCGTTTTCTGGGCCTGTCTGTCTGTCCACTTGCTGTCGCCCTAAAGAGGTAGGCAGGGCCCAAGGAGAATGGGCCTGCTGTGCCCCACCATCAGGGACCCAAGACGCTCGGGCTCAAGGGTTCAGGGTGTAAACGGGCAAGGGGACTGGGTTTTACCCCTGGGCGCCTCCACCTCTGTGGAACATTTCCTGTTTCCCACCTCTGTTCCTGGAGACATTTGGCAAATGGGACCTGGGCCACAGAAGGCCCACTCTGAGTTCCTGGCAGATGCCTGCTTGACTGTCGTAGGCATTTCCCAAGGGTTCAGACCATTGTCCTGTTGGGAGGCGTTCCAATTCCGAGTCACCATCAACCTCTCTGCTTTCTCTCACGTGGCTTACTTCTCCCTCCGCCTCACACTCATTCTGTATTTAAACAGCAGATCAGATCCGCTCCCTTCCTTAAAATCCTCCACAAGGCCCTCACTTCTCATCTCCCACCAACCCCCTTCCCTCACTCTGTTGATTCTCAAACTCTGAGCTCGCTGCTGCCTTGGTGCCCTTGTACGCACTGTTCCTGCCACCGGAAGGCTCAGGCTTGGTTCTCATGGAGGGTGCCTTCACCCCCATCAGGTCTCTGCTCAGGCCTCCCTTCCTCAGGGACCTCTGTCCGTGTCAGACTGGCCTTAAGAGGTTTCCAGTCTCTCTGTTGCATCAGGCTGCTTGGTCTTCTGTATTTATTTGGCAATTGTGTCTACCCTAAAGGTGAGCTACACGCGTGGGGGGCCTGATTGGATTTGCTATGTGTCCAGTGGCCAGAGTCTACGGCTGACAGTTACTGGTCAGCTGGAGGGCTTTACTGTCTCTCTGCACAGAGTGGCCGCCACCACCACCCTGGGGAGGGGCCTCCTGATTCAGTACCCTCTTCGAGAGCAGCAGGGGGCACTCCCAGTGGGCCAGCCAGAGTTTTACTCCACTTTCTTAACCATCTAAGGTAAATGAGTCATTGACAGCCTCCCACAAAGCACTGCATTTTAAAACCACGGCCTCTTTATTGTAGCGTTTCCAGACATATCTTTTTTTCAGCTTAACAATTCAGCAGCTACCTAAAACCACTGTGTTCTCTTGACAAGACACTGGAAGCGCAGAATTAGAGGAAGAATTTTAGGGTATATGTATGAGTTCAGGTTAGTGAGCAGCTTAACAGTTTTCTGCATGGACCCCCCGCCTCTGCTGTTCCACAGGCCTGTTGATTGGCAGAACTGTGGACTCCGTAAAGGTCAGGAAGATATAACCGAGTCTCTCTGGGGCTTGACCAGCAGCATCGTGCCTGGGTGAGCGTCGCCCGGGGCTTCGCGCCTGCCCTCAGGCTCAGCGTGGGGTGCTGGTGGCAGTAGCAGGCGTCAGCCAGGCTGGCATCACAGGGCTGGGAGGTGCAGAAAGCTAGTTGTACGTGCCCGGCACACACAGCTGCCTGCCTTTTACCAGGCAGAGCACTGCTGGTTCAGGGAGGAGCCCCTCACTATGACCACGGAAGTGGACTTCTGCCCTGCTCCTGCTAGTCTGGGCAAGCTTGGAGTGTCTCTGGACCCTGGTCTGCACATATCCCTGGAGGGCAGCAGCAAGAGGGGATCTGTGTGCCCAGGGGAGCATATGGTTTGCAGGGCCCCTGCACAGGCTCTAGCTGTCACGTCCCAGGCCCTCCCCACCTGGGTTGCCTCTGTTCTGGGCACTGATTATGCTGCCACCAGCACACAGCCAGCCGTAGATTGCAGTGGCCCCCGCTCCACGCACAGGCCATGGTGACTGGCTGACGGTCACCCTGCATCTCCCCGCTCAGCACATAGGTCCCAGCGTGCCTTGCGTGCAGGAGGCTGTGCACACATGTGGCATCCGGATGCAGCCAGCATCACAGACCAGGTGCCAGCTCCCCAGGGTGGGGTGGGCAGCAGGCCCACCCTCAGCACCTCTAGCCTGGAGTCTGAGGGTCTTGGGGACCACCCACTGCACCAGGAGAGGCTGACCTTCACAGCTGGAGGGGTCGGAGGGGCCATGTGATGAGCCTGGCATCTCTGAGTATCCCCTCCTCCCCTCCACCTGGTGAACTGCCCCCTCTTGTCTGATGCTCTGCTCTTGGAATCAGGGTTCTGGTGAATGCCTGTCCTCCTGGATGTGGTTGTGTTTGCAAAGCCCCGTACTTAGGAAGAGAGAACCAACTTCTTCGTTCTAAGCAGGCACAATATTTGGGCATGCCCTGTCTCTTGTCTTATTGCCCAGCCAGGCGCTGTAATGAACACACTTGAAAGGGGTTGGAAGGGGTGCTGGACGCCAGGGGCTCACCAAAATCGGTAGTGCGGAGTCTGTCTAGGACCTCCTTGGACCAGCTGGTGTCCTGCAACCCGCAGTCCCTGCAGCCGGCAGGTGATACTGGGGGAGGGGTTGAGTGAGGCTCCCCTGGGCCCCAGGTGGAGGAGGGGAGCCCTCAGCAGAGGTTCCTCCCACTGTCCTCTTCTTCCCACCAGAGACCCATTTACCTGATCCCAGGAAGTTGTGATTTGAAAGGATGGATTGCAGCCTCTGGGGCCGAGCAAGGGTGAGACCAGCCAAGAGAGGCAATGCAGAGACTGGTGGGCAGCTCAGGTGGGAGCTGTTGGAGATGGCAGGCACAGAGGCTGTGGCTGGTGGGAAAGCGTCCGCAGGGCAGGATGGCTGACTGGGGGTGGCCGCGGCAGACCGTGATGGGCATGCAGCTGGCCGCGGCATGGGTACATGAAGCTGCGGGGCACAGGCAGTGGGTACTTAGGACCCGGTTCCTGGATTCCAGGCTGAGGCCTCTGGGTGCTCCTGGCTGGAGGCCCAGCCAGACACTCCATGGTTGCTGAGCAACGACCCTGGTTACCTAGCAACAGCCCTGCAGCGGCCTTGCTCCTTTGCTTGCTGAAGTCTTAGCCCTCAGCCCCGTATCTCCCCTCCCAGCCTCACCCCTCCCCTCACCCAAGCTGCTTTCCACCTTTCCAGTGCACCCCCACCTCCAGCTCCAGTGGATGCCAAGTGCCTGGGAGAGGGGTGCGGGGGCACTCTGGGCCTTCACTCCTCACCTGGAGGGAGAAAGCAGGGCTCTCCTTCTCATCCTGAAAGGCCTGCTGGACCCTGCAGTTTCCAGCCAGGACTACGGTTGGCAAAGAGCAGAGGGGCCCCATCCTCAGGTTCTGAAAGAGCCCATTCTTGCTGCTAAGGCTGCACCCTGAGGCACTAGGGCAGGGCCCTGCTCTGCAGAGAAGAAACTGAGGGGGCTGCTGTTCCAGGATAGGTGAGGCTGGGGAAGGGGAGTCAGTCCTGCAATCTCGGGACTCTGCCAGAGAAAAAGCCACCACATGAGCCGTGGCTCCATCTCTTGGCAGGATCCTGTGGGCAGAGTTTGCACACCTCCCTGGAGAGGGTGGTCAGCCCCGCAGCCTAAAGCAGCCTGCTCACTGGCCTGGCCTCAACATTCAAGAGCCCTTGTTGATTTGAGGGTCCAGACGAAGGGTGCTCACCAAGGATAGTCCCTTGCCCATGTCTCTTCTGCTCCTTCTCTGCTGGCAACACCCTGACCAAAGAGTCCTTCCTGTCCCTGTCCGCCCCCGGCACTGGTGGGCACGCGGCAGTGAGTAGTGAAGAGCTACCAAAGAGCTACCCCGCTGGGGAGATGCCCCCCACCCTTACTTGGAAGCCCCTGCCCCACCTGTCAAGGAAAAGTGGGGCAAAGATGAGGCAGGAAGAGGCATGTGTCAGGATGGCACCCCCCGTGGCCAGCAGGGGCAACCAGCTGACTGACTGGTGGACAGCCTCGGCCACCGTGTCATGGTCCAGCAAGCTGGGTACCCGCATCTCTGTGTAGCCAGTGCCCTGGCACAGCACCACGGCTTGAGGAGTGGGCATGCGCTCTGCAGGGCCCCAGGGAGCCCCTGCCCCGCCATCACCGCACCAGTAGCTGCAGTCCTCTTGCTCTGTCACCCGCTTTCTCTGCCTTGGTCTCGGTGGACTGAGATTGGGAACTTCATAGTGCTATACCCACCCCCCCGGAGCCAGTGTTTGCCCAGCTCCCATGAGCTTAGACCCTCCTGGTTAGGTCGCGTGTGCTGGCCTGAACTGTTTGATTTGATTAGCACATGGCAGGGGACTGTAGAGAGAGCGGCGTCTCCTTTGGGCCTGTGAATTACTGGCAGCTAATAAACTGAAGAAACCTGGGCTTGTGTTTTCTTTCTCTGGTTTACTTTTCTTGTTCACTTATGTTTTAAAGCCATCAGGAGGTGACTGTGGATTAGCAGTTTGGTCTAACCCATTGTCCTGCAGCGCTCCCCGCCCAGTGCGTGGCTCACACCCTTTCCAGGTTCGCCAGGTTGAGGGGATCAAGCCAACCAAGGGCGAGGGCTTGCATCCTGTCCTCGGTGTCGTTGGATCTGGGTGCCCTCCCCGTAGAAGCAGAATCGGGCTGTGAGCCTGGGTTTTGCAGGACAGCAGCCTGTGTCGCCCTGGCCAAGTCGCCAATGGCTCTGTGCTTGGGGCTTCTCTGGGGGAGGAAGGATGATTTCATGAGGCCTGGTTTTCTAGGACGAGGATACAGATCACAGAGTTGATGACATGCTTAGGACAGGACACAGAGTCTGTGCTCCCTGAGTGTGATCTGCCGTGATTACTGTTAAGAACAGCTCCAATCCTGCCTGAGTGGCTGTTTTCTATCCCCTTGGCAACAACTGGAACTTCCTGCTGAGCAGAGCCGGAGGAGCAGCAGGAGGGTCACGGTGGCAGCCCGGCTCCTCCTCCACTTAGTCCCTGGGTGGGCCTCTTGTGACCCGCCCAAGGAAGGAGTCTCTCCCAGGAACAGGAGAATGAAGCGGGGCCCAGGCTCCAGCCTCTGGAAGTGCTGGGATGTGGGCTTGCCAGGTGTGAGGTTTGCGATCCAGGCACTGCTGAGCTGTTTGTGCCGCTGGGGTGGGGGCATGCAGACCCTGGAGCTAGGGCTCCGGCCTGAGCGGCCTTTACTCAGGCTTACAGGCATGGAAGGAGGCGTTCAGTCAGTGCATGTTTGTTCCCAAAGCAGAGGACACCGGGGCATCTTCTCAGAGCATGTGCCAAAAACCTGAGTGACTCCCACTGACCTCCCAGAACTGGGCGGATGACCAGCACCCCCTTGTGCAGGAGAATGCGGCGGGGTGGGGGGTGGTAAGGCCAAGAGCACCGGACGTATTCACTTTGAACACTGCTGAAAAGCAACAATGAAAGCACAAACCTGCCAACATCCTCTCGCCCGCTTAAGGAGTGGAGGTCAGCCCTCAGGTCCACCCTGGAGAATTTGGTCCCACCCGAAGGGATGGGGTTGGCCCACCCCCGGCGTAGCTCTGGCTCCCCTCTCAGGACTCCCCTGGAACATGTGTGTTCTCACCGTCCAAGAGAGAGGCCCTGTGTCCCAACGCTGGCCAGCCTTTGCAGGACAACTTGACTTTGGACTCCGAGTCCAGAGCAGATGTAAAGGGGTGTGTGAGGTCCTCCTGGCTGGGTGACCGGCAGGGGATGGGACCCAGCCCAGGCACCCTGCAGACCAGAAGGCCCTTAGCCTCACCCCCTCCTCTCCTGGCAGAGATCCCCGGCTTCCTGAGCGATGAGGAGTGTCGGCTCGTCATCCACCTGGCACAGATGAAGGGGCTGCAGCGCAGCCAGATCCTGCCCACCGAGGAGTACGAGGAGGCGATGGGCACAATGCATCTCAGCCCGCTGGACCTCTTCCAGCTGCTGGATCAGAACCACGATGGCCGCCTGCAGCTGCGTGAGGTGGGGGGCCTGGAGGAGCCCCCCGCCCCAGGGTGGGAGCACCCCCGACTTATCTTTCTAGTGGCCCAGTCACACGTGCTGCTCTGCCCCAGCCACAGGAGGCTGATGCCACCTAACCTTGGGCATGAGAAGGGCCAGGGTCCTCCTTCCTTCCCAGAGGGCCCCCTGCTGCCCTGGGAGCCCCGGAGGACGGCAGGGGCATCTATTGGGGGCGATGGCACTTATTGCCACAGTGCCCAGGGTGCCATGCTGTCTGCGCTCTGGTTTCCTTGCTGCCATTGCTGGGAGCCCCACAGGACTCACTGTTGATGAGGCGGCAGCTCTGAGGAAGCCAGACGTCTGCGTGCCTCTCTGCATGCCCCTCACATCCAGGCTTCTGAGAGAGGTCTTGTGGGGTGTGGGCTCCCTTGCCTATACAGGGCGTCTCACGGAGTCCGATCTTCCTAAGGGGCCCGGTGGACAGTCATCTCCCCACTGTGCCTCTTCCCTCTTTGTACCAGGCCCTGGCCTCACCCACCTCACCTAGGGTGTGTGGGTGGGATGCCGGCCTGGCCTCCCCTTTGCCTCTGATAAGCCAACATTCCTCCGGGTGGAGCCACAGCTCCCCCAGGGCTGAGGATGCTCGTGGCCCTCCAGTGTCTGGACTGGTAGCCCAGGCCCTGGCCTTCATCCTCACCCACATCCTGTCACCTGAACCCTCTGCCCTCCAGAAAGAACAGGGCAGCTGCGTGTACCCTGGCGACTCTCCATCACCGGAGCCAGCCCCCTGAGGCACCATCTTGTGCTGTGTAGGTCCTGGCCCAGAACCGCCTGGGGAATGGACGGTGGATGACTCCAGAGAACATTCAGGAGGTGTACTCTGCCATCAAGGCTGACCCTGACGGGGATGGTGAGCTCATATCTCGTCACCGTTGTGTCCCAGAGCCTCCTCCTGCCCCCAGCCAGGTGGCCCCTAGGCCCAGCTGCTAGAGTAGCTGGAGGTGAGAAGGTAAGGGGCCAGCTGTGCCCTTACCCCGGAAAGAGGCAGGAGCTAGACCCGCCCACTCCCCCATGGTGGCAGTCCAGAGGGCACCCTCTTGGCCTCGTCGGGCAGCATGTGGGGTACAGGAGATATGGCAGAGGGCAGAGTGGTGGAGCGGGAGTGAAGGAACAGTGAGGTCAGCTTGGCATCCGCCTATCTAGCCAGGCTGATCGGTCTAACCAGGGTCCCCCCTTGCCTGCCTCCTGCCTGCCTGGAGTCTTCTAACTGCCAGGGGTGGGTGTGGGCAGGAGAGCTGTCCTGGAAGCACCCTCCCCTTTGGTAATAGCCCCCAGGAAGTGTCCCAGGCATAGTCATCTCCCTCATGCCCAAGTTCTGCACCAGTTGAGGAAACGGACTTGGAAGGATGACCTTCCGGTTGGTGAGCCCCGAGTGAAGAATCCGGCCCGGACCTGTGCCTGGAGAGGCAGCAGGCGGCTCCCACCCATGTGCGCAGAGCTAGTGACACCCTCACGCCCCTCGAGTGGCCCCACCCTCAGAGAAGCCCCAGCCAAAGCACGGGAGTGTGTCATTGGGGTCAACCAGGGTAACCTTGTAGCCAAGACTCCAAGCCACTCTTCCGGAACCCCGAGAGGGTAGAGCCCAGCTTTGTGGGTTGAGCAGGAACAGGGGAGAGTGTTCTCATTGGGGAGAGTGGCCTGATTGTCTCTGCTGAGGGAGACTGTCTAGCAGGCAGGACTGAGACCAGAGAGAGAGAACTCGTGAGAGACCTCTCTCATGAGAGAACTCCTGGGGACCTGTTCCAGCTTACATCCTCCAGTGCAGAAGGCCGGGACAAAACCCAGCACTGAACACTCTCTTTCTTCACCCTCTGCAGGACCGGAGGGTGGCTACCACGCTCTACAGAGCCAGGCTGGAGGGCCGAGGGCAGTCCTTGGCCTAGGGTCTTGGCCATATGGCCTAAGCTTCCTATGGAGAACCTGCTCTGGCCAATCTGACGGGGTTGGGCTTCATCCTTTCAGGGGCCAAATGAGGGTTTAAACTGAGGACACGAACTTCTCTGGGTCTTCCTGTAGGGCCTGATGTGACAGAAGCCCACTTCATCTGACCCGAGTCCAGGCTGGGGGACAGGTGCACATGGGCCCCCAGTGCCTGAGGCCAGGGGTGGGTAGGAAGGTGCAGCCTCCCTACTCTGCCCTCCCCACACGGGCGTGGTGGGCACTGATGGGGGCGCGGTGCCCTGTGCAGGAGTGCTGAGCCTGCAGGAGTTCTCCAACATGGACCTTCGCGACTTCCACAAGTACATGAGGAGCCGCAGGGCGGAGTCCAGCCAGCTGGTGCGGAACAGCCATCACACATGGCTCTACCAGGGCGAAGGCGCCCACCACGTCATGCGCACCATCCGCCAGAGGTGAGCACCCGAGCCTGGCCTCCGTGATGCAGGGAGGAGACCACGCAGGCCCCTGCAGAGGTCCTTGGCTGGGACCAAGAGAACAGAGCTCAGGACTGGAACTCATCAGGAGACAGGCAATTAACAAAGGCAAAGTAGCCCTAATGGTGGGCAAACAATATACATGTGCGATTAGTACTAGATTGAATGTTTATTTTCTGCTAACTAGAGAAATGATCTCTTAACTCTGTCCACAGGACCCCTGCCCCTGAGTAGCCAGGGGTTTTAGATAAACAGCATTTTCCTGGAGGGAGTGTCTCCCTCCCCGCTCCTAGGCTTAATGGAAATCTCATTTTTCCCAGCCAGTGGATGTCTCCGGTTCATTAGGAGTCACCCCTTCCTGCTCTTATAGGGCCAGCAGGTCGGCTTAAGGAGCTCTTGGGAAACAGGGGCAGCACTCATGGCGGGCTCTCAACTCACCTGGCCAGCTCCTTCAGGGTGTCACTCCTGGCATGGGGCTGCCCAGCTGAATGCCCACTGCCCACCAGGGTGCTGCGCCTCACCCGCCTGTCACCTGAGATCGTGGAGCTCAGCGAGCCGCTTCAGGTCGTGCGGTATGGCGAGGGAGGCCACTACCATGCCCATGTGGACAGCGGGCCCGTGTACCCAGAGACCATCTGCTCCCACACCAAGCTGGTAGCCAATGAATCTGTACCCTTCGAGACCTCCTGCCGGCAAGTACTCCCACCTGGGGGTGGCTCCCAGACCCTGCACCCCCCTGACACCAGCACAGCCCTGCCCTCTGGGCATGCCCCTTGGTATGGCGCCAGGAGAATGCTGGGCATCCTGCTTGAGAATTCCCCCCACCACATGTCTCCCCCCCAGGCTGTTTATCAAGGGGCCCAAAAGGGGTGGTCGTCTGATCTCAGGGGCCAGACTAAGGTACCCACAGACACTGCAACTCACCCCCAGAGCCCTCAGGAAGGGGCAAGGCTGGACCCCTGATTCTTTCCACCACCCTCCCCAGGTTGTTAATCCTGCCTGCACTGCTGGAGACCTCAGCTTCTCCCCTTGAAGCTGCGTCCCCCTCCCCTCCCAAGGCATGGTGGCAGGTCCTCCCTCTTCATGCTCTGGCTCAGCCCCTTCTAGTCACAACCAGCTGTCTGCATGATTCTGCTGCTTCTGCTAGCTCAACTTTCCCAGCAGGCCCTCAGGCACGGTCATGTAGTTTAGCTAAGTGCACGCCCCTGTGATCTTGACCACACCAAAAAACTGTGACACACAAAAAGAAACTGGGTTCATGAGAAGTATGGGCTAGGGACATTTGGTACAGACCTGCCCTGTTGTCACTGATCCCAGCCTGCCCCTCTGGCCCCTGGGAACCTGGGCAGCTTATCCTGCCCACAGGTAAGCCCCTGGGAGCATCCACAGCTGGGGACCTGCTCAACAGCCCCCCTGCCTTACAGCTACATGACAGTGCTGTTTTATTTGAACAACGTCACCGGTGGGGGCGAGACTGTCTTCCCTGTAGCAGACAACAGAACGTATGATGAAATGGTAAGGGCCAACCGGGCTGTTCCTCTGGTGGGATGGCAGGGCCTTGGGCAAACAAAAATAGTACATGCGCTGCCAGACCTGGGATGAGGCCTCAACTATCCCCTGGGCACATCCGACTGGTTTCCCTTGAGTCACCTTGGGCTGCCTGGCCTTGGGCTCCTGGCCCTACAGTTCAGGTGGTTTGAAAACCCCACCACTCTGCCACCCACAGAGTCTGATTCAAGATGATGTTGACCTCCGTGACACTCGGAGGCACTGTGACAAGGGGAACCTGCGTGTCAAGCCCCGCCAGGGCACAGCTGTCTTCTGGTACAACTACCTGCCTGATGGGCAAGGTGAGAACCTTGGCCAGGTCAGGGCTACCTGGAGGGAGCTGCCTTCCTTTACCCAGCCCTGATTGCTACCCTGGTGAGCTGGTTCTGGCAATCCCCCACCCCTTCATGTTTTCTGGGTTTTTTTTTTTTTTGCCCCTACTGCCTCCCAAAGACCATCCTCAGTGACTTCAGCAGGCTGCACCCATGCAGCCTCCTGGGTTATCTGGAACCCTGTGATTCTTTGAAGTCCCAGCCTTTCAGCTCACTGGGGCTGAGGACGCATGCCCCTTAGTAGCCCAGACTGGGAAGGGCTGTGGACAGGCCCTGCAGCAAGAAAGCTGATTTCAAAGGGCAGTGGTGTGGAAAAGGCATTCGTTGGAGAGAGATGCTGAGCCGCCAAGGAGGCCTTGGGGCCAGATGTTTGCCACAGAAAGTGTGCACAGCTGGGCCACCCTTGCCACGCACTTGGGCAATAGGAGGCCAAGCTCATGCCAGCCAGCCCAGCCTAGATTACCTCTGGTCCCCTCCCGTCCTCACACCATCCTCCTCTCCTAGGTTGGGTGGGCGACGTGGACGACTACTCGCTGCACGGGGGCTGCCTGGTCACGCGCGGCACTAAGTGGATCGCCAACAACTGGATCAACGTGGACCCCAGCCGGGCGCGGCAGGCGCTGTTCCAGCAGGAGATGGCGCGCCTGGCCCGCGAAGGTGGCGCCGACCCGCAGCCGGAGTGGGCCTTGGACCGGGCCTATCGCGACACGCGCGTGGAACTCTGAGGGGTGACCATCCCAGTCTCCAGCCGCAGGTTACCCTAAGTCGGGGGCCCTGCCGTCCCCCTGTCCAGCTGCAGGCTGAAGGCCAGGCCGATGTCTAGCCCCACCCCCGCCTCATGCCGCGATTAGGGCACAGTCCCTACATCCATGTTATTTATTGTGTACAGACCCGTGATTCCCGGACAAATAAAACTACGCGGCGTTGGAGCTACAGGGCCGAGAGGCTCGCAGTAGGCTGTAGGTACAGTGGGCGGGGCGGGGCGCCGCGGCCGGGGGTGGGGCTTGTTGTATGTCATGTGACGGGGGGCGATTCGGCCCGGCCAATCCCAGCCGGACGGCATGGGGCGGAGGGCGGTCGTCATTGGACCTAGGCAGCGGCCGCCCCTGCCTCTGCTACCTGTTGCTACGGGCGCCGTAGAGCTGCAGCGCAGCAGCACGCGGGAAGGCTCGTCTCGCGAGAGCTCTGCTCCTTTCTTGGCCGTGGCAGCTGCAGAGGCTTGGGGGACGGCCATGGACGCTCACGAGGACTACGTTTGGCCGCGGGCAACCTCAGAGCTCATACTCCTCCCGGTAACGGGTCTGGAGTGCGTGGGGGAGCGGCTGTTGGCGGGTGAGTTGTGGTTCGAGGCGCGCGCTAGCGGAGAAGAAACCGAACGCTCGCCTGGGGAGGGGCCTTAAGAACAAAGGGATGCCCCGAGTAGGAGGACGGGCGGCGGGCGGAAACCCACGGTATGGCGGGGCTGAAGCGCAGCCTGAGGAGCCCAGGAAACAAAGGGCTGCGGTGGTTCCCGAGGCCTTTCAGAAACTGCAGGTGATGCGAAGAGGGCGGCTGAGGGCGGCAGAAAGGTGCAGGGAAACGCGGTCGGCGTGGGGGCGGGGGAAGGGAATAACAGACACTTGTGGACGAGTCGGGCGGGGGCTTCATCGTTCCAGCGAGGATGCGGGGGGAGCTCCGTGATGAAGCCCCCCATGGGCGGGTCCAGGGTCTGGGGCGTGGCCTTTCGGGGGTGGGCCAAGCTCTGGGGGGGTGTGGCCTCGAGTGTGAGAGAGGGGCGGGTGATGCTCTTCCCTAGATGGGGATGAAGAGCCTCAGCAGCATGGAGTCGCGGGAAACCCGAGGATGAGACCTTTCTGAATAGGCCACTGCTCGGGGAGGCGGAGGCTGAGGCTCTTCCCGAGATGGTTGGGGTCCAGGAAATCCCATGTCAGTGCCTCTTCTGAGGACGGTCGGCTCGGGTAGCAGAGGACAGGGACCCGAGGCGACAGAGCCCCATGGAGCGGTGGAGTCCGATTGGAAGCTACTACCAGTGACTTATGTTAGAGCTGCTGAGTTTAATAAGGGTCGCAAGGCAGGGCACTGGCTGGCAAGCCTTGAGTGAGCTGCTCCGAGTCCTAAGACGGGTGGATGTATGGGGGTGGGAGATGAGGGTGGGGGATGACCCAGTTTTGATTTGCTGTGAAGGCTCTGGGAGCCCAAGGTTCCTACCATGAGCTAAATTCCTAAGGCTCCTGGAGAAAGAAATAGGTAGGCAGAAAACTGAAGAACCAGAAGAGTAAACTCGGGGAAGACAGGATTTAAGACAGAATTTGCCACTTTATGGAAAAGAGGCAATTCTTGGGAGGATTTAGCAGGCAGAGCGGAAGGGCTTGTCTAGGTGAAGAGGCTGGAGAAATGAGCAGAGATCAGTCCATTTCAGCCGTCGATCTGACTTATCCCTAGTGGCACAAAGCCCCATTGGTGAAGCCCCACTGAAAAGTTTTAAGCAGGGGAATGGCTTGTGAGATTTAGTTTAGTAAGCTTTTAAAGTGAATTCACCTACTTCCATTATTTCCAAAGTGACTTTGCTATTGACAGTTCTCAAATCCGACCCCTGTGAACCTATAGCCTGAATTCCCAGCCCTGTTCTCATGTGAGTGCCAGGCTCAAGTGCACAAGGGCCTACAAATTGGAATACTCTCTGCTGGTGTGCGAGCTCAGGCGGGGGAACATCAGCCACGCAGGTGCCCAAGCCCGAGAATCTGCCTCTCTCACCCCCAAGCCAGCCTGGTTGGTGCTGCATTTCATACATGTAGCATGTGTGTGTCTTTTTCTACCTTTATTGCCATCATTTGAGGCCATGCAGCTATGCCTCCCCAACCCCCTCAGTAGCATTCTCTCGAGCTCATCCTTGAACCTTTTGTTTCCTGTTCTAGCCATGTTCCCCAAAGCTCACGCTCATCTCAGGGGCCTCAAAATTGATGTTTCCTCTGGCAAGAAAGGTTCAAGCCCTCTCCCTCCTGCCTGCTCTTCCTTTGACTAACAACTGCTGATCCTTGATTGCCTCACCTAAATGTTATGTTCTCAAGTCGGCTCCCCCTGGCAGTCACCCAGTCTGGTTAGATTAGACCAGGGTTTCCCAGTCTCAGCACTATTGATTTGTTGGATCATATCACGCTTTGTGCGAAGGGCTGTCTACATTATAGGATGTACCTACACCCTCAGCCTCCACTAGATGCCAGTAGCACACACAGCTCCCAGTTGTAACAACCTAAAATGTCCTCAGACATTGCCACATGTCTTCTGGAGGGAAAGTGTCCCTCTGTTGAGAACCACTAGAGTAGACTTTCCCATTTTGTATTCTTTTTTTTTTTTAAATTTGGCTGCAGCGCACAGAGTGTTTGGTCTTCATTGCAGCTTGTGGGATCTAGTTCCCTGACCAGGGATTGAACCCCCCTGCATGGGGAGCACAGTCTTAGCCACTGAAACACTGGGAAAGTCCCTCCCTCGTTTTACATTCTGAAAGCAACCTATATAGTTCTTTCCTGGAACATATCAAAATGATAACTATGTAGTGTACCTGTGTGATACTGTTCTAGAGCTTAAATATTTATTTGGCTGTGTCAGGTCTTAGAAACAGACTGTGCTATATACAGTAGGTCCTGTTGGTTACCTGTTTTTTATATAGTAGTGTGTATATGTTAATGCCAAACTCCTAATTTATCCCTTGCCTACCACATTTCCCCTTCAGTAACTACCATGTTTCCCCCTCAGTATCCATAAGTTGGTTTCTGAAACTTGTCAGTCTGTTTCTGTTTTGTAAACAAGCTCATTTGTATCTTAAAAAGCTCTCTGATTGCACCCTATGGCATGTGGGCTCTTAGTGCCCAGCCCAGACCAGGGATTGAACTCAGGCCCTCGGCATTGAGAGCACAGAGTCATAATTGCTGGGTCGCCAGGGAATTCCCTGTTTGTGAAACTTTTTGATGGTGACTATTCTGACTGGTGTAGTGATACCTCGTTGTAGTTTTGAATTGCATTTTTCTCTGATAGTGATGTTGAGCTTCTTTTCATGTGGGTTTTTTTTTTTTTTTTGCTATCTGTTGTGTGATAGTGTTTAACATCTGCCTAATCCACAGAAGCAGGGTTTTATTCACTACTCCAGCACATCGTTCATTGTCTGGTTTATAATCAGTTTTAAATTAAAAAAAAAAAACACCACTTTTTTTTTTTGGCTGGACCACACTGCTTGTAAGATCTTAGTTCCCCAATGAGGGATGAAACCCAGGCCCCAGCAGTCAAAGTTCCAAGTCCTAACCACTGGAATGCCAGGAATCTCTCAAATAAGTGTTTATTGAATGTCAAAAGATTGAGATTGCAGGCTGGGAATAGCATGAGGGATTGCTACTGTCATCTCTAGTTAAGAGTTGATGTCCTGGACTGAAGTCACTGTGGTCGATTGGATTTGCAAGCTCTTTAGAAAGTGACATCTCCAGAACTTGGAGATAAGAGGTGGGCAGTTAAGAGGTGGGCTTCCCAGTTTGGGGCTGGGGTTGGGCAGAGGACGGTAATATTAGGTCATTGGGGTGAGAAGCATGGAGCAAACCTGAGGATGAGCTAGTAGATGAACATGCCTGCAGGGCAGCCAGGCGGCAGCTGAGGCTCACAGGGGTGTCTGCTTCCAAACTGCGGGCTGCCTCTCCCCTCTGTTACTGAATGTGCTCACATCTTCTGAGATACAGAGAAGCTCCTGGAAATCAGGAGGGGTTCTACTGTGGCCCGAAGGTGGAATGCTTGACTTATCAGTGTGCCTGTTCCCTGGGGGAGGAGTTAGTGTGAAGAAGGTCAGTGAGGCCAAGGATTTGAGGACTAAAACTGAGGATTCCGGTCTGAAGCATGAGAAGTTCGGTGGGATGAGGAGGAGATGGGAGTTTGACAAATTCATGGTTGAGCTGAGTGTCATGGTAACTGACAAGGGGCTCAGAGAGCGCTGAGAATACAACTGAACCTGAGATCAAGCTCTGAGAGCAAGCTCAAGCCTGCAGGATTGAGTGACCTAATACATAAGCTACCTGCTGAGCAGTTCCCTTGCTCCCTATCTCTTCTTGGCCCATGAGAATTAAAGAAGGGGTTCTGATGTGGCTCTTCGCCTCTGTCCAGGTGAGGGGCCAGATGTCCTGGTATACACCTTGGATTTCGGTGGACATCTGCGGATGATGAAGCGAGTGCAGAACCTGCTTGGCCACTATCTTATCCATGGGTTCCGAGTGCGACCAGAACCCATCGGAGACCTTGACTCAGAGGTCATGGTGGCGGCGTTTGGCAGCAAGGGCCTCCGAATTGTGAAAATTAGCTGGGGACAGGGCCGCTTCCGGGAGCTCTGGCGCTCTGGCCTGTGGAACATGTCTGATTGGATCTGGGATGCCCGTTGGCTCGAGGGGAACATTGCCTTGGCCCTGGGCCACAACTCGGTGGTGCTGTATGACCCCGTGGTAGGGTGCAGCCTGCAGGATGTGCCCTGCACAGACAGGTGCACCCTCTCCTCGGCCTGTCTGATCGGAGACACCTGGAAGGAGCTGACCGTAGTGGCTGGCGCTGTTTCCAACCAGCTCCTGGTCTGGTACCCAGCAGCTGCTCTAAAAGACGATAAGCCTGTAGCCCCCGACCGACGGGTCAGTGGGCACGTGGGAGTCATCTTCAGCATGTCTTACCTAGAAAGCAAGGGCTTATTGGCCACAGCTTCCGAGGATCGAAGCGTTCGCATCTGGAAGGTGGGTGACCTGCGGGTTCCTGGAGGCCGGGTCCAGAATATTGGGCACTGCTTTGGGCACAGCGCCCGTGTCTGGCAGGTCAAGCTCCTCGAGAATTACCTTATCAGTGCAGGAGAAGACTGCGTCTGCTTGGTGTGGAGCCATGAAGGCGAAATCCTCCAGGCCTTTCGGGGCCACCAGGGCCGTGGGATCCGAGCCCTAGCGGCCCATGAGAGGCAGGCCTGGGTGATCACTGGGGGTGATGACTCAGGCATCCGGCTGTGGCACCTGGTAGGGCGTGGCCACCCGGGTTCAGGGGTCTTCGCGCTCTCCTTCAAGTCTCACAGCAGGCCAGGTGTCCTCAAGGCCGTGACGCTGGCTGGCTCGTGGCGAGTACTGGCCGTGACCGACGCAGGGGCCCTGTACCTCTATGACCTCGAGGTCAAGTGCTGGGAGCAGCTGCTGGAGGACATGCGCTTTCAGTCCTACTGCCTCCTGGAGGCAGCCCCTGGTCCCGAGGGCTTCGGACTGTGTGCCCTGGCCAACGGGGAAGGGCGCGTCAAGGTTGTCCCCATCAACACTCCGACTGCAGCTGTGGACCTGACCCTGTTCCCAGGGAAGGTGCACAGCCTGAGCTGGGCCTTGAGAGGCTACGAGGAGCTTTTGTTGCTGGCCTCGGGCCCTGGTGGCGTGGTGGCTTGCCTGGAGGTCTCGGCGGCGCCCTCTGGCAAGGCCATCTTCGTCAAGGAACGTTGCCGCTACCTCCTGCCTCCAAGCAAGCAGAGGTGGCACACGTGCAGTGCCTTCCTCCCCCCAGGTGACTTCCTGGTGTGTGGGGACCGCCGGGGCTCCGTGTTGCTGTACCCCTCTCGACCAGAGCTGCTCAAGGATCTTGGGGTGGTGAGCAAGGTTGGGGCGATTACCTCAGCACCCGGAGCAGCTAGTGGTGAGGGGGAGCCCTCCTTGGCTGAGTGGGGCCCTGTGTCCACCCTCCCTTCTCTGCACGGGAAACAGGGTGTGACCTCGGTTACCTGCCACGGTGGCTATGTGTACACCACAGGGCGTGACGGTTCCTACTACCAGCTCTTTGTGCGAGGCGGGCAGCTCCAGCCAGTGCTAAGGCAAAAGCCCTGTCGGGGGATGAACTGGGTGGCTGGGGTCCGTATGGTGGCTGACGGGAGCATGGTCATCCTGGGTTTCCATGCCAATGAGTTTGTGGTGTGGAGCCCCCGGTCGCATGAGAAGCTGCACGTCATCAACTGTGGTGGAGGGCACCGCTCCTGGGCCTTCTCTGACACCGAGGCGGCGATGGCCTTCGCCTACCTCAAGGATGGCGATGTGATGCTCTACCGGGCTCTGGGTGGCTGCACGCGGCCACATGTGATTCTCCGGGAGAGCCTGCACGGCCGGGAGATCACTTGTGTCAAGCGTGTGGGCAGCATCAGCCTGGGGCCTGAGTCTGGGGTGCCCAGCTTCCTGCAGCCTGACCACCCGGAGTCTGGCGAGTCTGGCGAGCCTGTCGAGCCCGGCAGTGAGGGCCCTGGCCTGATCGACATCGTGATCACGTGCAGCGAGGACACCACCATCTGTGTCCTGGCGCTCCCCACGGCCACGGGCTCAGCCCACGCGCTTACAGCAGTCTGTAACCACATCTCCTCGGTGCGTGCGGTGGCTGTGTGGGGTGTTGGCACCCCGGGTGGCCCTCAGGATCCTCAGCCAGGCCTGACCGCCCATGTGGTGTCTGCGGGGGGCAGGGCTGAGATGCACTGCTTCACAATCATGGTCACCCCAGACCCCAGCCCCCCAAGCCGTCTTGCCTGCCACGTCATGCACCTTTCATCACACCGGCTAGATGAATACTGGGACCGGCAGCGCCACCGGCACCGGATGGTCAAAGTGGACCCTGAGACCAGGTGAGGCGCACTGCCCGACAGCAGCGAGGGCTGGACACGCAAGGCCAGGCTCCAAGTGACGTCTGTCTTTTGTCGCTGCAGGTACATGTCCCTAGCTTTGTGTGAGCTGGACCGGCCTGGCCTTGGCCCGCTTGTGGCTGCCGCCTGTAGTGATGGGGCAGTGAGGTGAGTGTGAAGCACTGGTCCCCAACCGTTTTGGCACCAGGGGCCAGTTCATTTTTCCACAGTGGGTGGGGGCAATGGATGGGGAGGAGATAGTTCTGGTTTTGCCTGCTGTTCACCTCCTGCTTCCTGGGCTGGTTCCTAACAGGTCACAAACCAATACTGGTCGGTGGCACAGGGGCTGAGGCGTCCTAGTGTATAGGACCAAGGAGCCAGGAGGCAAAGGAAAGGGTGTAGAGATGTTCAGAGTGGCTTCTGAGCTGGACTACCCCCCGCCCCCAGGCTCTTCCTCTTGCAGGACTCTGGGCGGCGACTGCAGCTGCTGGCTGAAACCTTCCACCACAAGCGCTGTGTCCTCAAGGTGCACGCCTTCACACACGAGGCACCCAATCAGCGGCGGTAAGAGGGCCTGCGTGGTGGTCCCACATGGGCTGGGGGCACTGTTGCTTTCCATCCCCCTCACCCAGCTGCTCTCTGGTTTCCAGGAGGCTGTTCCTGTGCAGCGCAGCTACCGATGGCAGCTTGGCCTTCTGGGACCTCACCACCATGCTGGACCAAGGCTCCCCTGCCCTGGAGGCTGCAGCGGATCCTGGGCTACCCTGCCGTGAGTAGCTACACTGCAACTGTGGCTGCCCCCTCACCCCGCATGCACTCAGCCGTGTGTCAGGCTGGGTCCTGACAACTATCCTCTCCTCTTTCTCCAGAGCTGGGCAGCCCCTGCCTGACTGTGCAGGCTCACAGCTGTGGTGTCAATAGCCTGCACACCCTGCCCACCCGTGAAGGCCACCTTGTGGCTAGTGGCAGCGAGGATGGCTCCCTCCACATCTTTGTGCTTGCCGTGGAGATGCCGGAGCTGGAGGAGGCTGTAGGGGCTGCCGAGCTGCTACCCCAGCTGCAAGTGCTGGAGGAGTACTCCGTCCCCTGTGCCCACGCTGCCCACGTGACAGGCCTCAAGATCTTAAGCCCCAGCCTCATGGTCTCGGCCTCTATCGACCAACGGCTGACCTTCTGGCGTTTGGGGCATGGTGAACCCACCTTTATGAACAGCACAGTGTACCATGTAGCAGATGTGGCCGACATGGACTGCTGGCCTGTGAGCCCAGAGTTTGGCCACCGTTGTGCGCTGGGGGGCCAGGGCCTTGAGGTCTACAACTGGTACGACTAAGACATCCCGCGGTGGCCGGCACACTGGGCATGGGGCCTGCTCACAGACAGAGTGACTGTCTGTGCCCATGCCTGGTGTGCCCAGAGGGGAGGAAGAGGCAGCCGCGGGTTCCTGACTTCAGAGCAGGAGCTGAAGGTGAGTAGGATGCCACCTGGTCAGACCAAGAATACACCTGACTCCCCGCCAGGAGACAAAACCTTGTCACACAATTTATTTTGGCTCCAGATGGTTAAAAAAAAAAACCAGATCCTCCCCCTGCCCCACCCTTTCAGTTGCTGACTTTGTGGACATTCCTGGATCCTAAGGCCTCCTTGGCCTTAAATGTGACTCAGCGGAGGGAGACCCAGCATGGCCAGCCCAGCGTGGAGCACTTCTCGCACAGCCCGCAGAAGCTGCAGACGGGCAAACATCTGACCAAACAGGTGTGGCCGAGGCTCCTGGAGGAGAGGCGGAGGCTGCTGGTCTCATCCTTTGCTTTCCCTGCACCACCCGTCCCCATCTGCCCTTTTGCTGTGCACTTACCCCTAGGATGTGTACCCGGTTATAGTAAGAGCTGAAGTCCATGCTGAGCTGGACCAGGAACTTGCATACCTAGAGATAGAGACCAAACTGAGTCCCTGGCGCCCCCCGCTCCTTTTGTCCCCAGATCAGAATAAAGAATAGTGTGTGCAGCGTGTCCTGCTCTTCCGTCCTCACCGTCTCCGTGTGCGCAGCGACATGAAGCCCTGGGGCGGTGCAGGGCAAGGTCAGGGCTGCTGTCTGCCTCAGCAGGTCTGGGAAGGGGAGGATGCTGTTGAAGAGTAGCAACCACTCACCCTGTGGGGGAGAAGGGCGCTGGGAGGGAAAGGCCCGAGCTTCCTACACATGCCAGCTACCCAGGAGGGGCGCTCACCTCATCACGCAGCAGGGAGAAGTCTAGACTGCTCACAGGCGGGAAGGTGGGGTACAGACCTTGTTCCACGCTGCACGTGTAACCCTCGAAGAGGGTGGCGAGACGTGCGCAGTTATACATGACGAAGGTGCCACTTTTGCTGCCCTTGGTGGAAATGCTGCTGTCAGCCAGGGCCAAGAGAAGCTGAGGAATAAAGGCACAGCTGCACAGGGAGGAGCGCCACTGCACACCCTGTCCCCCAACTCCAAGCCCCAGCCCTGGTCCAGCAAGATGCCCAGGCTCACCTGACCCTGGGGGGCTGTGCTGAGCATCTCAAATTTAATGGTCGCCACAGACAGAACCCTGAAGATTTCCGTCCAGGCTGGGTCTGAGAGAGTACCGATCAGTTAGTCTCTGCAGGCAGAGAACAAGGGGCATGTGTGCAAATGACCCCCCGCTACCGGAGGCAAAAGCAGGTCTCCCGGGTGTACCTTGTTCCAGGCGCTTGCCATGCTTCAGTGATGACGCCTTGCACACCTGGGCATGCCGGAGCCTGCATTAAGAAGAGAATGAGAGGAGGACTGGGGGACAGGGTCCCCCACTTCCACTGGCCTGGCTCGGTGGCCCGCCTTCCAGCCTCACTCACTCGTAGTATTCGGGGGCAGTCAGGGTGCTGGGCGCACCAGTCACTTTCACTGGGCCACAGAGCAGGTGTTTCTGTCAGGAAGACAGCAGGGGTTAGCTGCTGCTGATACCCTCCAAGAACCTAAATGTGTTCCTGACTCCCCCAGCTTCTGACCTTAAGACCTCTGTCTCAAGTCCAGAGCCCTCCCCTAGCACCTGCTGCATGTGCCTAAGGTCCCCCTCAAGGTCAGGAATCACCTTCTGGACCCATCAGCTAACAAGTGGGTTTCAAGGAGTCCTCTGAGGTTGCTGTGGGGAGGTTACATCACTAACCTACCTGTGTGAGAGGAGCCTGATGATCCAACTTCCACCAAAGCAGGTCCAACTTTTGCTGCTGGAACTCCTCCTCACAGCTAACTACGTGTAGGACCACATAGCTATCTGCAGCCGCCTCTGGGGCCGCAGCCTGTGGGGCAGGACAGTCACTGTGGGGGACACACTACACCTGGTTTGCCAGAAGCATACCAGGGTGGGGCGGCAGTCACTAACCACGCCGAGGGAGCTGCCCTCTGCACCAGCCTGCACAGCCTCCTGCAGCTCGGCCAACAGAGAGAGCAGATCCTCCGTCACTGGGGAGAGACACACGGCTGAGGTTGGCCGGGGAGTGCGGGGGTGGCGGCGCCCCGACTTTCCGGCCCCTCGGATCCCGGGCCTACCCAGACAGCTGTCCACACTGGGGTCATAGCCAGCTGTGCGTCCCCGCTCCTCCATCAGTTCCTTCAGGCACACTCGACCCAGGGTGCCAGGGGGCAGGGCTCCAGCCTCACGGGCAGGGGAGAGCTCTGCAATCGCGCGATTCCTCAGGGTTTCAGTCGTGGCTCTCTCTGAGACCTCGGGCCAGTCCACACGCAGCTGCCGCAGGAAGGTCGGCATGTGCGGGTCCCGCACAGCGGGAACTCGGCGCACACTCACCCTGCGAAGCGAGACGGCCGCTCAGCCTGAGTACCTGGCTCAGCCCGCTCCGATCCCACTAGCAGCGGCGCGCACTGCCCCGGCCCGAAGCCATCGCGCACCTTCGTACTGGGCCCCGCGCCCTCACTCACCTGTGAGTTTGCAGAATTCGCGCCAGGTGGTCCGCCACGAGCACGGCACGGAGCTGGCTCAGGCGGAGGGTGCTGGGGCTGCCCCGCAGCGCCGGGCAGTGCAGGACGACGTGCCGGGTAGGGGCGGTGGGGGCGGCGGGCGCGGCATAGGCAGCCACGGAACAGAGCACACGCTCGAAGACAGCGGACCGCTGCAGCTGAAGCGCCAGCCCCGCGGGGGTCGCCGCGCAGCACAGCACCGGGGCCACGCCCGGACCCTGTAGGCCAACGATGGCGTGAACCACGCCCTCGGGCACCTGCGGGAAGCCAGGAAGGTGAGCGGGCCGCTGCGCTCCCACCTGTCTCCGGCCCACGTCCCCGCCATGCACGCGCCTACCTGGTCATCCCCAAAGCGCGCCTGCAGTGCACGGCGCGGCGCCAAGAAGTCTCGGGCACGCAGGTGGCGGGCGTGCGTCTCCTTGAACCACACTGGGCGGCCAGGCCCCAAGGCCGAGTTCAGGGCTCCCAGCGTCTCCTCTACCCCGAGGCGCATGGCTACCGGAAGGGGCAGGCGGGACCGGAAGCAAAACGTCGAGGCGGGATTTCCGGGAAGGCCAATTGGTTGGAGCGGGGAACTGACAGGGACTCCTGAGTGGACAGTGGACAGTTGCTTTCGCTCCCTGGCCCTAGCCCTGCCGCCGCGTGGTCCACCTGACTGGTCAGGACTAGGGTAAGAAATCTCGGGGTCTACTCCGGACTTAGGGCTCTCTCGCTGTTGCCCGCAGTAGCAACAAGGGAAAGAATCCACACAATCCGGTGGGGCCGAGGCAGGGTTGTCTTTCTTACATTTATGTGTTTGTATAACGTTTCATTTCCTCCATGTACACATGATCAATGGAGAAGTAAATAGCAACCCGCTCGTTTTCTTGCGTGGAGAGTCCCCATGGACAGCGGAGCTGGCAGGCCACAGTCCATGGGGTCACAAAGAGTCGGGCACGACTAGTGTCTAAGCACACATGGTCAAAATGCCTCAAGTTACAAGTGGATTCTGAAAGGGGGCAGACAGCGTAAAAGCCACGCTCGTGACCTACTGAAAAAAGACATTTTTAAAGGGAATTTGTGGTCTTCAGTTTCAGGTTATTTGCAGGCATTCCCTCCTTTGAGATAGGGAGGTTTGTCTTTTACTCCTCATGTGTCCACTCTGATAGAATTGCCGGTTTTCTTCTCTTGAATCCTGAATAATTAGAACCATCACAATTGTTTCCAGAAGCCTTTAATGCTTCTCCTTTAACCTACTGTACTGTAACAAGGACCCTCCCATTTCCTGGTTTAGACTGCCAGCCATTGTGGGTCAGATAAACAATGTGACCTGAAAAGACCCAGCTGAAGGACAGTTCTCTGAGTGTCCAATTCCTCTACCAACTCTTGCCTCCTTCAGGGCTGCTCAATGTCTTCACTTAAGTTGCTTAACTTCACTTGCTCTCTCTTTTCTTAATAAGGATGGAACGTGAGGCACTAGAGCACTGTGCAGCAGAGCACTGACCACCCCCTGATCTCTGCCCCGGAGCAGTGAGTAAACAGAGCTCAGAATACAGAGGAACCTAGGTGCAGAAAAAGCTTGGCAAGAACCCCTTCTGGGCTAGGGCTCCAAGGCCCCGCTGGGAAGCTCCGAAAGAGCACTGGGCGGACACGACATTCCCGATGGCTTCTTGGGTGCCCACTCAACGGGAGTGATCGTGTCATTCCAAAGCGCTTTCCATGCCTCACGAGCAAGACCAGGGGATGGCTGCTAACAGGACTAGGGGTCTGGAGGCCAAGCTGGGGACTTCAGCTACTCTAAGTGCATTAAGACCGTTGAGGGTGGTTTTACCCCAGGAAGTGAAGGGCTATCTTTAGCAAGCTGCGGGCTGAGGCGGCCCTGTGGGACTCACCGCCATTGCAGCCCTATCCGGAGGCCCTGGGTCCTCCCTCCCTTGCCAGTGCTATCTCGGGCTCCAAAGGTGGCCACCGCCTCGTTCTCTGACGTCTACGCCTGTCACGTCCAGCCTGAGGGCACACCTGAGAAAGAGATGGAAACCAGAGCGACCCAATAAAGTATGTCTGGGGGTCAGGGGCTAGCCCACCCCACCTCAGTCAGGACGCTGCTCAGGCAGGAGAGCAGGGAACGAAATCCAAGCGCAGCTGGAATGCTCTGGAGACAACAGCTGCTTTTGGGATTCCGTTGCCCGCTGTCCAGCCATGGCGGGGCGGGGAGGGCGGGAGGGCGGTTTGAGAGGATTATCCTTCTCCCTAGGGAAATCAAACCCCACCATTCCTATCCCAGGAGGCGGACCCAGGAGTAGACAGTAAAACCAAGACGAATGGGAAAAGCCGCTCACCTAGGCCCCCAAACAAGAGGTGTGGTGGGGGGCCTCCCCTGGGACCAGGTCTCGATTCGGATTAGATCCGAAGGGTAGTTAGCCCTGTTGGTCCCATGCCGTCAGGGCCACTGTCGTGACGGCGGTGGGGCGGGCTTCGGGATCAGCCAAGAGAGAAGCGCGCCCGTGGGGTCGGAGAGGAAGTAAACCCTCCTCGGGGACTCCCCCGCACCCAGGGCCCTTTGTCCGGTGACGCTGCCAGTACCCGGAGCGCTAGAGGCCCAGTGGGCCCGCACTGCAGCGACGGGAATCCCGGAAACCCACTGCGACCGTCCTCGGTTGTGCCGAGCCTCCCGCCTGCTCGGCCCAGCGGGTAGGAGACGCGGCAACGTGCCCCTGAAGCCAACACACGGTGGGCGCGCGGAGATGCTAGAACCTGCGCGGGTGCCAGCGATTCTCACGCCAGTAGGCCTTCTGATTCGGCTCAAGACGCAGGTCACGGGATTCTCGGAGCGCGAACGAAGTGCGCGACAACAGGGCGATGCTCCAGCCGCTGTCTACTTCACCGTCCGGTCCGGTCTGGCCCGGTAGTCGCGACGAGCAGCTTGAAGCTCCGCACCAACGCGTCCCCTTCCGCTTGCTCCGGCCGCAGCGTTGGAGCCATTTTAAGGCGAAACCTCCAGCCACGCCCCCTCGGGCTCCGGAGAGGCCAATCCAGGCGCAGCCACGCCCCGTGCGACTCGCGGCCGCGACGCCAACGGTCGCGCGGGTGACGGTTAGGGAGGGGCGGGACTCGGGGGGGCGAGCGACGGAAACCTGAGCTGCCCGCCCCGCCCTCGGAACCCGAAGCTCTAAAGCTGGGATTAGAGGCTGGGGGGTGTGGGCGGGCGCCACGCCCAGGCCAGGTGTGCGCGACTCCCAACAGGTGCTCGGCCGCCCTCCCCCGGCCCTGGGAGCCCGGCGTAATGACTGGGGGCCAGGCAGTGCCCTGCGGCCGGCCGCGCCTCCAGGTGTCTGGCTCTCCCAGGGCGGCCTGCGGGCGCCCGGGGCGGAGAGGACGGCAGGTGCTGACACCCGAGCCGCGCTGGGGGACGCGGCCTCCTGGGACCGAGGCCCCTGGCCGGCTCCCTCCCTTCTCACGCGCTGGGCCGGCCGAGCGGCGCGGTGTCCTCCGCGACGCTGGGGGCGCTGCAGCCGCGCTGGGCTGGGGGACGCCGCGACCCCGTTGACCCTGCGCCAGCCTCCCTGCGCGCCGGTCCGCCATGGCCGCCGCGTTTGTGCTTCGGAACCTGTACCGCGCGCGACCTGCGCTTCGCTGTCCGCCCGCGGAGCTGCCATGGTGAGCCCGGACTTGGTGTCCCTGACCACCCGCCCCACGGCCGGCCATTCCCGGCCCCATGACAGTACCTCTCCGCAGGGCTCCGCGGCGGGGACATCGGCTCACGCCGGCGGATGACGAGCTGTATCAACGGACGCGCATCTCACTGCTGCAGCGCGAGTCCCCGCTCGCCATGTACATCGACAGCTACAGCAGCCGCGGCTTCGTGGTCAACGGGAATCGCGTGTTTGGACCCTGCGCGCTCCTCCCACAGTCGGTGGTGCAGTGGAACGTGAGCGCCTCCCTGCAGTGAGGAAACCGAGAGCTGGAGTCACGGGCCTGCCTGTCCCTAGCAAATCTGGCTTTTCTTTCATCCCGCTCTGGAGCAGGTAGAGGGTCTCTGGGAAAACCTACGTGGGCTTATATTTAACTTGCCCTCTCCCCACACAGGTAGGTTCCTACCAGGACATCACCGAGGAAAGCTTCTCTCTCTTTTGGATGCTGGAGCCCCGGATAGGTATTGAAGGAGGGGAGGGCTGAAGTGCTGAGCCCAGAAAGGCACCCTCTCGACCGAGCTGCTTGTAGATTAGCCAAGCCTATCCTTTCCTAGAGATTGTTGTGGTGGGCACCGGAGACCGGACTGAGCGGCTGCAGCCCCACGTGCTGCGAGCCATGAGGCAGAGGGGCATCGCAGTGGAGGTGCAGGACACAGTATGTCCAGGACTGGGGGACTTGGAGGGGAGCCCAAGCCGAGCCCTGGGCCGGCTGATGCTAGCTTTCTCATTGCAGCCCAATGCCTGTGCCACTTTCAACTTCCTCTGTCATGAAGGCCGAGTGACAGGAGCTGCTCTCATTCCCCCACCTGGAGGGACTGCACTCACATCTCAGGCCCAAGCTGCAGAATGAACCACCAGAACTTAACCTGACTTGTCCAGGAGGGCCTTGTCACCTTCTGCAGACTGCAGCGGTGCCCTGAGCTTTCACTAGCCCCTCCCCTTTGGCACTGTAAGATTTGTTTTGCTTACCAGCAAATTAATAATTTAAGCCCCTTGTCTGATTTTCTACTAGCTGTGTTGCTGGCCAGGAGCTGTTGTCTCAATGGGTTCTTGGAGGGGGTTGTGAACAAACCAGGGGGTCATGGCTTGGCCTCTGAGAGGCCAGGGGGCAATATAGGCACCTGTTCTAAACTGTAGGTCTGTCTACTTGCTCACATACAGATTTGAGGGGACCTCTATGCTTCCTCCATGATGTCCCTTAGAGACTTAGAGAATACGTGAAAAGTTAAAGTAGTCACTTGGTTGTGTCCAACTCTTTGTGACCCCATGGACTGCAGCCCACCAGGCTCCTCTGTCCATGGAATTCTCCAGGCAAGAATACTGGAGTGGGTTGTCATTTCCTTCTCCAGGGGGTTAGGGTTAGGGTTAGGGTTAGGGTTAGGGTCAGAGTATGTGGATCTAAACCTGGTCCCATGTGGCCAAACTTTGGACTAGCAGGAGGTCCTGTGGATGCCAGTCCAAAACCCCATGGACTTTTCCATGACCCTTTGTAAATACCCACAGTCAGATTCTCAGTGTGAGACCAAACTCTTGGGGGCTAGATCTGGTCTAAACTGCCTTTTGAGGTACCCTGCTGCTGCTGTCACTTCAGTCTTGTCTGACTCTGTGTGACGCCATAGATGACAGCCCACCAGGCTCCCCCGTCCCTGGGATTCTCCAGGCAAGAACACTGGAGTGGGTTGCCATTTCCTTCTCCAATGCCTGAAAGTGAAAAGTGAAAGTGAAGTCGCTCAGTCATGTCAGACTCTTTTCGACCTCATAGGAGGAGCTTTTTGAATCTAGTTAGCAACCCCCACTTCCAGCTCCTTAGAGCATCCTTATCTCAAGGCCAGAGGCTTTCTGTGGAAGGACAGTATTGTGTGTTTGTGTGTCTGTGACAGCAGCAGCTGCAGAGCCCAACCTGCTTGTTGACCTCAAAAATCAGGCATCACTTTTTTTCAAACTTTTATTGAAAAATCGACGGGGTGTGCTGTATAATCCCTTTTCAGAAAAGACGCTTCTCATACCTGTTGGCAGAAGAACCAGCCATGAAATGAGAGCAAGAGGATGGAGGCAGGGGAGAGACCTCTATCCCAAGGTCAGAGTAGAGAGGGTTGCCACTTACGAATGGAGGCTGTGGACACCACCTTCCACCTGGGCTGAGGATGTTCTCTTCTCAAACTTGAGCTCCCCAGAATACATCATGGCTCTGAAGAGGGCCAGATGTCAGATGTGGACAGCTGGCCCTGGGCCAGCCCCTCTACACACGGTCCCAGCTCCCTAAGCTTACCGGACTTGGGTCAGACTCTTAGCACCAATATCCTGGCAGGAGTGCTGGATGCCAGCAATCAGGTAGGGAACAAATTTGTGGATGGATCCTTTATCCTGAACAGCCCCAGACACCCCCTGGGCCACCTTGATTTTGTCTGCTTCACTGCAGGGAGAGGCAGGGAAACACGGGCAAAGTCAAAACATGGATGATGATGCTGGTGCAAGATTAGCATGGGGTAACTGACCTGCCTGTCCCACCTGAAATATCGGTTCTGGCTGCTGAGATGCTTGTCCATGGCATCGAGAGAACCCATTCCACGGTATTTCTTTAGCCGGATTCCATCAGAGAAGAAGTACTCACCAGGGGCCTCAGTGGTAGCAGCCAGGAGGGAGCCCATCATAACTATGGACAGAAGGAGTGCTAGGGGAAGACCCTGAATGGCATTAGGAAAGGAGTCCCACCAGGCTTCCTGAGTGTTGGGTCTCACCTGTGGAGGCTCCAAGGGCCAAAGCTTTGGCAATATGGCCCACATTTTGGATTCCTCCGTCAGCGATGACAGGAACACCAAAACGCCGCGCGTATTCTGACACCTTGTAAACAGCTGTTGCTTGGGGCCGCCCACAAGCCAGCACTGTTGAGATATAGAGGAACAAATGGAGGGGTGGAGTTAGTGGGGACAGGCAAGAGGCTCTGGTACCACAAATCAGCATCCAGGAGCTCTCAGCTCCACCTGCACCAGCCTGGTTGAGAAGAGTCTTGTCTGGGATGGCTGCTGCCCCATCTGTCTTAAATAGTACAAATAGCTGTGATGGCCTCCACTCACCCTTTGGCGTGTGCGCGTGCATGTGTGCATGGCCCAGGGCAGCCTCAGGCACGTGCAGTCAGCAGCCGGAAAAGCCCCACCCAACTGGTATCAGATGGGGTAGGAGTCACCGTGCAGTTAGTACCCAGAGACCCACCCCTTGCTCCCTGCATATTGGGCTGCTCAGGCAAGATCAGGGCAGTGGTCGTGTGGAAACGGAAGCCCAGAGTTGGTCCTGAAGCTGTGCCTACTGCAGGAGATGTGGGCAGAGCAGGGCCTACCTGGAGAAGGGCCTGCCCTACAAACACCCCAGAAGAGGAGGGAGCTGTGTTCTTGAGCAGCTCCCAAAACCATGGTCTGTCATTCAGTTTGCCTTGCCCACCCGTCAGCACCACAAACCCTGGGAGCTACAGCTACAGTCAACCAAGCAGCCGGGCAGTGGGCAGCTGGGCCGGGCCAGTGGGCCGGGCCGGACTTACTATAGCAGCCCGTGACAGTAGAAGGGCATTTGGGGCTGTGGGACTTTATGTCTGGAGGGATCTTGGGAGCCACTAAATAAAACAAACAGACCAGAGTTTAGAGAGGGCACGGAGCAGGAGCAGGGAGGCCAGGCGGGGGAAGTGGCAGGTGGAGGACGAGAGCTTGTCTTGCTGTTACCCATCCAAGGGGCCTGTGTGGCCCTGGGGCTGCCCCTACTGGAGGACTCACTGTAGTTCCCGAAAGAGCACTTGGCTCTGAGGCATGTGGGGCTAAGGGCCCTGCTAAAGCCTGGTCTCTGAGGCCCTTGCCAAAGCATTTTCTTACCTTCCTGAGTGATGCAGATGGAGCCACTGCCCATTCCCACCCGCAGGGCATCTACACCAGCATCAATGAGGTTCTTGGCCTGAGCAGCCGTGACCACTGTAGGGAGGAAAAGGGAAAGGCTCATGTGAAGGTCTACATGGGACCTAGCTCCCTAACTCTAGCCCCACATACTTCAGTGCCCCCTCTTGTCTCACCATTGCCTCCAATGACTTGGAGACTGGGATATTTCTCTTTGATGTACTTGATCATGTTGATCTGGAAGATGGAGTTTCCTTGGGAAGAGTCCTGGGACAGAAATAGCCCCAGTGAGACTGTGGTACAGCAGCTGCTCCTACCACCCCACCTTGCCTGTGCCGCAGCTCACCAAAACCACTACGTCCACACCGGCCTGGGACAGCAAATCTAGCCGATACTTGTCATCCTCATGAGTGCCAATGGCTGCTCCACACAGCAGCTGCTTCTTGGCATCTTTGGAGGCCAGTGGGTAATCTCGGTTTTTCTTCAGGTCTGTCCGGGCAATGATGGCCACCAGCTCATCATTTTCATTTACAATGGGTAACTTTCCTGAGGGTAGGCAAGACAAAAATCAGGACATTGGTCTTTGGTTCCTAAACCCTTCCTACCTCGAGGACTCACCCTTCTTGCTACGTTGCAGAATTTCATTTGCTTCCTTCAGTGTGATGCCTGCAGGGGCTACCACCAAGTCTTCCCTCTTTGTCATGATCTATGAGAGAGGAGAGTTGTGAGAAGAGAAATAAGAGATCAGGCCTCCCAACAGACCTTGCCCTAACTCAAGTGTGAGGTTCCAAACACCACCATATTTAGACACCTGCATCCAGCCTACCCTCATCAAGTAAACACAACAGTCTATCTATTGGCAAGAGAGAGAATTTAGTAGAAACGACACCAGGTACATGGAGCACATTACGGAGAAAGAGCCATACCAAAGCAATGACAAGAGGAGGCTTAAGTTGGTCCTTGAGCACTGGGCCCCTCTGGGAGCGGCAAAAAACTGGGGTATGTGTGCAAACATTTTGGCAGATTCAAAGCCTTTGGTGGGGAAGGGATGCAGGAGTCCTATTAAAGGGTCAGAAACTTGGGCATTCATCCTTCCTGAACACCAGTGCCCTCAGAGATGCCATTTGGGCAACAGAGTAGAAGCCTTCTGATCTTTAGCCTGGGCTTCCGGGTTTGGATGTGTTGTTACCCACCTCTCCCAAAAGCCGATCATGCTCCTCCTCCTTGAGAAAGTCAATGTCCCTTGAGGAGATGATGCCCACCAGGCGGCTTCCCATCCGGCCTGTGTCAGTGATGGGGATACCACAGAAGCCATGCCGGGCCTTGGCTTCAAAGACATCCCTCACGCGATCCCTGGGACTGAGGACCACAGGGTCTGTGATGAATCCCTGCTCATATTTCTGGAAGGGGTGGTAAAAAAAGGTACTTCTGAACCATTTTCATCAAGCTCTTGATCTGAAGCCTGGGATCTGTGCCAACTCCCCCTTTGGCAGTGCCACAGGATCAAATCACAATCACATAAACACTTCAAGCCCAGAGCTAGGAAACATGAGTGGACTGTAGGCACTGTCCACGTGCTCCTCTTCTGCAGCTGTAAGACACAAAGTCTCAGGCTTCTCCTCAGGAAATGAACCCCACAGTGAGAAAAAAGTGAGGAGAATAAAAAAAAAAAAAAGTGAGGAGAATAAATCACCCATCCCCACCCCACTCCACCACCGTGAAATTCCCAGGAACTCATGATCATGATCCTCGCCCTTCTGACCTTCACTTTCCGAACTTCATTGGCCTGGAATTCTGGTGTACAATTGTGATGAATGAAGCCAATACCACCCGTAAGCTGCAGGATACACAGAAAGAAAACAGGGAAAAAGTGACCAAAAAACTGTGTCATGATTGTATGCCTCTGGGAAAGATGTGGCCCCTGCTTCTGCCCTCACACCATAGTGCTCACCGCCATTGCTATGGCCATCCCAGCCTCTGTGACTGTGTCCATGGGAGAGGAAACCAGTGGGGTCTTCAGAGTGATCTTTTTAGTCAGAGCAGAGGTCAGGTCCTAAAGAAATAAAACCGACTAATGTGCAACCGCACTTCATATACCTCAAGGCAGTACCATGTTCCCCACAAAACAGGTGCGCTGTATGACCTACATGCCAGTAAAACCCTACCATAGGCATCCACCCCCAAACACAATCTACTGAGGTAGCCAAGAGGGGACAGCAGCACCTTATCCAACCCTGATACTCAGGATCCTGCTCCTGTCCATACTCACCACTTGGTCTGCAGTGAAGTCGATGTACCCGGGGAGAATGAGAAAGTCACTATGGGAGGGGAATTGGGAATAAAGGTTAGGCTTACGGCGGCCTGTGATGCCATCCTCACAGGTCATCTCTGAAGGCATTTGAGCAGAAAGGGCAATGACCTAAACCGAATATCACAAGCAAGGCAGAGGTAGAGAACAAGGTAGAGATGGAGACAGGGGACCCTTTCTGCCACCAGCTGTCATCAGCACCCCTGGCAAACTGACAACTCCATGTGCCCAGAGAACGGAGTTCCTAAGCTGGAAATCCCAGGCGCTATCAAAATGCCTTCTCCATCCCGCCCGCTTCAGACCTGTCAAACCAAACCTTAGATACCGGTGGGGAATTTCTGGAACCCTCCCCCCACGCCCAACCTAAGCGGGCTCAATGGAGGCCCCACCCGGCCTCCCAAGCGCGCCGCCCCTCTCCTGGCTCAGGTGAGCCGGCGAGGCCCGCACTTGTAGGTGAGGCCGTCTCCGCAGTTGAACAGCTGCTGTGCCGTGAGCCCGTCGTCCGGCACGTAAGACGTGCCCCCGCTAATCAGATAGTCGGCCATGGTTAGGCGGGGAAAAGCCGCGTGTCTCCGAGGACGGCGCCGCAGAGGCCTCTGCCTTTTGGGCCGCGCGAATATAAACTCACCGATATCGTCACTGCGCCATGCGCGTCGCTTACGTCAGGACGCAGCACGCAAAGGCGGAGCCCACTGGCTCCAGGGCGGGGCTGGCGGGGGGGAGCGCATGCGCACAGTACGCCCTAATCGAGTCGCCGGGGAGTTTGACTGTTTCCCGTCGCAACCCCCTCCCGGAGGACCTTGCCCTGAGCAGTTAACAGGCAAGGCTTGGCTTCCACTGTCCCGCCAGACTCCTCCCAAATAAAGAGGCGTTATTCACTAGCATGTTGAAAAGACGTGCTTGTCATTCTTAATAAACAACTAGATTAAGAATACATAAGAGAAACAGAGTGGTATCTTTATATGATACACAAGTGTATGTTACAAGAATTCCATCAGGCACAGAAGCCTCAGGTTTAAGGCCTCAGTGTTAGGCCGGGGTGGGGGGAAAAAAAGGCATGGTAAAGTTTTTACTTTAACATCTAAAATGTCACTTGTCATAAAGGAGGGTGTAATAGAAATTGTCTTTAATAAATCATAATTGAAGTTCCCCTCATTTTCCTTCCATTAAGATGCTAGGTTTGTGTCTGAGCATGAAGAAAGAAAAGACTGCGGCTCCCCCGTGGTCAGCGAAGTCTGCCAGTCAAGAGTGGAAGCCAGCTGGGGAGATTCCCTGGAGGGTCCATCCATCATTAATTCCATCTTTCTGGAGGAAGGGAAGGGGCCACATTTCTCCTAACAGTCCAAGCCCTTTCCTCAGGCACCCCCCCACACACAAAAAAGTCAGCCAGCAACTTTCCAGGACATCTGGCTCTCAGGAAACCCTGAGCCCCTATGGGCTGAGGAGTCCCCACAGCAGGTTTATGAAGATGCACAAGGGGGCAAAGTTTCCTTTTACATTTGAAACAGAAGCAGTCTGAAAGGCTTCATAACTACACCAATAAAAAAAGAAAAGAAAAAAAATGGAGGCCTCTTCTTTAGTGTGAGTCTGTCCGTTTTTTTCCTGGATGGTCTCCCATGCACCATGGCTGAGGGGTCTCTCAGTGCATGGTGCTGGCGCTGGCCACCGCAATGGCCTCCTGAATTTCTCGTATCACCAGGATCCGAGTCAGCATCTGCCCCATCTGCTCTCTGCTGATAGGCTGGACTGAGTACCAGATCGGGCTGTTGGGGGCCACCACCGGCTCGGGCGTCAGGTAAAAGGTGTCATTCCGGCCTTTCACACTCTGGGGGCTGGAGAATATATGGGTAAAAAGCTGTGTAAAAGCGTCACAATCTCAACCTTCCCACCTTGAACCTCCTGGACAGATGCTATCTACAAAAGATGGGAAGTTCTGGAAAGAATGGTGGCTCCATTGTAACTCCTAAGCTCCATGCAGCCAGGGCACACTACCTTTAAGATGTCCCTACTTTCTGCTCTCCACCTCGCACGCTGAGTCCTCTGATTAGGCCTCCCCTGGCTCAGCTACTTGAGTCCAGCCGTATCCCACACTGAACCAGTTCCACCACCTATCTATCTCCAAGTCTTTGCTTATGCTGTTTCTTCTACCCCACCCATTGGTAATTTCTCAACTTCATCTGCCTGACTTCTCAGCTTGCTGTGATGCTGCAGCCTCTACCTGCACTCACGCCCACCCTCAATGTTGTGCTGTACTTCTCTTAAGTACCTAGCATATGCCATCCTCTAAGTTATTCATCCACTGATTCAAAGTTTATCAAAGGGCTACCGTGTGCTAGGCCTGCACTAGGTGCTGATACTAAAAGAAGTGAATAAGACCCAAGAGTCCCTATAAAATGAACCTTACAGGTAAGAGGGGAGACAGAGCAGTCAAAACAGTCACATAAAGACAAAGTAACAAAAGCACTGGTAAGGGCTACAGAAGACAGCCAGAGGGAACAGGTAGGGAATCTGGAAATCCTTCTCTGATAAAGTTCTTTTAGGAAGAATGAATAGGATGAAAAGGAGCTAACTGACCAAACAGGTGGGGGTGGCATGGAGAGCCCAACAGGGAAAAACTGTGCATAGGTCTTGAGGAAGGGAGAGTAAGATACCCTTCAGTAGAGAAAAGCAGTGTGACTAGAGAGCCAAGAGCTATGAGGACAAGAGGTTAGCAAGGGAACGTGCATGAAAGGCCCTGTTGGTAATTAGGGCAGTAATTAGGATTACTGTCTTTCTTTGTAGAATAAAAGGAAACCACTGAAGGTTTTCATCTAAGTAACAAAGTAAGACCTACCATGTTGAAAGATCTGCTGGCAGTGCTGTGAGGATGATATGCCCAACTGCAGAAGCAAGAGAGAGCAAAAGCCAAGGACAGAATCTCCCCTAGACCTATGGTGTAGTGACCAAAGGTCAAGACCAGGAAAACACAGGGCTATATGCTCAATATGTGACAGAGGCGGCCTCTCTGTACCTTCCTCTCTTGATCTTCACCCCCTCTCCATCAAAGTGGACCATCAGGGAGCAGCCCTGGGCACATGCTTTGAGAAAACCAGTAAGTGTGCTTCTACATTTAGCCTTTTGGAAATCTGCTTTTACTTAGCCTGGGAACTGAGAATGCTTCTGTGAGCACACGTGCACGCACACACCCACACGCAGATACACACATGCACGCACACACAGGCGCACAGATACCCACACCCACACCCCCAGTCACACAGCCTCCTCACCATTTAAAGAGGTAGAAATCGTAGAGCTTGATTGGGCATCTCAGTGGGTTCTCTGGATTTTCCGTCTGCTCTGCATACATGTCATCTGTAACTATAAAACATACCCCCCACCACAGACACGGCATCAGACTGCCTTTACTTAGGCTCAGATTAGGAACCTCAGGCTTTCAGCCATCCCAACTAGGAAAGAAAAGGGTTTGAGGCATGAGTGGTGAATATGAAAGGAAAAGGCAGCTATCATTTCTGGGGCATCTCTGCTTCTAGAAAAGTTTGAAGTCAGTGACTGGGGAGAAGGGAAGGGAGCATTCCTATCCGCAATCCCCATCCTCACACTTGTTACTAGCCCCCCAGGCATGAGGGCTGGGCAGAACTAGTAGCACCTGTTTCTGCAACCCCTGCCTCCTTCCCTACCTTTCTGGCCAGTCTGGTGTATCCCAAGTGCCTTCAGGTACCGAATACTCGTGCTTTTATCCTTGGGATTAGAGGGGTTCTTCTTTGTCTGTCGTAAGACCTTGGAGAAGGCCAGCTTCATGTGCTGGTCCACTGTCTTCAACAGGAAGTATCTGCACCACAAGCGAAAGCAAGGCAAAGGGAGGGGTGCCAGGAGGAGACCATGACTTACCCTCCGCCATCGCTGCTTCAGAGGAGCCGCTGCCCACACTCCCAGAATCTGGGCAGGCCCACACCCAAATACACTGTCCAGTGGAGGAGTCTCATAAAGACTGATGGGAGGGACCTGGCAAGGCTGTCTGCCTTACTGGTCACCACACAAAATGTAGCCAAGTGGGGTGGAGGGCTTCACTAGCCCAAAGGCTCTCAAGCATGTCAAAGGATCTCAGAAGTCCATCTGGATAGTTTCTACCCTCTTCACTGGGCGGATGCCAGCAGTGGCTAAGCAAGGAGCCTCTGGAACACTTACTTGGTGTTAAAGAACATGAGGGTGGTCAGCAGGGTGGAAGGGGAGTGAGCCCCGAGCTGCTTGCACTCCCACAGCATCTCCTCAGTCACGTGGCTGGGCAGGACATAGCCTAGGAGGAATAGAGTACTGCTACAACAAGAGGATGGCAGGATGGGAGGCATGAGGCACAGCGAGCACCACACGGGAGTACAAGTTTAACTGGAGAAGTCTTCCTGGGATATAGCAGAATCATCTGGAAAGCTTGTTAAAACACAAACAGCTGAGTCCCAACCCAAGCTTCTGGGGGAGGAACCGAAAATGTGTGTTTTCAACAAGTTCCTAACACTAGACTTTGAGAACCCCAGCCCTCCATTATTGCTCTCACTGGATGTTAATTCTTCCTCTAATCCCAGGTTAATATCAGGTAAAAGGACATTCCTCAGAGAGCTTGCAACACCCCAAAGTATAAATCAACCTCTGCACATATGCAAACTTCTCTGAAAAGAGCATACAGAGCTTTCATCATAGCTTCCAAGGTGTCCAGACCAGGGCCCAAAGACTGGTATACATGCCCCTGTTTGTCTTTGTTAAACCTCTATATCATCCATTCTCATCCCCCTCTGGAAATAGAGGAAAATGATATTCAGATCCCTGATAGGTTTCCCCCACAGGGCAGGTTTTACTTTCATAAGCTAACTGAAAGCTGGACAGGGACAAAGGCAGTGGTTTGATCAAGAGCTCTGGACACACAGGTCTATACCAAAGATGACACAGGTTGATCACCAAGCCCCCTTCATGTGTTCATAAAACAGTCAATGTCCAAGTGTGTGTGTACCAGGCACTGAGGACATGGTGAAATAGCAGCAAACACCAGCATTCTCCTATAGGAGTTTCAGGATTCTCCAGGCAGGAAGCAAGAGTGGCACTTTCTAGATGCAGGGGAAAACATGTTCTGCCCAATACATTCCTTTTCTCTGGTCTTGACAAAGCTGGCCCTCTGATTTCATTAGTACTCTTCTACCTCTTTAGGGCTTGTCTGCCTCTACTCTTTTATTCTGTGGCTCAATGGCAATAAGATAAACTTCCTCACTGCTGCTGTTTAGTCATGAAGTCGTGTCCGACTCTGCGACCCCAAGGACTGTAGCCCACCAGGTTCCTCTGTGCATGGGATCTCCCAGGCAAGAATACTGGAGAGGACTGCCATTTCCTTCTCCAGGGGATCTTCCTTAGTCTCAGACAAATCTTAAGGAGGATGAGTGACAGAAGATGCTCTCCTTGGGGAAGGCTAGCCCTAGGAATGGTCCAGGCATACATTTAGGATTGTTCTATTTTCTCTGGGTTCTCTCTGCCACCTTGTCACTTCCCTACCTTTAATCACTTCTTAACAGCGCAACTTAAAGTGAACTGCAGTATCTGAAAATCAGAACTCCTAGCGTGGGCAACAGGAGTTACAGATAGAAACAACATATAAAAGCCTCATAGTTCTGAATCTGAACTGTAAAGTATCAAAATGTTCTATTTTATATTTATTTTTGTAGTTCTGCCTAGAAACTATGACAAACCCAAGAAGCAATGAGCATCCCTACCACCCAGATAGTGGTAATGAAATACCATTTAACACTGAAAGGAACCAGCCTCCCTGGAGAGCTGACTGAGTCCACACTGGGAGACAGAAAATGGCCAGGATAAGCCTGGAACATTTTTGGTGAACCAGAAATCAAGGAAGTAGGGTCATGCCAAACAGACTTAAGAGTCAATTTAAACAGGCTCCATATGGCCAGACAGAACAATTTGTACACCATTAAAGATACTAAGTGCAATGAATTGAATCATTAAATATGTTTAAATTAACTTGCTCACAATGATTCTTTAAACAAACAAACAAAAGAAATCCCAGCTGAAGCTGGTAAACCAACTCATTACTGTCAAAGCTGCTAAACAAAGGAGAAGAAATAAGCCCTCATCCTGCTTCTTCTATATAATCTCTACTGCTAGGAAATCAAAGAGCTGATGAGGGAAATTTTCTCTTTGTATTTCAGCTAATAAAGAAGTAATAACATCAGAATACCAATGCTTGCAACTCCTAATGAACTAACGGATCCAGACATTATGGGCACCCACCTATGATGTAACCCTGCCAAGAAGAAAACACACAGAAAAACCAAAACCTGATTTAGCAAGTCTTTATATGCAACTACCAATAAACTGTAAATACAGGGGACAGAAGAATATGTTAAATTACAGCATGGAGACATTAATAGCAAAAATTAGACTGTAATAATTTAAAAGCCTCATTTCTTCCATAAATAAACTGCAAGAAAAATAAGTTTATTTTTGAATTTAATTAAAAGTTAGTTAAATTAAGATTAAAACTAAAAATTAAAAGATATCTATAAAAAAAAATAAAAAAAACAAAAGATATCTATGCAATTTCAATGTGTGGACCTTATTTGCACCTTGACTCAAACAAAAAAAGTGACATTTATGGGACAATTGGAAATGCAAAAAAGGGCAGATTTTGATGACATTATGACTATTATTTTTCTAAAAAAGTAAAATAATGGCATTATGGTACATCAATTTTATGCTAAAATATTTATGGATACAGTGTCTGGGACTTACTTCAAAATAATACGGGAGGGAGAAACAGATAATGTGTAAATGGAATGAGATTTGCCATGGGTATGTGGGAATGCCATTATTCTGTTCTGCTTATTTTTATATGTGCTTGAAACTTCCTTAACAAGACCTAAAAAAGCGAATTTTATACAGCCACACTTGGTCTGAAAATCCGCAAATCATGTACAGAAATTCACTTACTCAGGTGTCTGTTCTAATATCTCCTTAGAGAGGCTTCCTTCCTAACGCCCTTAACACTTTCCATTCTCTGTGCTTTGTCCTTCAAAGTACTTAATTATCATAAATTAACTTGATTATTTATAGTCTCCCCATATTAGACTGCAAACTTCATTTTTTCACTACTGAATTATATAATCTACACCTGGAACTGCCTGGCACATAGTAGGCACTCAAAAGGCATTTGTTTAAATGACACTTTTTTTTAACACTTAAGTAGTAATTATGATGACAGATGATAACTAGACTAAATCGTTTCACAGTACACACCAACTGTATCAAGTCACTGTTATACACCTGAAACTGCTATGTCAATTTTATCTCATTTTTAAAAACTTAATCAGTATACATTTCATTAAATGGCAGAGCCAGGATTAAAACTCAGATATTTGTGTGGACATAAGTTTTTACATCATCTGGGTAAAGAAGCAGCAGCACGACTGGTGCATCCTAAGGTAACATGTTTGGGAATTCAGCCATTCTAACAGGCATATAATGATATAACACTGTATCCATGTATGTATGCACATATGTATCAATATTTATGCAAGCCACTTGCTGAATCTCAGTTCCCTGACCAGAGACTGAACCCAGGCCACAGCAGTGAAAGCATCGAAATCTAACCATTAGGCCACCAGGGAACTCCCATCACTGTTGTTTTAATTTGCAACTGACTGATGATATATATCTTTTCATATAATTATCTGCCACCTTCTTTGGTGAATCATGTGTTCAGATTGAAAAACAGGTAAAGGTTCTTTCTTTGTTTTGTTATTGTTGACTGTTAAAAGTTCTTTATAAATTTTGGATATCAGCCCTTTATCTGGTATGTGTTTTGTCAAGATTTCCTCCCAGTTTGTGGCTTGTCTTTCATTCTCTTAATAATGCCTTTCAGAGAGCATAGGTTTTTGCTTTTTAATTTTTAATAAAGTCCAACTTACCAATTTTTTTCCTTTCATACATTATTCTTTTTATGTTGTACCTAGAAAGTTACCACCAGACCTAATGTCACCTAGAGTTTCTATTTTACCTTCTAGGAGTTTTATAGCTTTACATTTGGGTCTATGATTCTTTTTATTTTTTCAATGTGGTTGTCCAGCTGTTCCAGTAGTGTTACTTGAAAAGACCATCCTGGGAATTTCCTGGAGGTTCAGTGGTTAGGACTCGACACTTTCACTACATGGCCCGGGTTGAATCCCTGGTCAGGGAACTAAGATCCCATGAGCTGCAGAGTAAAGCCAAAAAACAGAGAAAAAGAAAAAAGGACTATCCTTTCTCCATTTAACTGCCTTTGCCCCTTAGTCAAAGATAAATTCATTATACTCATGTGGCTTTATTTCTGGACTCTATATTCTGTCCCATGGATCTGTCTATTCTTTCACCAAAGACCTGCACACAATGTTTACAGCTGCTTTATTTATAAACTGCCAAAACATGGAAGCAACCAAAATGTCCTTTAATTGGTGAACAGATAAACAAACTGTGGCACATTCATAAAATGGAATACTACTCAGCAATAAAAAGAAATGAGCTATCAGCCATGAAAAGACATGCAGGAACATTAAATGTATATTGCTAAGTGAAAGAAATTAATACTAAAGTATTCTAACATTCTGAACAAGGCAAAACTATGGAGACAGTAAAACAGATCAGAGATTGCCAGAGATTCAGGGGGATAAAGGGAGGGACGAATTAAGTGGAACCCTGGGGATTTGAGGGCAGCAAAACTTGTATCTGATACTGAATTATAGGTACATGTCATTATACACTGTCAAAAGCCACAGAATATACAACAGAAGGGTGTGAGCTCTAATGTAAACTACAGACTTAAGTTAACAATAAGGTATCAAATGTTGGCTCCTTGATGTTAACAAATATACTACACTAATATAAGATGCTAATAACAGGGGAGACACGGTGTGATGGAATACATAGGATTCCTTGTATATTCCACTCAGTTTTCCTGTAAACCTAAAACTGCTCTTAAAGAATATATTATTTTAAAAAATTATAATAAACAGCCCGGGTGAGCCATGCCCCTCCATACTGGGGCCAAGCAGCACAGAGACCGACGCCGGGGCCTGCGATTTAGAGCCTCCTCACCCACATGCTATTATCACAGCAAGCCACACAAGCAGCTTATCTTTTTTAAACCCAGGTTCAAAAGACATCCAAGGACTAGGAAGATTCTTACCAAGTGGAGTGACTCGGGGCTGAACGTCCTTCAGAACTTCATGCAGCCACTCCGTGAATCGAACATAATAAAGATCGGAGAAAATGTCATCAACCCGTCCGTTCTCAAAAAGATACTAAAAGGAAAATAATCAATAAAAGCTGTTGGTAGACTCTTAACAAGATGTTGAGGGAAGCAAATAATTTTCAAGCAATACCCTCACGTCTCCCTACCCATTCGTCCCCCAGTAACCAACCAGCACTGAGTCAAAACCGCCCAGTGCACGGCACTTCCACAACATACTTCAGGATGGGAACTAACTCTTACAACACTCTTGAGAGTTGGCCAATGGAGCAGATTTCGTGAATGCTACTTCACCCAAGCAAGGCACTGTCTTATGGTAGCAAAAAAGCATGATGCAGGCTCCAGGGCCAGTCTCTTACTAGCTACGGTGTAAGTTACGTAACTCATGTGAGTCTTGTAACTTTGGGGGCTCAGTGTCCTTGTGTGTAAATGGAGGTGACTCTGCCTGCCTTGCAAGAGTGAGAGAGCATGGACCGAGACAAAGCACATACACTAATTCACCCAGCGCTCCCAGCGACTGCTAAGAAAGACTAACAAGATGGGAGATGGGTTTTTCTCAGGCCTACGCAACAGGGTGAGTCCCAGTCAGCAAGTGTGCTTCCATCACACCATGGGCTTCTCTACAATAGCATTTAAACACCAGGAAATCCCCATCTGGTCTCTGAAACTGCTGGTCCTAAAATCAATCTCCCTGTTCATCTTCATCTTAGATATCCTGAAAACCTAACTACAATTGTATATTTTAGCTAGACTCTTTCAAATAATTATTTTGCATTAATGCAGGAAACAATGAGAAAATGAACTATATGTCAGCACCAGACTGTTCTGGAAAAATTGCTTTTCTGCAAACTAGATGTTTACTTTAACAAAAAGTGTTCCATAAATGTTTCATGATTTTTTAAAAAAGTCTCTAATGTAATACATCATATTTTTTAACAAATATTTCTCCAGATTGAGGGATTATTTTATTATCTGATTTTCTAAAGTGAACATGTAGATCTTTTCCAATTTAAAAATAAAATGTACATTTAAAAACATTTCCAATTTTTTAAAAATGTACATTTAAAACCTCATTATATAGCTGGAAGAGAGTATCTTTACTGTTACCACTTTTGACATATTACTAATTTGACTATGCAGCAAATACCCAGTGGGAACACAAGGCAAACAGGTTCCTACGCAGCTCGGTTCCCTACCTTTTGAATACACAGGAAAATATAGTACAGCACATCTGGGTCATAGGGGTCACCTTCTCCATTTCGAGCTTCCCGTGTCATCAGACAGAGCCCATAATTCAACTCAGCCACAGCAGAGGAGATGAGATCTTCCTGGAATCGTAGCAACTGACGCCCTACAACATAAGTCCCAAAGGTCAGTGAGGGTCCTGGCAACAGTCATTTCCTTACTGGTTTCTCATATCCCTGGAAGGAGGTTACAGAGCAGACACCACCCATCAAGGCACTGGGGTGAAAACAATCACCTGAATCTGTGATCAAAACTAGCCTACAAAGACAATAATCCTGTTTGCCCGATTACTAAAAGGGTTCCCTTCCCATCTCACATATCCCCCAATTATTAGGGTCAAGAAATGAAAGCAAAAACACAAAATCCACCCTCTGTAATATGAGGAAGTATATGAGGATAATGCTAAGTAAGAGGGGCCCTAAGAACACTCACTAGTTCCTATCTCCTCCCAGAAGTCTCTGCCCCAGAAATCCATATGAACCAAAATGCCTGATCTTGGGCACAGCCCACAAAAATCCTGCTTGTTTATAGCAGGTCCAGCCTGCCTCTTGTCTTGGATTCAGCACACTATTTCATATGGAGCGCCCAAGTGCCCAGAGCCAAGGGATACACTTTCCTGCCACCCGTCCTCCTGCTGCTTCAGTGCCACTGCATTTCACACAGAGTCCAACCCCCCTGCCCTCCCGAACACTTACTCCCAATGGGTGCCAGTCTGTTCTGAGTATCCTTCTCAAGCTCAGCATTCTTGGTCTGTGCCCAGTTTTTCCACACTTCAAGCCCTTCTTCTGGCTTCAGAGAATTTGGAAGCAGAAGTTCTGGTGAAGGCTGTGGCTGTGACTGGGGTTCAACTTCAGCAACCTGGACAGTTTGAGCCTATGAGAGAGAAATCATCAAAACACGTCAATAGGTCGTTTGACAAAACTGCCAGAAATATGCTATAACTCTTTTAACTAAAAAGCTGCTCTCTTCTGCTTGCTCTCCTAAACGTTGGAGTCCTGTTCTTTATTTCAGAGACAGCAAACGCTAGTGCAAAGCTTCTTAATCTTAACTATACTTTTGAATCTCTTATTTTAAAACACCAATACCTGAGCTCCACCCCAGAATCTCTCTTTTTTATTATTTTATTTTATTTTTTTTAAAATTTACTTATTTTTTATTTTACTTTACAATTCTGTATTGGTTTTGCCATACATTGACACAGAATCTCTTTTTAAAGAGGTATCAGTCTTTTTAAAATCTTCCCATGTAAAAAGGCAATTCTAATGTTTAGTCACTGCCCAGAGCTACTGGCACAAAGCATCAACTACAATGTGCAAATAAATTTTATTAAAATGTGGATTCTGATTAGAAAGATCTCAGGTGGGACCTGAGATTCTGCATTTCTAAGAAACCCCCAAGGAAGGGAGCTGGTCTTCAGACTACACTTTCTGTACCAAGTGTCCAGACTGTTAAACTTAGTTGCACCTTAAAATCATCTGGGCTGCTTTTAAAAAATATCCATGCCTGGGCCTTGTCCCTAGGGGTCCTGATTTACTTGGTCTAAGCTGGCGGCCTGCCATCGGTACTTTTAAAAGCTCTCTCGGTTATTCTAATGTCCAGTCATGGCTGAGAATCATCATGTTTCTTCTTAATAATACTGCTTTGGCTCATAAGGACATTTTCTGAAGACAGGAAGCACTGTCTGAGCTTCCCACCTCCAAAGAGCAGTCCCATTCTCAACGATCTGAGAGCTGAACTGTGCAGCAAAAGGACAGAGAATGTCCATGAACCTCAATCACAGTCCCCATCAGGCAGGACAGACACCAACACAGATACAAAGCACAGGTTCTTGGGTCTCACAAACCTGTCTAAATTGTAAAACAAATTCCCTTGAACAATTTTCTATGCCAGGGCACATCATTCAACTTCAAGGCTAAACAATGAATATATGACACATACATTTGCTTATCAATCAATAAAAATAAAAACTATCTTACTACCTTTGATACAGGATACATTATTAAATAAGGAGACAAACAAATACCAGTGCCAGACTCTTAAATGTTTGTCAGCCCTGGAGCTCCCCTCCAGACACACTTCTCGGTTCAACCACCATTCTTCTTGGTGAGTCTCCAACACCTGCTGTTAGGATCTCCATGTTTGTGGAAGTAGTTGCCATCTATGTGCCTCTAAGCTAGACCACACCTTAATATACTCAATGGGTACTGTGTATCTCCAACTGAACATCTCAAAGCCACCTCAAACTACTATCTAGGGAGAGAATTCATCACTTTGCCCACCCAGAGGTATTCTCCTCAGACTTTCCCCCCTGTTGTTCAATGGCAACACTATCTACCCAAGTAGGAAATCTAGGAGTCGACAGGATTAGCAGATGAGAGCAGTGCTTCTCTTAGTGGCCAGATTCTCTTCAGTGTGCCCCCACTCACTAAATGTAACACTCCCAACCACCTTGACAACCAAAATTCTTCCACACACATTCAAATGTCTATCAGTGGGTAGGGGAAGTAGAAGTTTCATCCAGGTTAAAAACTACTGATGCAAGCTCACGCCTGGTGTAGTTTTTCCTATTTACAATGGAGCCCTTAAAGAGCTGGGAAGTGACATAATCCTACATTTTAAGATTATTATTCTTGCTCTATAGAAAATGGAATAGTGGAAGTAGGTGCTGGTGGCCAAGACCAGGATGGTGGCAGTGAAACAATTTAAGAGATTCTGAGTTTGGTGGCAGAACCAACATGGCTTGTTGATGAATTGACTATGAGGAGGAAGGGAACGCAGACTCAAGGACTCTGGGTCTCTGGCTTATATAACTAGGTAGATGACAGTATCATTTTCTGAGATGAACAGTTTTTGATAGTAGTAGAGGAGATGCTGATGAGCTGAGATATCTTTAACAAACGCAGGTAAATAATAAGTGGGCTGCTGAACGTATAGTAAGGGTCTGAAGGGGAAAGGTACAGTCTAGGGATAAAGAGTAGGGTGTCACTGCAGTACATGGACTGCACACAGGTTAAGACATGGGCTTAGGAGTCCACCTATCCAAGGCTGAATGTCAACTCTGCCACTTGCTAAAAGGTGACTTTAATCTCTGTACCTCAGTTTCTTCATCTGTAAAATGGAGATGATAGTAATACATACCTCTTAAGGTTGGTGTGAGAATTATAAGAGTTATTACATGTCACACTATGGACAGTGCCTGGCAGAAGGTGTCAGTGATTGTCACCTTCTGCAGCAGTCATCTAGAGGATTCTGAAAATCATGCCAATGGACAGCAATCCCCTAGGGGAGAAAAGAGCATCAGTACTGAGCTCTGAGAAACACCAATATGTATGGTTCAGACAGAGATGGAGGCTTCAGCAAAGTCTCCTGAGAAGGACAAATAACCAGTAGGGTAGGAGGAAATAACAGATAAGTCCAGAGGAGAGTTTCAAGAAGGCAGGCTTGGTCTGCTCTGCTGTGTGTTGCTGTGAGTGAGATAGAAACAGACATGCCTGCTGGATCTGGCCACGGGGAGGTAGGTCAACAATGACCTTGACAAGAGCAGACCTGGTCATGAGCTGGAAGAGAAAACTGCTCAGCGAGTAGAGACAGCCTGTACAGATAATACTTGTAAAAACTGGGAATAAAGCAAAGTGGAGAAACAGGCGAACAGACAGAAGTGGGTGTGAGGTCAAGGGAGGGAGGTTTTGCCACAAATTTGGTTTTAAAGACAAGTTATTAAAAAACTTTCAAAAAGGGTATGCCAGGTGAAGGAACACATCAGCTCTCCCTAGGGTTCAACTCACATCACAGCACAATTATCTTCACACGGGCTATGAGGGCTCCAAAAGCAGAGGCTGTCTTATTCATCTCTGTTCCCCAAAACCTAGAACAGAGCCCGATAAGGGAAGCAGAGGGATATCTGTGGTGTAAATGGGCAAGCTAATCTTTCCTGCATGATGGGCGTTCTTCCCAATATTTCTTTTTCTGGCATTAATCCTTGACATATGTCCCTATAAAGGGACATGTGTGTCTCCTTTGCTAAAGGAGATACAGCCTCTAAACATGAAAAGCGCAGGCTTACTAAAATGGACTCTAGAAAAAGATTTCCCAGTTGAAGGGCCCAGATGTGCAAATTACTAGCAGAGCCCATTGAGCAACAAAAGGGCCCTGAACTGCAAACTGGATCATCAGGCCCAGGAGAGCGGAGGAGAGGCTGAAGCTGAGCACAGCGCACCACGACAAGTCTCTGGGTGGTCTCTCCTAGACGCACATCTGTTCCACACACCACTATCTGATTCTTCTGAGTACCATCACTCAGGCAGGATTCTGGAAATTTTTCCCACCACAGATCATACCAACTCTTCACTTCGGAAGACAGCCCCTTTGCCCCCTCCACTAACTCCTTTCCCACAGTTCTCCCTCCTCTCATGGTAACCTAGGCATACCCCTTGTGCCCAAACCTAGCTCTGCATTCATGCTGCTCCATTCTGTTAATCTAAGCTATACACAAGAGATCAAATGCCAGTTTTTCCACAAAGATGCTTCTGTTTTAACCCAGAATGATTTCTGAATTCCCAGCCTGACTTTTGTGTGAACAGTATATATTCACACTTGGTTATGTTGCTCTATAAAGAGTCTATAAAGTAACAGAAACCATGCGTTCTTACTTCCACCAGATTATCAGCCACCTGAAGCAATGACTCTGTCCTATTCTACTCCTAGGCCTGACAGCTGGATTTTAACAGGTCCTTAATAAAGTCACCTAAGATTACTACACTGTTGCCTCTATGAAACCGCTTGGTCAGCTTTTGCTTACCCAATCATTTCCGGCTTGAGTCTCTGAGTGTGGCCCCTGGTCTAACAGTGCTTTGTTTGTGCCAGCTTCCTCACATGCACTCCCAGAGCACCTGTGCTGAGGCACACTACCTTCAGCAGTCTCACGAGACCAGAGGCTCTACATCTAGTCTAAATGCCTGCTAGACAAGGGACCAGAAACTTTACTGCTGCTGCTGCTAAGTCGCTTCAGTCGTGTCCAACTCTGTGCGACCCCAGAGACGGCAGCCCACCAGGCTCCCCCGTCCCTGGGATGCTCCAGGCAACAACACTGGAGTGGGTTGCCATTTCCTTCTCCAATGCGTGAAAGTGGAAAGTGAGAAGTGAAAGTGAAGTCGCTCAGTCGTGCCTGACTCTTAGCGACCCCATGGACCGCAGCCCACCAGGCTCCTCCATCCATGGGATTTTCCAGGCAAGAGTACTGGAGTGGGGTGCCACAGTCTTCAAAGGTGAATCTGTGACAGCCTCAAGAAGACTAACAATTAGCAAAAAGAGCCAAGCAATTTTAAAATTAAAATTGACAGTTCTTTTTAGCAACTTATCTATAAACCTAAAATCATTTCAAAAGAAAAAGTTAAAAAACTTAGCTCAACATAGGTGCCATGACAGGAAACTCATTAACCATGACTTAATATTTTTAAGGAACATAAAAATATCGTTGGAAAGTCCCACTTGTAAAGATCGCTTATTTAAGAGTCCCAGAGATGATCACTTTTTTCTTTTTCTTGGCCAGGCTACAAGGCTAGAGGATTTTAGTTCTCAGGGATCAAGCCCATGCCACCTGCAGTGGAAGCAGAGTCCTAACCACTGGACTACCAGGGAAGTCCCCAAACACAATCACTTTTAACGGGCCCACCAGGAAGTCTTTTAGATCTAATTCACCTATACTGTGTCCAGTGTAGTCCATCTTTACATGACAACTAAAGAAGAGATAATTTAACAGCTTCTCCACTGTAATAGGTTTACAGCCTGTGTATTCAACTAGAGGTTCCACTAGACCTATTCATTTGCGATGCAGAAAGCAGCTTCTGGGACAAAAATAACACTTGGGGTGACCCATTAGTTTCAACCTAGACCTTTACTTTTCCTAAAAAAAGATCACAAAAAAGCACTCCGAGCATTTACCCCCAAAGCAGTTTCCGGTCATTTAATTTACCTCCAGACACCAGGCTAGAATGCCTGCCTATTCCATAGTCTCACTCCGTTCCCTTTCCCCAATCCTAATTAACATACTAAATATTGTATTACTACTGCAAGGCCAACATCACTCTAGTAAACAAGCCAGAGGTGCCAGAGGTTGCCAGGCAAGTTCGGTGTGGCACTGGGCCCCAGGGAGGCAGGCTGCCCTACAGGTAAGTCTCACTTACTGAACAAGTAACCTGGAGCTGCTGCTGCTGCTGCTGCTGAGGCGGCGGCGGCGTCTGTTCCTGGGGGGTCTGTTGCTGTGGCTGCTGCTGGGGGTCCCATATATGGACAGTCTGAGCTGTATTCTGGTATGTGCCTGCCACAGCCTGCACAGCCACTGGAATGTGGATGTTGCCATTCATGAACTGTGCTGGAAAGAGAGAGTTTGCAAGGGTCTGCACTACCTCTTCATGGGAGTTTTTCACTACAGACGTGGTGCCCACCATCTTCTCCTTGTCATCCTCCAGCTTCACAGCTGCCAGGGCTGTGGGTGAGCCACTGACGTGAACTGCGTTGTAGGCTTCCTGGGGAATGGCAATGTGGGTAATGCTCTGCTGCTGAGGGTCCCCCCGGGGCTGGGCAGAGTAAACAGGTATGGTCCAAGTTTCTCCTGTAGGGCTAGTAATGGTCCCAGTGGCACTGTACAGGTGGGCACTATCTACCGTCAGTAAGTCGGGCCTCAAAGACACGTAACTCTGCTGCTGGCCCTGCGGAATGGCCAGGACGGTGGCCACCGGCTGCCCTGAGATGGCGTAGGACACAGTGATGGGCATGTCCACTTTGCGCTTCTTCACTGGCTGGAGGACACTGGCTGTGCCAACCCGCCGCTCCCCTTCCCGAGGTGAGCCCTGCTGAGACGGCGGTGGGGAAAGGGCACCCACAGTCTGGATTTGGATCTGCTGACCCCCAGCAAGAGACTGGCCAGCCACCAGCTGAGCCTGGATCTGCTGGTGCTGGATGTGCTCCTCCGGGATCTCTGGAGCCTGGATCTGCTGGGCCGCCTGCATGTGCTGCACCTGGATCTGGGCCGCCTGCAGCTGCGAAGGGCTGGGGCTCTGCAGAGATGGGGTCTGGATGGAGGGGGCTGCCGGCTGTGCTGCTTGGCCTTGGATTTGCACCTGGACGTGGATGGGCTGCTCAGCAGGCTGGTGAACGGTGAGTTGCGGGGAGAGCTGCTGAGCCGAGACCTGCTGCGGAGACTGCTGTACCTGTACCTGTACCTGCAGCAACAAGATGCGGCAGTGAGTGAACTGGACAACACAGAGAACCCAGTCCTGAAGGGCAGAGATCTCAGGCAGGAGCCCTTCGTACTGTGAGGAGGAGGGGCTGCCATACCCCAGCCTTCTGAGGAGGCCGTAATCTCTGAATATGCTGCGTTCAGAGCAACACACAGCCACCTGAGAGCACGCAAGACTATCACATGAGAAATATCAAAAGTTTTGCTCATTTCTTACCTTCTTTTTAAAAGTCACCCTTTTTGTTTTTGCATATTCATATGGTAGGACAAGAATACAATGTATAAATATATACTTAGGTGTATATTCAAAAAATAGTTTATCCATGTGGTTGGTGATTGAAAGTGTGGGGACGTCGTTCTAAAGGGTCAGAAAGAAAAGTACATTCCACAGGCATTCAACTCCCAACTCAGGATCAGAACTACTCCCACCACAGACAAATCACAGTAGAGACAAAATGCTTGAAATCCCTTTAGGAGACATCTCCAATTTTGCTGCTAAAAGACAGGCACAGATGAATGATTCTTTAGAGTGCTTATTTATGATACCTTTATTTTACAGGAGAAGCCACTCGATTCCTGATAATTTAATCTAACTAAGGTGACTATATCCCAGACCACACATTTCTGATGATAATGCAGCTCACGTCTTACTGCTGTACTTCAGCATACAGAACAGCATGAAAAGATGCTACACATAGGATGTAATTTTAAAACAGACAGTATTTTTCCATCAGACATTTATCTAAATTATTCTGAATGCATGTAGGAATTAGGAAGGTAGAAAATAAGAAGGTAGATCAGTGATTGTATACATCACAAAAGATAACCAAAGATGGTGCTGGGACAACTGGCTGTCACATAAAAAGAATGTAGTTGGAACTCTTTCTCACATCATACACAGAAAATGGGAAAGGATCTGAACAGACAATTCTCCCAAGATAAGAAAATGGCCGGCAAGCACATGAAAAGTTGTTCAGCATCATTAACCGTCAGGGAAATGCAAAGCAAAAAGAGATACCATTTAAATCCACTAGGACAACTATAATACACAGATAACAGGGGTTTCCCTGGCGGTTCAGTGGTCAAGACCTTCAATGAAGTGGGCATGGGTTCCATTCCTGGTCTAGGAACTAGGATCCCACATGCTGTGTGGCATGGTCGAAAAATAAAATTTAAAAAAGACCACAATTTTTAAGAATAAAAGATACTGTTGGCACGTATACAAAAAAAAATTGGAATTTTCACGCACTGCTGGTGGGAATGTAAAATTGGTATAGCTGCTTTGGAAAAAAAGTCTGGCAGATCATAAAAAAGTTAAACATAGCATATGACAAAGATATGAAAAACAAACCGTATGACCCAGCAGTTGCCTTCCTAGGTACATACTCAAGAGAAACAAAAACTATAATCACAAAAAACTTGGACATAAATGTTAATAACAGCATTATTTATAGTAAGTGAAAAGTGCAAACAACCCAAATACCCATCAAGTGATGGATAAATAAAATGTAGCACTTCCATACAATAGAATGTTGTCTAGTAAGAAAAAAAAAATGCAGATAAAAAGCTACAACACAGATGAACCCTGAAAACATTATGCCAAATGAAGTTAATCACAAAAGACTACATATTGCATAATTCCATTTATATGAATGTCCAAAATAGGCAGATCTACAGAAATAAAGTAGATTACTGCCTGTCCAGGAGATAGGGATTGGGGGAAATATGAAGTGATGGCTAAAGCTACAAGCTTTCTTTCTGGGATGATGGGAATGTTCTAAAATTGATATGATAATGGTTGTACAACTCTGTGAATAGACTAAAAACTATGAAGTTGTACACTTTACATGGAAATGAGTGAATTGATATGAGAATTATACATCAAGAAAGCCATGACTAATTAAAAAAAAAAATCATAGGCAAGGAGGAGACTATATAAAGAGGATAGACCTTGAGAGCTGACTTGAAATGCTGCTGTACTTTCCTGGCTACGAGTCCGTGAAGGTTCTGTTTCCTGAGGAACAATAAAAAGGGCCTACCTGCTTACCTCCTCACAGAGTGGTCATGAGCATGAAATACTCTTTATTGACATATAGTACGTGTTCAAAAAGTTGGTTTTATTCCTCATAAGCAGTATTTCTTTACACCAGTGAGTCTCAAAATGTAGTTTCCAGGCCAACATCATCATCACCCATGCACTAGTCAGAACTATAAACTTTTAGGTGGAACAATTAAAACAGAAACTCTAGGGAATGGGATCAGCAATCTGATGCATGCTCAAGTTTGAGAATCAGTACTTTACACCAAGGACATAAAGGAAGGTATGAAGCCAATTACTAAAGAAGAGCTGCTTTCAAGCTTTCTGGTCTCAGGACCCTTTTAAAAAATGACTGAAGACCCCAAAAAGCTTTTCTATAGATAGCAATATTTACTACATTAGAAATTAAAACTAGGAAACTTAGAAAAATATTAATTCACTAAAAATTACCATATAAACCAATATAAATGTCAACATAAATCATAAATTCTTATGAAGAATAACTATTTGCCAAAACAAAAATTTATAATAAGAGTTGCATAAAATTTTCCATCTTTGCAGATCTCTTTAATAGCTGACTTAATTGAAGACAGCTAGACTCTTTGTATTTGCTTTTGCAACCTGTTGTACACACGTCACACATGGCCTCTGCAAAACCCCACTGTACACTCATGAGAGAATGAGAGAGAAAAAGGCAAATAAACATCTTCATTTTATAACAATAACAGCCTTAACTTTAAGGAATCACTCTTAACACTATAAGAGCGATTAAAATTTCAGAGTGCTGCGAATTACCAGTCCCTGAATTACTCTTTAAGAATCACTGTTGTAGAGTTAAATACACAGTATGTTTTTTAACTATATTATTACTGGCTTAGAAACAAAATTTCAAAAATCTGGTTATTATCATTGAATTGTAGTTCATATTCTTAATGATTTTACTCTATCTCTTTACAATGACTTTTCTTAGAAAGCATTTATCAATATTCAATCTTCCAACAGAAACAAGTTAGCAAAGTACTAAGGAATTGGAACTGAAGGCATTTACCCAAATCAGAACAAACAGGTAAAAATAATCTGATGCTACTTTATATCCTAAGTAGTTAGAATTTAAAATTAAAAGAGTAAAAGTTAAAGCACTTTCTGACATTTCCTTACCAATGTCAACATACTGTATAGGGTATCAATTATATGTTTATAACCTTTACCCACTAAGAATCATGTCAATAAAAAATTAAATATTACTTGTAATACCTTTCATATCTTTATTTATATAAAAATATAACTTTTTACCTGATTAGGTAATTACTATAGAGTCACTGCAGAGGGTGACTGCAGCTATGAAATTAAAAGACGCTTGCTCCTTGGAAGAAAAGTTATGACCAACCTAGATAGCATATGCAAAAGCAGAGACATTACTTTGCCAACAAAGGTCCATGTAGTCAAGGCTATGGTTTTTCCAGTGGTCATGTATGGATGTGAGAGTAGAACTATAAAGAAAGCTGAGCGCCAAAGAATTGATGCTTTTGAACTGTAGTGTTGGAGAAGACTCCTGAGATTCCCTTGGACTGCAAGGAGATTCAACCAGTCCATCCTAAAGGAAATCAGCCCTGAATATTCATTGGAAGGACCAATGCTAAAGCTGAAACTCCAATACTCTGGCCACTTGATGCAAAGAACTGACTCATTTGAAAAGACCCTGATGCTGGGAAAGATTGAAAGTGGGAGGATGAGATGGTTAGATGGCATCACCGACTCAATGGACACGAGTTTGAGTAAACTCCGGGAGTTGGCAATGGACAGGGAAGCCTGGAGTGCTGCAGTCCATGGGGTCTCAAAGAGTCGGACACGACTGAGCGACTGAACTGAACTGTACAGAGTCACAGTGAAAATCTGTAAAGTCAGTGAAGTAAAAAAAGTTTCTTAAATTTTACTTGAACTTATGAGGAAATGAAATTAAAACTGAAGGAATAGCTGAACTTTGAATATTTCTTCACATTAAGAAGCTCTGACAAGATTCCTCCTAAAAAAAAAAAGACAAAAATCTAAGACAGACATTCAGAGCTGATACTGTCTTTATTAACTGTTTAATTTTCAAGGTAGGTAAACTCTCAGAAAACAGACAGACTGAAACCTTAACAAAAACTTAAAGAGAAAAAAAAAAGGCAGTTTGAAACTTAAGCCTAGATTTGAAGTGATTCTAAAGAAACACAAAAAGAAAAAAGGCCATCTCAAAGATATGCATGTACTAGGAAAGGGATGTATTGATGGGGGAGAAGGACATTTCTGGAGAAGGTGAATTTGGTTTTATTGTTTTAAAAAGCATTGTTTCTTACCTTCTATCAACCCCTCATATATCACACTGTATTTCAGTTCCCTTCACATCTGAATCTGTACTTCTCATTCAGCAACCCCCACCACCTTTCCCAGAGTTTTCTAATTGCTCTTCTTCCTCTCTGTTGATCAGAAGAGATACACTTTATTATCCATCTGGGCTTTTGATGACATAGTATGTACAATGCTAATTACTTTCTTCTTGAGCATTCTGACTTCCTATTTCAACCGGGACAGACTGCATTCTAGGTCTTCTGTACAGACTTAAGATTTAGATTTCAATTCTGAGCTGGTTCTGTTTCTTTTATTCTCATGACTTTTTTAAAAATTTATTTTTTAATTGAAGGAATAATTGCTTTATAGAATTTTGTTGGTTTCTGCCAGACATCAACATCTCATGACTTCTTTCCTAGATTTTTTTTTTTTGATTGAGCATATTAAGTTTTTCAGATATGTCTGAATGTGGTCTTCAGATTAGCATCAGCACCAACCTGGAATTCGTTAGAAATGCACATTTTCTGGAAATGACAAACCTGCTGGAGAGCTATCTGCATTGCCAAATTCACAGCAGCATTATTTACAATGGCCAAGACATGGAAACAATCTTAAGTGTCCACCAATACAATGAATATTATTCAGCCATAAAAAGGGGGGAAATGCTGTCATCTGTGACAACATGGATGAATGTGCTAAGTGAAATAAATCAGAGAGAAAAAGACAAATACCACATGATCTCATTTATATATTAAAAACCTAAAAAAAAAAAAAAAAAAAAAAAAACCCAACCAAACTCAGAAAAACAGATCAGATTTGTGGCTACTGAGGCAGAGGCAAAGACAAGAGGAATTGGATGAAGATGGTCAAAAGGTACACACTTCCTAGATAAGTAAGTACTAGGGATTTATTTATTTAGTTGGCTATACCAAGTCTTAGTTGCGGCATGCAGGATTAGTTCCCTGACCAGGGAAGGAACCCAGGCACCCTGAGTTGGAAGTACAGAGTCTTCACTGTTGGACCACCAGAGAAGTTCTGTTCTAGGGATATAATGTACTACATGGTTAACTAGTTAACACTGCTGGATAGTGAACGTGAAAGTTAAGAGAGTAAATCCTAAGTTCTCATTCAGTTCAGTTCAGTTGAGTCGCTCAGTCGTGTCCGACTCTTTGCGACCCCATGAATCGCAGCACGCCAGGCCTCCCTGTCCATCACCAACTCCCGGAGTTCACCCAGACTCGCGTCCATCGAGTCAGTGATGCCATCCAGCCATCTCATCCTCTGTTGTCCCCTTCTCCTCCTGCCCCCAATCCCTCCCAGCATCAGAGTTTTTTCCAATGAGTCAACTCTTTGCACGAGGTGGCCAATGTCCTGGAGTTTCAGCTTTAGCATCATTCCTTCCAAAGAAATCCGAGGGCTGATCTCCTTCAGAATGGACTGGCTGGATCTCCTTGCAGTCCAAGGGACTCTCAGTTCTCCAACACCACAGTTCAAAAGCATCAATTCTTCGGCGCTCAGCTTTCTTCACAGTCCAACTTTCACATCCATACACGACCACTGGAAAAACCATAGCCTTGACCAGACGGACCTTTGTTGGCAAACTAATGTCTCTACTTTTGAATATGCTATCTAGGTTGGTCATAACTTTCCTTCCAAGGAGTAAGTTTTAGTCTTTTAATTTCATGGCTGCAGTCATCATCTGCAGTGATTTTGGAGCCCCCAAAAATAAAGTCTGACACCTACTGTTTCCCCATCTATTTCCCATGAAGTGATGGGACTGGATGCCATGATCTTTGTTTTCTGAATGTTGAGCTTTAAGCCAACTCTTTCACTCTCCACTTTCACTTTCATCAAGAGGCTTTTTAGTTCCTCTTCACTTTCTGCCATAAGGGTGGTGTCATCTGCATATCTGAGGTTGATATTTCTCCCGGCAATCTTGATTCCAGCTTGTGCTTCTTCCAGCCCAGTGTTTCTCATGATGTACTCTGCATATAAGTTAAATAAGCAGGGTGACAATATATAGCCTTAACATACTCCTTTTCCTATTTGGAACCAGTGTGTTGTTCCATGTCCAGTTCTAACTGTTGCTTCCTGACCTGCATATAGGCTTTTCAAGAGGCAGGTCAGGTGGTCTGATATTACCATCTCTTTTAGAATTTTCCACAGTGTATTCTGAGGAAAAAATGTTTCTTCCTTACTCTGTATATGAGATGATAGATGTTGACTAAACTTATTGTGGTCACCATTTCACGATATATATAAATGAAATAATTGAGCTGTACACCTTAAACTTATACATTGCTGTAAGTCAACTATATCTCAATAAAACTGGGGGACAGGGGGATATAAATTCTCAGCAGTGACCCCAGACCAGCTGAATTTGAAGTGGGAGAAGGATGGCCATTTCTGTTTTAAGAAACCCTCCAGGTGATTCTAATATACCCTGAAGTTTGATAACCAATAGTGTAAAAGTTTTATTGGACCTCACTAACTTAGGTTCTTAATCTGTTGGCAGATGAATAATCTATTTCCTTTTCCTCAGTGTCATTCAGAACCTAAGTAATACAGAGCTCAACACAACATAAGGACTAAGTATTCCAACTAAAAAGCAATGAGAAAAACCACAAAGTAACACATGTATTACCCTGCTTAGGAATCTTTTCTTCCAATCACTGACACTAAAAACAGTTCATTATCTAACACCATTTTTTAGTATTTTTTGTTATGTTCTGTTTTTGGCTACTTTGAGTATAGAGCCAGTATTTTATGTATATAAGAATAAACCAGCTGAGTGTGCTGGGTCAATTTCAGAATTCCATCTCATAAACATTTTAAAAGTTACTTTCTTATTTCCACCAAAAAAAAAAAAAAAGAATAAACAATTCTTATCTCATATTTCCCTAAAGCTGCAGTTGTTACACATTTTTAGCAATCACTTAAAATGTGGTTAGTCCAAATTACAATGTGCTCACAAGTGCAAAACACAAAAAGATTTCAAAGATTTGTGCCAAAAAATGGTAAAATAACTCAACAATATACAACTTGAGTAATGCTGAAATAATATATTAGTTTAAATAAAATGTGATTTTAGTTTTTTAAACGTGATTTTAAAAAGTCAATTTCACCTCATTCTTCCCTCTTTTTCCATTTAGAATTTTTTTCTTGAAATATAGTTGATATAAATCTTTCCCCTCTTGTATAAAAGAGGCTACTAAAAATTTTGGAGAAGGAAATGGCAACCCACTCCAGTACTCCTGCCTGGAGAATTCCACAGATAGAGGAGCCTGACAGGCTACAGTCCATGGGGTTGAAAAGAGTCAAATACAACTGAACAACTAACACATACACACACTAAAAATTTTAGAATAACAAATGTGACCTAATTTCAATTTCATCCTCTGAGACTCACTGAGGAGGGACTCAGGAGAGGACAGTGCTCAGTGTGCCAGAAGAGATCCCACTAAGTAAGGAATCACTGCACCTGGGATCCAAATACACCTGTGCCTTTTAACAACTAGTCTGCAAATCCTTGGCAGAACTTCACTGTTCAAAAAAATGCTCTTCTGAAAGTGGTAAAAATCTTTATCCAAATATCAAACATTTACCAAACTCTTATTATATAAATGAATAATCTACATATGGTGAGGGAAGAGATTTAAACATGGGTAAAAGGCTAAACATGCCCACTGACAGATAAATGGACAAAAATGCGATATATATATATTTATATATATATAAACACACACACACACCAGTATTACTCAGTCATTACAAAGAATGAAATAATGCCATTTGCAGCAACATGGATGGACCCAGAAATTACCATACTAAGTGAAGTAAGTTAGAGAAAGACAAATATCGTATATCACTTCTATGTGGAATCTAAAAATATGACACGAACTTATGTGCAAAACAGAAACAGACTCACAGATATAAAGAACAGACTTGTGGTTGCCAAGGGGGAGGAGGGGTGGAAGAGGCAAGTACTGGGAGTTTGGAATTAGCAAGATGTAAACTATTGTATCGGAGAAGGCAATGGCACCCCACTCCAGTACTCTTGCCTGGAGAATCCCATGGACGGAGGAGCCTGGAAGGCTGCAGTCCATGGGGTTGCACAGAGTCGGACACGACTGAGCGACTTCACTTTCCCTTTTCACTTTCATACATTGGAGAAGGAAATGGCAACACACTCCAGTGTTCTTGCCTGGAGCATCCCAGGGACAGGGGAGCCTGGTGGGCTGCCGTCTCTGGGGTCGCACAGAGTTGGACACGACTGAAATGACAGCAGCAGCAAACTATTATATGTAGGATGGATAAACAAGGTCCTACTGGACAGCAGAGGGAACTATATTCAATGTCCCATGATAAACCATAATAGAAAAGAAAATATATATATATATATGTCTGTGTATGTGTAACTGTGTCACTCTGCTGTATAACAAAAACATAACATCATAAATCAACTATACTGCAATAAAATTAAAAAAGAAAAGACTGGACATGAAGGGCCAGAAAAGGGCAGCAATCAATGGCTCACCAATCTGAAGTGATGACCAGGATCTCAATCAGCTCACAAAGTGCCAGTGAGAGAGTAGCTGATTTTAGTCCTATTTTTGGCTGCAGAATACATTCTGACTTCTGCCTCCCCCAGGCAGAAGCTGGAATCACTCTTTCAACGTCTCCCGCAGCTAGAGTGCAGGCCTGTGACCAAGACTTCCCAATTTAGACACTGCATGACATTTGGACTCAGAAAGGAGCAACATGAGGCAGCAGGAACTACAACCTCCATTTTCTGGTGAGACCAGAGGTCTGTGGCAGAAATGGAACAGAATGGCATAAATCCCAACAAGAGACCATTGTAGGACAAGGACCTGTGCCCAAGAGTGTGGCTGCACGTCTTTGGCAAAGGCAGCCAGCATGTGACCCGAGTCCTTTCCTGGCCGTGCAGCCTCCAAAATCCATTCTCTGACCCTCCTATAAATTTCCTGAGCTAACTACTACCCTTTAGCCAATTCTTCTGAGTAAACTAGCAGGAGGGAGGTGGGGAACTAATTGCCTGATACTTGTAACTAAAAGTCAAAACTCAAGATGGATACAGAAAATATAACAAGTTGGAAATTTTAAAACAGTGTTTACCTTAGGAGAGGAGGATGTGCACAGCGGTACTAGAGATCTGAACTGCACCTGCAATATTTTATGTCTTAAAAAAAATAAAAAGGCAAACTGCCAACACAGCAGGAATACTTGTTATAAAGATTTGTCTAGATACTTTTCAAATGTCTGAAAAGCAACTAGGGCCCTAGGTAGGAATGGAACTAATGAGGAGAGCAAGAAGAAAAAACAACAGTCATGAAGTCATGAAGTCGCTCAGTCGTGACCGACTCTTTGCGATCCCATAGACTGTAGCCTACCTGGCTCCTCCATCCATGGGATTTTCCAGACATAGTACTGGAGTGGACTGCCATTTCCTTCTCCAGGGGATCCTCCCAACCCAGGGCTTGAACCCGGGTCTCCCGCATTGTAGACAGACGCTTTACAGTCTGAGCCACCAGGGAAGTCCCCAAAACAACAGTAGCTATGATTTATTTATTGAAGGCTTACTATGTGCCAGGCGGTATACTTAAGACATAGCATTTTATGTAATCCTTAAAATAGCTACAACATAAATTATTTTATTTCCATGATGTAGATAAGGAAATGGACTCAAAGAGGTTAAATCACCTGCCTCTGACCACATATCTAAGGAATCAGAGGAGGATCAAACTCATGTTTGTCTGAGAGCCAAGCCTGGCTCGTAATTACCTTCCTCCTCACCCTCAGCAACTCTACACGGTGGTGAGGGGTTGCTGCTGCTAAGTCACTTCAGTCGTGTCCGACTCTGTGTGACCCCATAGACGGCGGCCCACCAGGCTCCCCCGTCCCTGGGATTCTCCAGGCAAGAACACTGGAATGGGTTGCCATTTCCTTCTCCAACGCATGAAAGTGGAAAGTGAAAGTAAAGTCGCTCAGTCCGACCCTCAGTGACCCCATGGACTGCAGCCTTCCAGGCTCCTCCGTCCATGGGATTTTCCAGACAAGAGTACTGGAGTGGGGTGCCATTGCCTTCTCCGGGTGAGGGGTTAGGGACTGACTATACCAGCACAGAGGGAATGTGTAACAGCAAAAGAGGAAGAGGGAAAGAAGTCGAGATGACAAATGAGGAAGAGCTGCACTGTGATCTATGAACCTTGAGATCTTTACTTTTAACAACGAAAGAGTCAAGTGCCGAGAAATCCCCTTCCTCAAAGCATCCTTCATTGAGCAGGACCAGACTGAACCAGCCTTATTTGAAGCCTCAGTTCCTGCCCTGGAGAAATGCAGGGAAGAAACAAGCAATTCTGTGGGTGCTAAGTAGAATCAGACTCCTAGAATTCACCAGTGGGTCTTCTCTCTGGCACACAGATTTAACTCCATGTGGACGCTTCAGGAAGTACCCAACTCAAGAAGGTTCTTGACCGTGAAGTTCCAAATGAACCATTTTCACCTAGCTCAGGCAGACCTATCCACAACAAGAAACTTAAACCTTTCCTAGTATTGTACAAACTGTTAAGGTATTTACATGAGAGCCCTACCTTTTGCCTTCAGATAGTACCGCCCTGTCTTTTTTTTTTTCCCACCCTGTCTTAAATAAACATATGCTACTTGATATAATGAGAAATAACAACTTTTGGTCTTTTCTCTGATTCCTCGTCAGAGCTCCGAAGACCTTCGTAATTTTCGAAGTGATAATATAAATGCTAGGACCATGTTATGTTCTAATGAGGTGACTCTTGGTGGGTTCCTGGATGAGGGCTCACCTCAAAGACCAAGCTATGACTAGAAACTTGATACTTTCAGCCCCACCCCTCTTTCTCTGGAAAGGGAAGAGGGGCTAGAAATTGAGTTACTAATCGATCATACCTACATGATGCAGCCTCCATAAAATCCCCAAAGTAAGAGGTTTAGGGAGCTCCTGGGTTGGTGAATATATCCATGTACCGAGAAGGTGGTACACCCCACCTCCATGACGAAGGAACCGCCTGTGTTCACAACCCTTCAGAACCTTGCCCTATGTGTATCTTTATCTGGCTGTTCATCCATATCCTTAATCATTTCTTTAATTATATAATAAACTGGTAAATGTGTTTCCCTGACTTCTGTGAGCTGTTCCAGCAAATCATCTAACCCAAGGAGGGATAGTAAGAACCGCAATTTATAGCCAGTTAGTCAGAAGTACAGCTGAGATCATCTGAGACTGGCAACTCTGAACTGGGGGTGGGGGGCAGTTGTGTGAAACTGATCCCTTAACTTGTGGGGATCTGACACCAACTCCAAGCAAACAGTATCAGAACTGAACTGAATTATACGCAAGCCAGCTGGTGTGGAGAACTGGTCATTGTGGAGGAAACCACAAACACATTTGAGGGCCAAAAATGTTGAGTGTGGTAGGAGCAGAGACTAAACAGACACAGTGAGTTTTATTCTGACAGCTACTCTAATTAACCTTTGACACATACCTTTGTCTCCCATCAATTCACTAGATCTATTCTAGGGATATAATTACTTTGTCAAATATTATGTGGCTGCTTCTAGACTGGAAAGATGAGAAATTTATGGGGGCAGAACAAACTCTCTAGGATGGTGACAGATGGTTTTTAAAAAGCAATCTAATTTTATCACTTTTTTTTTAAGGTAATCTAGAAAACTGCCTCTGCCCTCAAGGCAATAAATTGTTTTGAAATTTCAAATGACATTAATATAGGCATAATTTTACATTCTTATCAAAAGGGTTAGGTTGAGACACAATACTATGGGAGCAGTCTTAACGTTTGAACTGAAGGCAGGTCTGTTCAGCTCCGTGTTTCAGTGAACACGTCACCTCTCTAGTCTCATCCTTTCACTCAGTGCACTCTACCTACACAGCCACTCTGCTGTTTTTTCAAACGAGCAGGCTCCCACCTTAGCGCTTTCTGATCTGGAATGCTCTTTCCTCAGATAGCCATATGGCTCATTCACCAACTCTCTTTGGTCTTAACTCAAATGTCACCAGTATAGTAAGGCTCACCCTGGCCACCTGCATCTGCTCTGTTTTTCTCTTTTTCATTTATCACTATATAACAAAATTTTTTAAATCTTATGTATCATCTTACCCCTCCCAGCTATAATATATGTTCCACAAGGTCAGGAAGCTTCGTCTTGTTCAATGTTGTCCCTAAGCATCTAGCAAAGGGCTTTACACATAAACACAAATACATGGAGGTGTCTAGGAAAGAGAAGAAAAGGTTAAAAAACCACAGTCCTACACAAATTCAAAGCAAAATATTCCCAAGCAACACCTTTTTTAAAAAATTACAAAGAAGTTCATGTTTAATCAAATAATTTAATAATTCAAATAATCAAATAATTTAATAATTCAAAAACTCTTTTTTAGTCTCCTACCCCTTCAATTCCGCTCAGGCTTTATTACTACTATTTAAGAACCACCACATTCTACATATGTTAAAAGCCAGTGATACTAAACTGCTTATAACACTCTACAATCTGTTAAACATCCCACTTTGTCAACATACACAGATCCACCTCATTCTTCTGGCTACACAGAACAATATACTACAGATGTATCATTATTTCCCATTTCCTTTACTGAAAGTGACTTGTTCCCAGTATCACTACTATAAGTAATGCAGTACTGAATATCCTTATACATACATTTACCTGTGAACACAAATGTAAGGCCAAAGGTATGCATACTTAATACATTTGACAAGTATTGCCAAATTAACTGTCAAGAAAACCCCACTAATTTATCATACCTCTCATACCCTGCTGCCCTGGGTAAACACTTTATACTTTAAAGAAAGAATATATAAACCTATAAAAGAGATCAAAAAACCAAAATGTATATAAATTAATTTTATAATTGCTAGGCCCATATTTGAGCCTGCTGTCACTCAGAAAGAAAATGTTTTTTCAGTATTACATAAAGTTGTATCTTTAGTCATATATTTATGCAAATCATCTTTTTTTTTTTTTTTTAAAGAAACAAGTTTTTAATCATATTTAAGACACTTGGTTTTTTTTTGGCTGCACTGCATAGCGTGTGGGATCTTAATTTCCTGACCAGGGATTGAACTCAGGCCCTTGGCAGTGAAAGTTCAGAGTCCCTAACCACTGGACCTCTAGGGAATCTCTAAAAGGTCATTTTTAATTTTAAATATGGGGGGAAATACTGCTACTGCACATATCATATACCACAAACCATATCTCAGCAACTTGTACAGCAGAAATTTATAGTAAGATTTTTAGGACTACTTGAATAAACAAAAACAAAAAAACCTTCAAATAGAAAAAAAAATTTTTTAAGGAAAAAATTAGGTTTACTCTACCTACACAAATAACTTGAATTAAAATCAATGACCTGTGTGAGAAAGGAAACCATACATAAAACGTAGCCTAACAAGTTAGCCAAAATGTAGATACACAGAAAAAAAATATGATTTTTACCAAAAGAGCATTAATAATTATTACTCAATTATTATATCAACTGCTGATCAAGCTAAGATTCCATGAGCTGTATATACAATTAATTTTTATGCAGGAGTTCCCCGAGACCTCAGAATTAGTTCAAAGATTCTTTCAGGGTAAAAAAAGATTGAGAAAAGCTATTTTAAGAGTTTACTTTCTTCCTTAGGAAGGCTTTTCACAACCTAAAAATCACAAAAACTTTCTATACTGCCTTTTCATAATTCATTGCTTTCTTTTTATCTGACTCTTTAACCCACCTGGACCTAATTTCTATTATGAAAGATATCCAACTTTATTTCCAAAACAGGAGGAGATGCCTTACTCTACTAATAGAATATATCTTTTCCTCACTGATCAGTAGAGCCACTTTCATCCTATACCTGGTATCTACTCATTATGTATACTGACATATAAATGTGCTTTGAAGTCCTTGGTGAAGTTCCAGCTTCTCAGATTAGGGGACCCTAAGAACTGCTCTATCTTTCGTAAAAGTTTCTCTCCTACATGAATTCCTCTATCACCTGATGCTGTTTGCTTCCTCTCTTGTGGCAATTTCTTAGATTTAGTGGATTAAAAAAAAAATCATTCCCTATTATTTTTATTGAAGTATAGCTACTATATAATTTTATAAGATACAGGTGTACAATATAGTGACTCACAATTTCTAAAAGTTAAGTTTTAGTGGGATTTTTGATGGCATTTTTTTTTCCAGCACGGATAGAAAAAAAATTTTTTAAGCGTCTTTGTAGTCACTAAGAATGGGAAAATCTGAGTCCATGATATTGGAACCTATTTCATGGATTTATTACTGTATTTCTTTGTCCATTTACAAGAGGTTTGGGTTACAGTGATGATGCTAATAGGTGATCTCAATTAGCCATCTTGAATATAAAGTCTCAAAAAACACTTTAAAGTCAAATTCCAAACTATTTTAATCTTATGAAAAAGATCCAAGCTGTAAATAACACAATACTTTTTTTTAGAATAATTTCTTAAACCACAAAGTCAGCCTTCTCTTTATACTTTTCCTGTACCCTTCCCTTCTCATAAAGATCAGAATTAACAACTTCATCCCTCCACATGCCTGATGTTTTCCTGCTATTTCATTCAGTCTTACTGAATGGTATTATCCCTACCAACACATGAAAAAAACTAGAAGTAAGAAGATTAAGATCATATCAACAAATAAGAGGTCAGGTCAAATTTAAACCCAGGAACGCAACTCCAAAGCTCAGGTCCTTCCAATACACCCACTTACATTGCTAAGGAGAAAAGTCTTCTATCTTACCAAACACAGCTCTTCACACCCGGCCTCTTCATCATGTTTCACCTCCTTTCCTATTCTCTTGGTAGAAATCATCGAGGGCAAAGTGATATGTAATCACAGTAGATAATAGCAAGAAACCAGCATTTGTAACTGGAGGAGACCTTCAGTTTCACATGTGAAAGTGTTAGTCAGTTCACATAAGAACTCCGTAAGGAAGACAACTTGTATCTTCTCAGCAAATGTATTAAGTTTCTCCTTCTTCAGTAAGCTTATCAATTAGCACTATTTCTTGAGGCTTATATCAAATGCAGGTCTAGAAATCTACAGGTGACCTGAGTCATGGAACTATACAACTAAATGAAGCTCACTAAAATATAAGAGTCTTTCCACTAAAAAAAGAAAAAGTTTCAAATATCCTGCTTTTAGTAATGAGCTAAGATGAGCCCTCCTATATTCCTGATCGGCTCAGGGTGACACAGACAAGAAGGGAAGCTTTGGTCACACGCCGCTGGGACATATCCAAATCCAGTCCCAGAAGACCTCTTCACTTCTGTACCGCTCAATTCTCCAAAGCAAATGGCAAGGTCAGTTTACAGAAGTGCCAAATATTTTTAGTGTTAACGATGAAAGCCCTTGTGTAAAATAATATGTTTCAAAAAACAGAATATTCTTAATGAAAATAACCTCTGACATTTGTGTATAGGTGTGATGCTCTACTAACCAAAAACCTAATGGCAAACTCCATTCAACAGAATGCACCTCAACAGTGATTTCCCCTTTACCTGAACCTGCTGTGGCTGTTGAACCTGGATCTGCTGTTCTGGCTGGGTTTGAGGCTGAACACTCGTGGTGACTGGACAGGCAAGTTCAAGCAAAGACCCGGCCACTTCGGTGCTGTCTGTGTAAATGCAGTTCCCACCCTGCTGGTACACCATGGTAGTGGTGGCTGTCTGCTGGAACTCCTGAAGGGCTTCTGGCCCCTTAGAGGCTAGTGAGTCCAGAAATTCCTTCATCCTGTGTTGCGGGACAGACCGCGCCTTCACTCGGATGTACTCTTCAAAGGAGATGGTGTTCTCCAGAGAATTATTCATATTGCAGAGTCCTTAGGGTTCCTAGGAATAAAACAAATGAACAGAAGTCAAAACTATGCCATGGTTTTAACAAACTGAAGTGCACAGAGCAACCATTCTCCCATTGGAGTGGAATATTCAGGGCAGCCGCATACATGAGGAATCCGAAGTACAATTTTATTAAATAACCTTTTTTTTTCAATTACTGGCATCTGAAATTTGTTTCCATTAACATTTCTTAAATCAAACTATCATACTGAAAACAAAAAACAAAAGTATTTGTCACAGTACTGGATGAAATGGGCTGAAAACACACTCTCCACCCAGCACTTGGCCAGGCCAATCCCATCTTCTCTGCAGAATCAAGCACTAGACAGTGAAAGCCACAGACAACACTACTCTGCAACCATCAGAAGACTCCAAGGGAGGCAGGAGCTGGGATTCCTACCAATACGTTCCAGTTCCACTGCCAACTATGTTTCACACTGAAGGGACACATATGCCACCTAGCTGTGGCATGACCCTAGACACAAGGCATGAGTTCATCTCCTCCACTCCCCCAAACACCACAAAACCTCATTTTGCTATAAAGTGCTCACACTCTTTGTTGCATAGCTTACTGGTTAAGAGAATGGATTTTGGAGTCAAACTTCTTGGGTTTAAAACCCAGCTCAAACTCTCCTTTGCTGTGTTATCCTGGACAAGTCAGTTAACTTTGGTTTTGTCTATAAAAGAGGGATTAAAATAATATTTGCACCATAGACATGAGGATTAAATATGTGTAACGCACTTACAAAAGTACCTGACATACAGACAGTGCCATATAAATATTAACTAATACTATTTAAATATGTAGGAGAAGGAAGTTGAATGGTACCTTAAGTAACTAGGTCACTTCAAAAACTCAGAAATCAATTATGCAAGTTTTTCATCAGGGTGTTTACCTTAGGGTACAGGGGTGGATAACAGCCCTCAAGCAGCTGGGGGACAACCACGCAATCTATCCATGAATGCTGAGTGTCCTGTACTGCTGCTTTCATACCATTCTCTCGTGACCACTACCACCTCCAAAACAAAAGCAATGAAAGGATATCAAAGTAACATAAACCAAGTGAGTCTCTTTGCCCCAAAAAAAGACTCTCGGTCAATCTCAATGTCTGGAAAAGTGATTTGCTCCCTTGAGCCATCAGAATAGAAATATCAGTCTTTCACTGCCCAGATGCTGTCTTCTGTTAACAGACACAAAGTGGGTGGGTGATCTTCTCATTATTATCTTCCACTGGCTCTAAACTCTAGTAGACAAGACTGTATCCTGGTCCTCTCTGAATGGCTGACACATGTAGGTACTTATCTGTTGCATCTGGAATTCAATGTGGAACAAGAAGGATTATGACTCTTTGTTTCTGTAACATGTATAACTTACAATAATAAAATGTTATGCTTTTCCCTAGTAAATGGTTAATCTATACCTTGAAGGGAAAAAAAGAACACTATACATACAGGGCAAGAGACCAAAGGAAAAATATGATCCGTACTGCTATTAATTTCCTGACACTGGTAATACTTCTGTGGGACGCTGTTTAAGTATAGTATACAAATTATATTCAGGTACTTTCAAACAGAACAGATCTCAGCAACAAATCTTTTGTTATGAGGTCCATAATACATTGCAAGTATATTTCTCCGTAAATAAAGAATACTATGTATACCTTGTCCTGTCTAAAAGGCCTAGACTACTCTCAGGGAAGCTTCCACACAACAGGAGTCAGGAAACCGCAAGCACAACAGAGTACAGAAAATGCCAAGTACAGGTCAGTGGAGTGAAAGGTGAAGCTGTTGCTGATGGCCTCTTATCTTGTGAAATTTAACTCCTATTTGTCCCTTTCCCATCTCTTCTAACCACCTCTCCTGCCCAGGTCTCCCTTCTCTCTGATGCAGAGACTCAGTTATCTTTCCCAGAACAGAAAATTAGGAGGTCTGCTATGAGACTTCAAGATTAAGCTATCAATAATACCCATGGCACATAAAACAGGGGCAGCATCAGGGTTTCCCAGGTGGTGCAGCAGTAAAGAACCTCCTGCCAGTGCAGGAGACTTAAGAAACATGGGTTTGATCCCTGGGTTGCAAAGATCCCTTGGAGGAGGGCATGGCAACCCATTCCAGTAATTCTGCCTGGAGTATCCCATGGACAGAGGAACCTGGAAGACTACAGTCCATTGGGTGGCAGAGCATCAGACCCAACTAAAGCAACAGCATGCACGCACTCAAGGCCAAGCACTTCATATTCAGAGCAGGCCACTCCAGCATAGGTGACCCACAGTCACTAACCACATTGGCACAGACTGTGTCAAAGCTTCCCTCTGATAAGAGCATCATAACTGAAACTTCTGTCCTAAGGGAGCATCTCTCATAATATAGATCTAATAACATTACAAAGTTCACAGTACGTGACCCTAATACTCAATTACATACAACCTTCTGCTCAAAAAGGGATAAAGGAGAGAATTGTGTGAACCACCATTTACCAGTTCTTTACTATGCTGGTACATATTTCAGTTTTTCACCTCCATTACAGAAGACCAGCAGGGGCAAGTGAAATTTACACTTCTCCAAATTCATTTTTTTCAATAATTAATTGTATTCATGTAAAATACTTAAAGAGATGGCTTGAAATGTAAAGACTGTCTGTGCTAGAATGGTAGCTATTGTACCAAAGCAATTTTTTAAGAAGTATAGAGAATCATGCAAAAAAAAAAAAAAACTTTTCTTGCTTCAAATCTGGGAGAAGGTAAGTATGAACAAGCACAAAGAAACACAGTAAGTTAACTTTACAGAATCGGAAAACCTTCACACAAATACTGCTTGGTAAAGGTAGTCCACAAACTTTTCTGAGTGACCTTGTTTCCCTTCACTCTTTCAAGTTTCAGTAATCAAGGAGGCTTAAACCTCCTTAAACCCCTCTGAAGTCTGACATTAAGTACAAGCAGAATTATACCAACTCTTCTTCCCAGAATCAAGCTTTCTTCAGTTTTCAGTGTAGAATTCCACCTGGTTTTGTTCCCTATTTTTTGTCTCTGTTTTTTTGAAAATGAAAGTGAAGTCGCTCAGTCCTGTCCGACTCTCTGTGACCCCATGGAGTGCAGCACACCAGGCTTCTCCGTCCATGGATTTTCCAGGCAAAAGTACTGGAGTAGGTTGCCATTTCCTTCTCCAGGCTATCTTCCCAACCCAGGGATCGAACCCGGTCTCCTGCAATGCAGGCAGATGCTTTAGTGGGGGAGGGTGAAAGTAACACAACTGTTGTTTTTAGGAAAACTGCTCAAATCGTATAGGAAGGTATAAAATGAAAAGTAAAACCAGCTACATATGCTATGACCTCTGCTTCCTGATCTATGAATTTTAAACACTAATCTATCCTCTAGGAAAGGTAAGTTTAGGGCATGTAAAACACCTTCCTCTCACTAACCCCTGCTAGCCATATTTTAGTTTTTGTCACGATCAGTTTCACCACAAGAACAGTCCAAATATAAATTTATTCCCTGAGCAGGACAGCAAATAAAACACTCATCCCTCAGAAAGAATGGGATAAAACCTTGGAAGAGTATCTGCTCTAAAGCCTCAAAGTTCATTCTTTAAGCTTCCATCAAAAAAAAAGAAAACACCAACAGTTTTAATTAGGAATAATTCTATAAAACTTAGAAAATGTTGATAAAGGTTCATACACAAGTTCATTACATTCTTCTCTGTTCTTATGAAAGTATTTGAAATCCTATGACAAAATCACCTTTTCGTTTATAGCCAGCCATGTGTTTTAAGTAGCTGAGACTCTCAAGTATAAAACCCTATGCAGTGCTTCAAGCTTAGAGTCTATCGTTGGCTCCAAGCAGAAGCCATTACTTCCAATTCCCATTGCTTTTTCCTTTCACTAAGCTCCCAGCAAGTTCTTCACTGGCTATACAAGTCCACAGAATCATGTGAAAACCACTAAATCAGAGGAAGCTAAAGAATATTAACAAATAATGGATTCGATGTAGAACTTAAAAATTATATAATGGAAAAGGCCAATTTGAAACATTTCAATCTGCTCATTTATACACAAGGCTTCATTTCTTGTCCTTTTAACCTGCTCACTTGGCATTATCTCCCAGACCAATACATCCCAATAATGAAAGTACACTAAGTCAGCATTTGACCTGATACAAAAGTACTGCTTAGAAGAGGGTGGAGAAATAGGCTTCAGAAATAACATTTAAATATTTGAGACCAGACAGTGATTAAACACAACGATGAGACAGATTAAAGAAATTCTCAACAGCAGTGATATTTCTTTGTTTTTATGCTCAGAAAAAGTCCACCTTTACCATGAACTTATTCACCCACAATTTTTTAATTTATAGGATTATCTTTTATCAAATGCTTCGATTCATTTAGAATTTCTTTTGCATCATCTGCGGTAAAACTCTATTTTTTTCAAAGACCCAACAACTTGTCCCTGTATCATTTACTGAATTACTGAAATTTCTTTGCCTAATGATTTAAAATGCCACTGATTATACACCAAATTCATATAAAGAAGGTCTGTTTGTTTCCAAGCTTTTTGTTGATTCAGCAGATCTTTCTGTAACATAGTAACTTAAAAAAAATTTTTAAAGCGTGTTAATACCTACAAGATCTACTTTCCCACAACCAAAATGTGTGGTTTCAAACTAAAAAAGTTTAATGACACAAAAAGTACATTATGTGTGAAAAAGAAGGCTAATACAATTGTATTTATATATCCTGGTATGGCTTAATTATATACCTAAGAAGAAAAACTGGCATAGCAGCAGCTATGCCTGGGTGGTGTGGAATAACGGAGGACTTAAATTTCTTCCTGTTTAATACACTCCTGCATTTTCCACAACTTGTATTAAATCAAAAAAGCAGTTAAAAAAATAATGTTTTCTGTACAGTGGTTATACCACAGTAAGAGACACACAAACAATTTTGGTTGATCATAGTTTGATTTTTTTTCCCTCTCAAAATCTGGAACTCTGAAAGACAACCATCAAGCTACAGAAGTCTGCATAATAATGAAGACTGTTAGCTTCAAGATGTTGCTCACAAGATACAAAAGGCTGAGCTGTGATAACAAAGAAAGAAAAATGGATAAACTTAATGAAACTACAATTTATAACTCCCAGAGAAACAAGATTCTTAATTAGCTTCAAGGCAAAGACTTAGTGAGGAGCAATAAATAAACTGATTAACTAAAATATTTCTGAAAAACATGAAGCTGGAGGGATAGTTGAGTACTCTCAACTTTTGGAAGTCAGAAATGAAGGGGGAAACACTCTGCAGCTCTTTGAGGTACAGTCTGTAACTAAGCATTTGCTTCTGAATGAATACTTTAAGTACAGCTGCTTTGCAAAACAATAAACAGATGAACCAACCCCCCACCAACAGACCCAGGAAATTTTCCCTATAACCGCACATATTTTTATGGGTTATTTCCCCTGTACTTCCTTCTACAAGAACTAAGAGCAGGTCCTCAGTATACCACAGTTATCATTATTCCAATTACTTTACCTCTAGTCCACAAGAGGAAAAAGTCACTCCAAAGCAACAATTCTACATTTCTGTTTGCTGTTTTTTTGTTTTTGTTTTCCTATTTAGGTACCACGGAAAGGCCTACATGCTCAGGGGAATCACCCCTTCTTTAGTGACCTCAAATCTGATAGCTCTTCCTGGCTCCCCTATGCAGCTCTGCAGAGTGGATCCTGAATATGTGATGAACTAAGAGAAGATGCTCAGAGCTGCCTCAGAGCCCTGCCTCTTCCTATTTACCCAATGATCATGATTCTGGGCCCCCTCTCAAGGCTCACATCTACTAGCAATGGATCCTGATAGCTTAGTTCTGGTTTGAAGAACACATTCCAAAGGAAAAAAAAAATCAATTTCCATTTTAAGGAGTCAAGAGTCACAGTCACATTTGTCCTAATTAACAACTAAGGAATCATTTCAAAGAAGGAAACTGGGAGACACTGTTCTATTCTTAAAGATTATCAATCCACCATAGGGTTTGTGATAGAAATTAGCCCATTAGGACATTCACTAGACAGAGAAACTCCTCATTTAGGGGTATTTTCACTATGGATCTAGTTTTGGACAACACACTTTCAACCAGGAACTTAAATTCACATTCCTACCAACGACTAATGAGATGCAAACTGGCACAACTGTTTGCCTTATCTAAGTGAGGCTGAAAACATGACCCAGCAGTTCTATCCCTACATGTACATGACACACACCCATACAAAGGCACATAAACAAGAATGTTCATAACAGCATTGTTAACAGCCCCAAACTGAAGGGAATCTACATGTCTATCAATAATAGAATGAATAAATTATGGTTTGTTCAAAACAGCACACTACACAGAAATGGGAATGAATGAACTATAGCTGCACACAATGCTGAAAGATACAAAGCACATGCACAATGCTAAAAGATACAAAACAGCATGATTCCATTTATATAAATTTCAAAATTAAATAAAACTATGTTGTCGAGGGATACAAAGGCAGTAAAAAGAAAAACAAAGAATATGATTATCACAGAAGTCAGAATAGTAACTGTCTCTAGGGAGTGAGAAGCTATAACCCAGAAGGGACTCATGAAAGGTTCAAAAGTGCCGGCATTACTCTATCTCTTGAAGAGGTGCTAGTTACACAGTGGTTCACTTTAAAATTTTTCACTAGATTGTACAAAGACCAACTGAATTAATATGTATAGACAGATACTTCACATACACGTGCAAAAAAAAGAGCTTTCTGACACAGCCTAACAGCTCTACATACAGTTGTGCACTAGCCTAAAGTGTGACAGCAAAGGACCATTCTTGTCCCCTTTTCAGCAAAGCAAGGGGTTAATTATCATTTCTTCATGCACTTACAATTAGAAGTCACAATGCAATGTGACAGGAAAAAACTAGCCAAGCATTTAAGTGAAGCCTGGACTTAAAACATCTGGAACAAAATGCAGGGCAACTACCTATAATGAAATTGAAAAGAACAGGAGTTCACCTAACATTTCATTCTGAAGCAAAGAAATAAAAGACCATTACAGAGGGAGGCTGGCCATTTAAAAAGTAAACAAGCAAGAGGCATGGCACATCAAAGACAAACTAGTATTTGATTCAACTTAAAGAAGGCATGCAAGCCTGAAGGAAGAAATCACTGATTCTGAAGTTGTCATGATGGAGGACAGCCACACCCAAAGCCCCTAACTTTGGTAACTTTGGTTACATTTTGGAGCAATTCAAATTTACATGAAACTTCAATCACTATTTGATCTTTTCTTTAAAATAGCAACACCTGTGGAAAGGGGTTGTGGAAAGGCAGAGGTTCATGGAGACATACACGAATTATGCATCACAGAGGAGTGCAAGTAGGACATCTTGTAATGGGGAAATTTTAGCTAATGAGCTTATGGAAAAGTATTATCTACAGACACCAATTTTAAATGCAGACCTCAAACGTAATGGTTAAAGTTTTCAGAAAAAGTAGGCTTAAATGGTATATTAATATTTTAAGTGTATCCTAGATAAACTTGGCTGCTTGTCTTTGAAATATTCTGATCCTTAGAAAAGGTGATGCCTTGTCATGCTAAAACCTGAAAGTTGCACTGACACAGTTTAAGAGGAAAAAACTGTTCAAGCAGCAAACTGGCTGGATTCAAAGATGCAGTTCTCCCACATACTCAATTTTCTAGCACCTAGTCGTTTCTGGCAGACAGCACCCAGAATGATTGGCAGGATTTGTAATGTTTCAATATTACCAGGAAAAAAACTGCACACATATTCCCAGCAAATGAATAATTTTAACTCACCAGTCACCATGGTGCATACATTTCTGCTGCTTGTCCTGAGTTCTTAAGACTTGTAACATTCTGAAGAAGACAGAACAAAGAAGTCCTTCCATCCCCAGCCTCTTTTCAAATTTTAACTTGTTCTTAAGATAACATCTCGTATATTAGGAAAAACTACCTCCATCATTTTCAAATTTGATTGCTAATTTTAGTTCCTCTTAGCTTCTTTTCCCTTAAATTTAATGAAGCAAGACTGTAAAACATAAACTAGCAGATAGTCCGACATAGGAAAAAAGAGTCTATTTCTCTGGACAAACCTAGATTTTCCCTGGAACCAGAACACAGTGCAGGGATTAAAAAGAAAAAAGAAACAACGCTGAAAAGGACTGAAATCCTAAAGTGAAATCAAAAGCGACTTTTCCAGGCAGATTTCAGGAATTTCTGCTGAGGATCTCTGGAATTACGAAAGAAGGCAAAATACTGACTCGGGTTGTTCAATTCTGTTCTGGGCAACTTTTTGGCTGAGCAATAGCGGGCCCTTTAACCTAACAGACTACAAGTAAGCCCCTCCCAACCACACAGAGGAAAAGGCTGCATTTCAGGATTTAAAGCGGCATTTTAGAGCTCGGGTAGTTTCACAGCGTCCACAGAAGCGGATCCCCTTCCGGAGCGCACGGAGGTGACGTGTAAGAATTGCGCTTTAATGAAGAATTACTTTCTAATGACAAGAAAACAGGTATCACTGACGGGCCTTCTAGGATTTGCCTTCCCTTTCCAACACAAAGCATCAAAACAAGGTGGGAAAAGTCGAGGGGTTTCGCTGCCCTCAGACAAACAGCGATCGGTTTCAGAATCAGGGCAGCACCCTCCAAGCACCCACCCCGCACATGGGCCTCGGGACACCACATTCTGAAGAGTACCAGCAATCTCGCCCAGTTCGCTGAGGAGCGGGGCCGCAAGCTAGCCCGCAAAGCAGGTTGGTTTCTCCTTAGGCCTAGGCCCCGGCGGTCCGGGGACGTCACCTGAGCTGGAAGGGTCCAACCCACAACCTTCTTTAAACTGCAAGCCGCCCGTCCGCCCGCAGCCCCTCCCCACAGCTGGGTGTCTTGCGCGCCGTCGCACCGGTGCCGCCACCCAACAGCACGGCGCGCGCCTGCCCGCGACCCTCGACTTCGGGGCGCGCGCCCCAGGAAGCCGCCGCGGCCCACGGGCTGCAGCTCCAGGAGCCGAGATATCCGGGCCGGGAACGCGCACGTCAGCGGCCACGCGCACCGGGAGGGCCGCACAGCGCGCGCGCGCCCGAGCCGTATAAACAGGCCCGGCCGCGCGCGCCCACCAGCGCGCATTCGCGCGCCGCGCCCACCCGAATCCCCGAGCCGCCCCTCCCCCACCCAGGGGGCGGGGGCGCGCGAGCCCAGGGACGTTCTCGGCTCCGGAGCCGCCCCGAGGTCTCCTGGGCCCAGCGGCAGCGGCCCGCCCGCCCCCGCCCGCCGTTGTGTGGGGTGGGCCCGCTGTCTCAGGCCCACACCCTGCTGCATCCCTGCCCCCACTGGAGTCCTCACCCGGCGACGTCGCCGCCGCCGCCACCGCCGCCGTTCTACCCGCCGGCCCCGCCGCACCGCTCGGGGCCCCGGTTCTGCCGTCGCCGCTCCAAGACCGACAGGATTTTCCCCTCACAGCTCCCTGGGCGCCATCTTACATTCAACCCTCACAGCCAATGAGTGCCGAAAGCCTCTCTCGCGATAATTGGTGCGTCGAATCCCGCGAGAGTTAAGGCTGCCTCCTGGCCAGACTTAAAGGGAACGCTTCTGCCGAGGAGAGAGGCCGAGCGTAGGGCTGCAGTAGCGGCAAGAGCCTGGGGTGTAGGGCGGAGCGCCCCGCCCTCAGACGCCCCTCCATGTGGGGCGGAGCCAGGGCCGGAGATCGGCCTAGCCTTGGAGCCGTGGCAGGCCGGTGCTTGAAGCTCAGTCTCAGGACCCTTCTGCCGCCTGCCCAGGCCTCCTTAGCGCAGCCTCACGCGGTGCGGAGAGCGGCCTCTTACTTAAGGTGGCCCGCACAACCTCTGACCTAGGCCCGGCGCCTCCAGCTGCAACCCACCTGGGAAGCCCCAGGTCACTCTCCTCCAGGAGCCCCTAGCATCTGGGACCCACGCCTCACCCTCCATCTGCTGTTATCCTAATTGAACCTTCCGCAGTCCAGTCCACCTTAAAGCGGGCCTCGGGTAGCCTGGTGTTTGTATACAGGGAAAATGTGGAGGGTGTTAAAGCTGCAGGCACATGCGGGCCTCACCAGTAGCCCACACTGCCCCAGAGGGGAACAGACTGCCATATACTCTTTCTTAAGGCCTCTGGACCTTTGCACTTGTTCCTCCTTCCTAGCAAACCCCTAGTCCTTTGGGGTTCCCCTCAGGAGGCACCTCCTGAAAATAGTCTTGAGGCTCAGGCTGGATCAGGAACCCCGGATCAGCCTTACACAGGCGCCAGGGCCACGTCTTCTGCACAATCCCTGATCACCCTCTGTCTCCCCAACTAGATGGTGGACTTAGAAGGCCACCACACAGGTCTCCCTCATTCTGCTGTGCCTGGCACATAGTAGGTACTCAATAGTTTTGGATGATTGGACTAGGGGCCAGGCCTCTCCATCTGCCTAGGCATGCAGGCAGACACAAACCTAGGTTCCTCTGACACAGGGCTTCCAATGGTGCAGCAGCATCCAGGACCCACCATTTCCTCAAAGTAGGTGCAGAAGGTACCCAGTCAGGCCCAGGCCTCCCCTGGACCACCACCAAGTGCACCGGTGATTTCAAAGCTGTCAGTACTGCTCTGTGTGCAGTACACCTTCCCTCCACCCCACGGCATGACTCTAAGGCCCTCCGGTGCTAGGAGAGCAGAGAAATAATACACAGACTCCAGGGGATTTAGCTGTTCTTTATTGACATGGAGTCTGGCTACCCCTAGCCTCCAAAAGGATGAGGTAGGTCCACAGGACTTGCAGTTCACACTTTTCCTGGGTCCTCCTTCAGTGTGATGGTTCGGTTGAAGACAAGCTGGAGGACAGAGGGGCAAGAATGACCACCAAGCCCAAACCAGGCCAGGAGGCCCAGGTGAGTCTCACCAGACACCCCACTCCAACCCTCACTTCATCCCAGAGGAGCTGAGCGCCAAAGAACTCTAGTTCTCAATAACTTTTTGACTTTGGTTAAAGGACTGGCTGGCTCTGGGTCTCCATTTTATAAGAGTTATAACAATCCCTATGCCAGCCTCCTACCTTGAGAAGTAAGTAAGGAAGGGTTCATAGAAAATGTTGTGCATAGCCTTAACCTCTGAGCCTATTTCCTCCTCAGTGGAACATGGATCCCACTGCAGGTGGGGAGGATTAAGTAAGGAAATGTCAGCATAGTGCTTGGCGTAGAGAATGGCGGCTACCACCAGCATTGTGGTAGAAAGGTAGATTCAAGCACCTGTCCCTGGTTGCTGTCTGGATCCACGGAAAAGTAACCAAGGCGCTCAAATTGGAACTTGTCGAAGGGCTTTGCCAGGGCCACAGAACAGTCCACTAACGCAGCCTCCACCACTTGTAGCGAGGCCTGTGGGCAGAGAACTCAGGTGGCTATCCAGCCAGAAAGGAGGCCTACCACCCTCACCCCATACCCCATGAGCCTACCGGGTTCAGGTCACTTAAGAATCCATCGGGCACCTCAGCAGGATCCTCGGGGTTCTTGTGCTGAAATCTGTAGCCAAAGTGAAGGTCAGACTGCGCTGGGCAGCCACAGCAAGCAATGCCCATCTCATAACCTGCCCCAACCCCAGCTCTGATCACTCACAGTCGCTCATAGAGGCGGATCTCACATGTCAGAGGCTGTGATACCCAGTGAATAAATGCCTTGGGCTTTTCACCAGCATCTGCACGCCTGCAGGTCACCTTGAGGCTTTCCACACAGCCACTGGGGCCCTGGGAAATCACGGGGCCTGCAATCAGACTTGGACCCCACTACCAGGACTGCAGGCTGCACCAGATCCTCACCCCAGCAGGCACTGCAGCAGGAAGCCTGCAGCTGGCTCTCACCTTGACAACATGCTGCAGCTCGATGACGTAGCCGGTATGCCTCAGGCCTACGGGCTGGCCCCATGCCAGGCGCTTATAGCCTGGCTCTGGCTCCTAGAAGTAGGAAGGTGGAGAAACACAAGAGGCTACAAGGGTCAGGCAGGTACAAGAGGCTTCTTCCACCCCTATGTCTAGCAGAGGTTGGTTTGAAGAAGGGATGATGGGCCCTCAGGACTGAGCTCAGGAGCAAACCGGACCCTTCACCCCACCCCCAATTCACCTCTTTGAAGTCCGTCCTTTCAATGAAGACAGTGGATCCAAAGGGAACCTGATGGAAGCCCTTGGTCTCATCAGCTGGGAAGTTGGGCACCTGGATGTCCAAGGCCTGGAGCAGGAGAAGTGTCTGAGGCACTGGGATTCCCACACCCAAATCCAGGTGCACACCCCCCTGCCGCTCCCCCAACACACACACACCTTGAAGGAGACTTACCTTGGCAGCAGGAAAATTGGTGATGACCACCTGTAATGGCTCCAGCACAGCCATGGCCCGAGGGGCTGTGTCATTCAGCACATCACGCACACAGGCTTCTAGCAGATGTGGCTCCATGGTGGCCTGTGCCACTGTCACTCCCACCTAGCAGGAAAGGCCAGCTTCAGTCGCAGCCATGACCACACACTGCTGTGCTCAGCCCCTAGCTGCCCACCCAGACCACTGGGCTATACCCGAGCACAGAAGTTGTTGATGGCCTCGGGCGGAAAGCCCCGGCGTCGTAAGGCAGTGAGCGTGAAGAGCCGGGGATCATCCCAATCCCTGTGGGCAAGGAGGGGATGAGAAGGCCGTTGGCAGCACATGCTACTAGTGCCGCCAACCTTCGATAAGCCAAAAAGCCACACGTACCGCACAGCGCCAGCTGCCACAAGCTGGAGAATCTTCCTCTTGGAGACGACAGCATAGTGCAGATTGAGGCGGCCGTACTCCCACTGCACGGGACAGTAGACGTCCAGCGCATTGCACAGCCAGAAGTAGGAGGAGCGTCTGCGGTGGGAGGGCAGAGTCAGGGCTGGCCACCTCCAACCCGGGACAGACTGCAGGAAGGGCTGCTGGAATCCCACTGGCCCTGCCCTCCCCATGGGCCCAGCTCCCTCACCGGGCCTGGAATTCCTTGGTGCAGAGGGAGTGGGTGATGTGCTCGATGGAGTCACAGAGGCAGTGCGTGTAGTCGTAGGTGGGGTAGATGCACCTGCACGGCATAGGCAGTGGGCCTCACCATCCAGCCCCACTCTGCCCGACCCATGGCCCACCCCGCCACCCCACAACTGCGCAAGCCCACCCCGAGCTCACGCTCACCAGGTGTCCCCTGTGCGGTGGTGCGGCGTGTACTTGACGCGGTAGGCCACGGGGTCCATCTTGCCATCCTCCATCACCAGCTTCATCCGCAATGTGGCCTCACCCTCGGCAAACTTGCCCTTGCGCATTGCCTGAGCAGGAACAACGGTTCGGGCTGCAACTCAGCCTGACGGCATCTCATTCCCAGCATTCTGGCCCACCCAGACCCAACTGCACCCCCAGACCCCCACCTCGAAGAGCAGCAGCGACTCCTCTGTGGGACGGTCTCTCCAGGGTGAGGGCAGTGGGTTGTGGCCTTTGAGCTCCTCTCCTCGCTGGTGGCACACATAGGCCTGACCCCTATGAGGAAGGGGTGTGAATGCCTGGCATGACTGTACCCTGGTCAGCCTGTCTGGCTCCATACTGTGGCCTTACCTGCAGATAAGCTCCACAGCCCAGGCATACAGCTGGTCAAAATAATCGGAGGCATATGTCACCTTGTAAGGGGTGTAACCTGGGGGACAATGGGACAATATTAGCAACCAGTCAGGAGCACCCAATGGCAGGCTGTGGCCTGCGGAGAGGCCTATGGATAATCAGTTCGGCCCAGGCCCTCCCCAGCCCATACCCAGCCAGGCCACCATGTCGTAGATGGCAGTGAAGAACTTTGCTTCCTCTTTCTCAGGGTTGGTGTCATCAAAGCGCAGGAAACAGATCCCATTGTTGGCCTAGGAGAATTGCAGTACCTGTGAGCTCCCGTTATCATCAGCTCCTACAATCCAGCTCATCAAACTGGGACCTTCTCAGAGCTCACCCATGTCAGAATTAAAAATATCTTTCATTCACCTTCCTGTATCTAAATGCCCTAAAAAAGGCATCTCATACTAATATGATACAACATAGTTTCATCCTAACTCCGAGAAGCAGCACTGGGAATTTCCCCAGATTTGAACTTACTGCCTCACCAAGATCTTTTTCTCAATGAGCCCAACTGGGTGGATTCTGAGGTATCTGTCGCACGTTTCTAGGTATCCCCTTCAAGGCCTCTTTCTGCTCTGGGACACTTTATGGGAGCAGCAGGAAAAGTAGGGACAGACACCCCTCTGGTATCTGCTCATGGGAACAGCAAGCGGTCAGCCTGCTTGCCAGGTCCCCAGACACACTCACCTTGGCATAGCCAAAATTGAAATTGATTGCTTTGGCATGTCCAATGTGCAGGATTCCATTGGGCTCTGGCGGGAACCGGGTACGAACCTGAGATGAGGGGAATGGGAGCAGAGGAAGCAGGTGAGAGCTCAGACTACACTAAAGGATGACCCTTCCTGGGGAGGCCATCATGACAGGTAAGGTGGAGTAGCATGTAGGCAGCCCAAACCACAGGCAAGTGATGATGGCATAGCCTGCCTGCCAGTACTGCCACACACCTGACCTCCAGTGATCTCCAGGTGCTGCTTCAGTAGATCCATGGTATGAGGAGTGGTCACATAGCCCGGGGTCTTATAGTTCTCACCTGCCAGGGCCAGAACAAGCCTGATGACACCAGGCTACAGCCCAGGGCTTCCAACCCCAGGGACTTGGCTATAAGAATTGCTACTAAGAACCAGCCTTCCACAAGAAAAAGAACCTCTCTTACAATATTGAGAATGTTAACTGGTGAAGCCATATGGAAGACAGTATGGCAGTTCCTCAAAAAACTAAAAAGAGTTGCATATGAATCAACAATCTTACTCGTGGGCATGTATCCAGACAAAACTATTATTTGAAAAGATATACACACCACTACACTCAAAGCATTCAATAGCCTTGTCTTGGTTACATTTAATAGCCTTACCTTGGCTACATTCAATAGCCAAGACATGGAAACCGCCTAGATGTCCATCGCCAGATGAATGGATCAAGAGAATGTGGTACATAGATACAATGAAATATTACTCAGCTATCAGAAAGAATGAAATAATGTCATTTGCAGCAACATGGATGGACTTGAAGAGATTGTCATACTAAGTGAAGAAAGTCAGAAAAACAAATACCGTATGATACCACTTACATGTGTAATCTAAACAACACCACAAACGAACATACCTATAAAACAGACTCATAGACACAGAGAACAAACATGTGGTTTCCAAAGGAGAGGAGGGGAAACGGAGAGAGAGAATGGGAGTCTGGCATCAGCAATGTGAACTGTAATATGCAGGATGACCAAACAACAAGGTCCTATGGGATAGCACAAGGAATTATATTCAACATCTGGTGATAAACCACAATGAGAAAGAATGTGAAAAAGAATAGATAACTGAGTCGGTTTGTTGTACAGCAGAAATTACACATTATAAACCAACTATACTGCAATAAAATGGAAAAACAAGATCCAGCCCTCCACAGAGTTTCAATCTGCCTGCTCACCAGGTTTGTGGAACTTCAGTGCCTCGCCTCGGAGCTGCTCCATCAGAGACAGGGTCTGAACAACAGCCTCACCTGCAGAGAAGAACCAAGGAAAACTTATTCTCTGGATACAGCTATCACATCCAGCTCAAGGAGGTACCTGTCAATAGTATCCATACCCTGTAACCAGAACAGAACCAAGCAGTCCCCTCTTCTTCCAACCCCAGAAACAAGAGATACACAGCTAGAGTCCTCAGGCCTCCTCTGGCTAGTTTCTGAGTAAAGGAAAGGAAGGAAACACCGGAAATTCCAGTCTTGCAGCAGAAGACAGACTTGAGTAAATGACGGCCTGAGGAGACGGGGCTGTAAAGATCCACCAGGTGGAAAACCCAGAAAGCAGGGAGCTGAACACGAGAGGAGCCTCAAGCCTCTCACCATTCTCCACCACATCCTTTGCTGTCCTTCGGTCTGTCTCTCCTGGCCGAGCCTTTGCCACCTGAGAGAAGTTCAAAAGATGGTCAAGGTCTTAAGATTACTGGATTCAGACACCCCCTTCCCCAACCTGAAGTTTCACCCTACCCTACCTCATCCCCAGGGACCCCAGACCATGCTCAGTCCCACCTTGGGCTTCTTCTCCAGATCAGTCTCCGTCTTGGGGCCCAGAAGATGGAGGACCTGAGCAGAGACCAGAGTCAGAGCTGGGACAGGACGCCATGACTTATCCCACCCACACACCCACCAAAAGGCTCCTGGGCCTATTTACTGGCACCGCCTTGAAAAACCTACCTAGCCCATCCCACCTCTGCTCTTCACATGTTTCTGTGGCCTCAAATACTCTTTCCCTCCTGAGGGTCCAGTTAGGCTCAGGTAACAGAAACAGCCATTTACACAGAGGAACTGTGGGCCCAGCATCGAGGTAAGCCATCTACCTCAGCCATCACCCTCCTGTGATTCTCTGCCAGCATCCTGAGATGAAGGCCACATCACCCCTATTTACAAGATGAGGAAACTGAGGTTCAGAGTAAAGCAACTCACCCCAAATTAGGCATAACCCAGGGCCCGAGTCTTTGATTGTTCGCCAGGTGCTCCTCCCTCTACCCTAGGCACTACTATCCACCATGAAAACAGAAATAGGCTCTCTTGCCCTCCCAGCCCCGTGTACCCCTCAGTGGACTCGACATTCTGGCAGGGCCTTTGCCTGCTTCAGCTCAAAGAGGCACCCACCTGCATGTCTACTTCATGCTTGATCATTTTGCCATCTGCCCACCTGAGTGCAGCCCGAGCCTCTCCTAGAAACATGGATAGAAGGAGATGCAAAAAGGCAAAGCAGGACATTTCCCATCCTCTTTCCCAAGAAAAGGGCCTGGCTGACCTCAGAAACCAGAGTGAGACCACTTCTAAGGTGCTCCTACTCCTCCTCCCACCTCCCTCTCGCTCATCCCCACAAGAAAAGGCATGTCCCGCAAGAACAACATAGTCCCTTGCCCCAGGCCCTGCTCACCCATCAGTAGCCCCATGTTGAAATGGTAACGCTCTACCAGGAGCTTGGCTCGGTGGCGATTTATGGCAGCCTCCACCTACAGAAAGCCAAACCGTGTGGTTCAGAAATGCTCCAGGAACCCACACTCTCACCCTGGGGTCTTCCTGATTGGAAAAGTTGAGCCACTCGTGTTCAGGGTCAGTCCTAAGGAGGCAACTGATGGCTGGGGAAAGACTCACGGCCTCTTCAATCTGTTCTGGGGTCACCACAACGCCCACACCGCATTCCTGCTCAAAATCCTCAGTATTGATGGGATCCAAGGGATGACTCTGCACATACTCAAGGGCAGCTGAAAAAGAGGAGCGAACAAATTTATGGCATCTCAGCTCCAAGAAATAGGAAGACAGGACCCTAATCCATCCAGGAAACCCCAATAAATTTGGCTCCTGGAAAATTAAGTCGTGCCCCTCTAGAGAAGCTCTGAGGCCTCAGGAAAGAAGCGTGTGTTCTGAGAGAAATTCCTCATCAGACCTAGGTTTCTCTAAGTCAGTCTCACCAGAGGTGGCCCTCTCCATCTGTCAGTGCCAGGGCCTGGGTTTAGAGAGGAAGGCAGAACTAGTAATCTAGAGAGACACCGAGGGACTTCTCAGAAGGGACAGAAAGGGGTCTGGACTGAGAGAAGTTTGGGTTGGAAGCGCAGGTCAGGGAGGGGTCTCACCGCTCAGCTGGATCTCAGTGTGGATCTTCCTACTGGCTATGTAGCTCACGAGGAAAGAAAGGCGCCGGGGATCCCGGAGTCGGGAGGCCAAGCCATAGAGCAGGGTCCCGGTAGCCTTGTCGATGGAGGAGCCCAGAGTCTGCTGCGCCTGGGGTCAGAGGGGTCAGAGATAAGCCCCACGCCCAGTAAGAAAAACCTGGACAAGACAAGGTGGGCTGCTTGGGCTTGGGACCCGACCCGGCGCTGCGCTGGGGCACAGTCGGCAGCCGGGACCAGGGACTTAGGTTCGCACCTGGGTCGCCGCCTCGCGTAGCTGCGCGCTCAGAACCGTGTTCTTGAGCGTTTCGCGGGCCTTCTGCTCGCTCAGGCCGAGGCCAGTGAAGAGCGACAAGGAGTCCAGAGCCGCCATTGCTGGGACGCCGGAAACCGAAAAGAAAACTTTGGGGCCAATCTGCACGTTGGCATTAGCGCACAGACCAATAGGAGAGCGATACTGTCAGGGAGAGCCAATAATCTCCTTCCTTGTCGGGAGGGGGTGGGGCTCTCTAGGGTTATTAGCTCTATTTTAAGGGCAGAGGGCGCCTTTCCCGGCGCTTCACTTCCGCCTTCGTGCTGCGTAGTGGGGACCGGACGTTTAGGAGGTGTTTTGCCGCGGATCAGGAAACAAACATAGACATGGCCCTTTGCTCTTCGACTTTTCCCTTTCAGCCCTGGAACCCTCAGGACCATCCCAGTTCCGTTCTTGGGAATATGTGAGTCCCTATCATCTTTCTGACGTCACAGCTTTGGAGTTGTCATGGAAACAGTTGAACAAAATGAAGCCCAGGAAATCCTGTCAAAGACTCCAGAGAATGTCTGAAATGGCCCATATGATGGGCCCCAAAAGTCTGACACTTCACTTCTTGAGCACCCAGCTGAGCACACACCTGGCCAGGAGGGACCTCAAAAAGTTTTGTGACGATTTGGTTTAAAATCCTCTGGGAATTCCCTGGTGATCCAATGGTTAGGACTCTGCAGCTCACTGGTGAAGGCCTGGGTTTTCGTCCCTTGTCGGGGAACTAAGATCCCACAAACCACACAGTGTAGTGGAAAAAAAAAACCTGTCATACTTAGCACCCTTACCAAAGCGTGCATGTCAGGAGAACCACAAGATCAGACCTCGAAATTCATATTTAGGTGTTGGACAGGATGTTTCATCAAAGCTGAGATAAGGTGGGACAGAGGAGGAAACAAGGAGAATAGGCTGACAACACAGAAACGGCAGTGGCCACAGTGCTGAGGCTCACAGAAGCCTTGTGCAGAGGCCCGGCCCGGGGAACTGTCATGGGGCAGGCTCTGCGGCAGCAGAGCTATGGTCAGAGGTGGACAGAGCCTCGAGCAATGCATCCAGCACATGCAGACCACCAGGGTCCAGACACTGGGGGCTGCACCCAGTGAAGGCCCAGGACAATGCTGTTGCAGCCCACACCTAGCAGACCCTCCCTCCAGCAGTGTGTCAGCACCAACACCCAGCTTGGCAATTCCACCATTCCTGCAGGGCCTCACCCCCAGCTCTCCAGGCCCCTCTCCATGACCAGCAACCCCACATGGCCCTTGTGCTATTACTCCAATAGAAAATAACCAACTCTGGTCACAGGGTTAGCTTTCTCCAGGAGCTCCTGCTCACTACCACCCCAAACTCCAGCCAAGGCTGAGGGCTACTAGCAGGGCCCACATGCTGAGCTTATCACAACACTGACCCCTCAGGCTTAGGGGCAGGGATGGACCACTGCGGTTGCAGGGCCCTGCCCCCCTCTTCCCTGCCTTACACTCTTTCTGGCTTGAACACCTGCCTATGACTACTTTGTTGCTCCCCATCCCCCTCCAGCAGGAGAAACCCACTCCTAACCCTGTGCAGCTGGAGACGAAGTCTCATGAGACTTGCCCTTGCCTTGCAGTATGTGTGCACAAAGGCAAGTGTGCTGGGACAAGCCTGCTCACCCACTGTGGGCAAAGAGCCTAGGATACCTGCCAGAAGCCAAAGTCTCGGAATCAAGGGAGGAAATGGCCTGGCAGGGGCCTGCACCCTCCCTTCCACAGGAAGCCAGCCAAGATTAGCTCTGGTCCTCTCTGCCTATCCTTTTAGAGCAGGGCCTCCTTCCCCACAACCCAGTTTTTTTCCTGCTCTATTCTCCCAAGGGATCCAAATGTTTTGCAAACTACAGCAAAGAAAGACCTGAGAAAAGGAGAGACTTCCCTCCACCCACATGTCCTTCCTGTTCCCCAATAAGTCCTTCCTGACCTGCTATCTGGTTGTCAGCCCCAGTGCCTACACCTTTTACTCCCTGCTGTCAGCTTCTGGAGTTTCATGGGGTACAATCCATCCCTTGGGTCTGAGGTACTGATGTTGCCAACCATAGCTGCCTCCAGGCAGGACTCAGAATCAGTGGAATCAAAGGGCAGAAGTCAGGCCCCAAACATCTGCTGGGACTGGGGGCTTGGCTTTATGATCCAAAGGGCCTGAAATGGAACCTCATCATCTTTCCTCAGACCAGAGCACTTTACAGGATCTTTGACACACACTCACTCACTCTCACACACACACACAGCAGATGCTGCAAAGGGGAGGTGGCCACAGGACCTAGTGTATCACAGTGACTAAGTCTGCTTATTTGTCATTTATTTTTAAAATATATTTAAACAGCAGCAATCACTTCCAAAATGCAAAAAAAAAAAAAAAAAATTACAGTTTTTTAGAATAAAATTATAACGTTTATAATGCGAGTGAGAAAGAACTGAAGGTACAACTGAGAATCAAACCACGCAGCACTGGGGGTGGCTGGAGAAGCCAAGGCCCACTGGTTGGGGTGGGGGGTCAAGGTGATAAGAGGTCCCAACCTGTGAGGCTTCCACCCTCAAATCATCCCCCCCAACTCCCCACTGACGAAACCAGTGTCCTCTAGGTTAGAGAAGAAGCGGCAAAGTGCTGGCCCTCTGGGGGGGAATCCCACAAGCCCAGTCCCCCCACCAGCCAGGGACCTGCTAATCGACCTCCTCCATGTTGCTGTAGGTGGGGGCTGGGCGGTCCACAGGGGGGACGAAGCGTTCAGGGGCTGTCCGCGTGGGGGCCACCTCGGGGGCCTGGCCAGGGCCTAGTCCCTGCAACAGAATATGAGGACAGGGGTTGGGGGCTGCCCAGTATGCCGCCTGGCATCCCAGGGGTGCTGGCTTGGAGCCCTAGCACCCAGGGGAAGGCCCCAAGGCAGGCGCAGACAGCAGCGGCGTTGAGACAGAGAGACGAGATCGGGCCTGAACAGTCTCGCTTTATTAACACTTTAAATACAAGAAGCTGCTTGGGTAGGGCTAAGCCCCAGGTCAAGGGTAGGAGCAGCAGGACAAACGGACAGACAACTGGACGGGATACCCACCCTGGGATGCTCTGCCCCTGCAAGAGCCACAGTCCCCACCCTGTCCCCTCAGAGGCATCCACTGAGCCCCAAGTCAGTCCCCACCACAGAGGCAAGCGTGGCCTGGCGGGGAAGGTAGGCAGACCAGCTCACAGCAGCTGCCTGCCGATGAGCTCATCTCCAGGGGCTCTGGGATACCAGAGGATAGAACACGTTGAGCACAAGGGCCACCAAAGCTGCCACGGTGCCCAGAACAAAGTATCGGAGACAGCCCTCGTCTGGTGTGGTAGGGCCACGTGGCGGGGGGCCCACCCAGTCTTGGGGCCCCCAGGGACCCAGAGGCGCAGGCCCCTCAGGTACCGGCTCCTCCTCGGCCTCCAGCTCCTGCCAAATCCGGGAAGCCTATGGTGTGTGGAAACGGCCATCAGCGCCCAGGGCAGGGGTGAGTGGGGAGGGAGACCCAGTGTCCCTAAGACCCCTGGCCACAACAGTCCCACCCAAGGTAACTGGCGCTAACCCCCTACATCCCAGGTCAGGCGGCACAGAGGGCAGGCAGGAGCCAAGTGGGTCACTCGGCAGGTTGTTGAGACTGAGAGCACCATGACAGGTGAACCCTGACAGCATTGTGGCCTCAGGACACCCCCCAGTGGACATGCAGCTTCCCTGTTGGGGTGCAGTTAGAGTTGGGGGTTAGCCAGTGTTTTAGCCCCGGCTTCCCACAGACGAGACTGGCTCATGGAGGACATAACTGCCATCCCCAGAGTCATCTCCTGGCTCCCTCCCACCCACGTGCAGATCCTGATCACGGTCTCAGAGTCTGTGCATAGAGAGCTCAAGGGAGAGCAGCGCCAGGAAGAGACTAGTCCAGGAAAGAGTTAGGGCTGTGCCCATCAACCAGGCCTGGGACCCACATCAGCAAGAGCGACAGAAGATCCTAAAGGCCCAGCAGGAACAGATGCCCACCTCAGAGAAGGGGACAGCCACACAAGGCTATGGCCTGCTGGCGCAGCCCTGGCCTGAGTGCACGTCAGAACTCGGGGACAGTCATGAGGGAGGGTCTGTGGGCCACCGTGTGGGGAGCAGCAGAGGGAAAGGTGGGAGTGCCAGGGACAGTCCATCCACAGCCCGGTGAAGTCTGTAGCAGCTCTTGGCCTGTATCTGATGCACACGCCAGTGGCCACGTGTTGGTGTGTATGTGCCTCTGTAAGTGTCCCTACAGCCAGTAATGGCTCTGGCTAAGGCTACGATGTAAGGGAACCCCATCTGCGGCTTAAAAAGCCCAGGGCTTTAGGGGCTGAAGAAGACGCTGTGCTCTACGTGGCCCCCCACTCCAACATCTGAGAGTTGGGCCCCCCTGTGAAGCCTCCCTGTGCCTCACCTGGCTGGCAGCTGACTCAGCTGCAGGGCCCAGGTCAGGGTGGTGCTCAGAGTGACCTGCCCGGGGGGGCCTCTCCACGGGAGAGTTCCGCCGGCGGTAGAAGAGGACATAGGCGTAACGCGTCACCACCTGGCTCTCGTCTACCGTTGTCACCGTGCTGTCATCGAACAGGCGCCAGCCTACGGCAAGGCGAGGAGAGTGTGAACAGGGCCCACGCCACCGCCCCTCCCGTCCGTCCTGTCGGAGCGTGTGCCCTCACCCACGTCACTGCGCTGGCTGCTGCGGTCGTTGGGCAGGCGTGCACAGGCAGTGTAGTGGCCACCAATCATGCCCCCATAGTGGTTGATGACGGCATACAGGTCGTAGCTGGGCAGCTGCTCCTCTTTCTGACCGATACAGAACTTGCCCAGGTCCAGGTTCCTGTGGAGCCAGCCCGAGAACGGTCAGCCGGTCAGCAGGTGCCCCTCCCTGCCGCCGCCACCAGCCCTGACTGCAGACAGCAGGGCCCTGGCTCACCGGACGGGGAACTCCACCAGGTCGTTGATCTTGTCACGCCAGATGAAGCTGCGAAAGGAGAAGCGTTTGAGCTGCACGATGAGCACGTTGGGCAGGCGCCACAGCAGCAGCTGCTTGGAGGCCTCTCGGTGCTGTTTGCACTGCGGGCAGTACCTGTGGGGGGATGGGGCACGGTCAGGGGCGGCAGAGCGCCCAGCGCCACCGCCCCCCACCTGCCGGCCATCCTGGCCTCACCAAGCCTCCTCCGGTGCCAACACCTCCGGCCGTGTGAAGAGGTTGAGGCACTGGTCCAGTGTGAAGTGGCCGGCACGGGCAGCCTCGCCAGCAGACCCAGGGTCCTCAGCGCACTCCAGCTCCTTGGAGGCCACCAGCACGAACTCCTGCAGGCGCTCGTTGTTGCGCCAGACCAGGGCCAGGCTGCAGTCGTCCCCCAGCTCCAGTGGGACGTCTCCTAGAAACGAGCAAGGAGGGGAGTCACGCAGCTGTGGAGAGCCACCAACCCAATCCACACCAGGGCTCCCCCGCCTGATGGCCTCAGACACCTTTGTCCTCTAGCCGCTGCTCTCGGTTGGACGCGTCAATTCTGTAGATGAAGAACTGGGGAGTGTGGGCACTCAGGGCTTCACTTGGGTGCTGGTACCCGGGCACAGCAGCTGAGAAAGGACATGATAATCGGAGCTCTCCTGTCTACCAGGGCCTGACCCAGCTCTCCCCTACCTTCCCTACCCCAGAGCCTTTCAGCAGACTTTTACCTTCAGGCCGGGACACCCTCTCACCAACAGTCAAGGCGCCAACTTCAATGGGCCCACTGGCCACCATCTCAGAAGAAATGCCGCTGGTACTGGGCACAGGGCCCCGATCAGGGGATGCCCATGCCCGGGAGGCCCCCGTGTCCCCCTCAGCCACAGGGGTCACCAACTGGAGCTCTGGTGGCTGAATGGGGTCCCTGTCACTGTCCCCGGCCTCCAGGGAGCTAGTGGAGAGTAGCGTGGTGCAGCCAGGGCCCTGGGACTCCAAGGCCATGCGGCCGGGCTGGAAGGGCGGCTGGAACACACTCACAGAGTACCTGGCGACGGGCCGCAAAAGCCAGTAAGAATCCAGACCAGCATGGCCGGCGCCTCTGCCTTCCACCCTGCCTTAACCCAGCCCCTGGGCACTTACCGGGCATAGCCCTCTAGCAGCTGAGCGAGACGGGCGTAGGTGAGGCGTGAGGCAGGGACACTGACCAAGAAGGGGTAGCCGATGTTCTCGGGGCGGCAGAGGCCCTTGTGGTCAGGCCAGTGGGTTTTCTGACAGAGCCTGGAAGGAAAGTGGAGGGAAGAAGGGGGCTTCAGCCCAACCTCTGCACCAGGGCCAGCCCAGCTTCCCCAGGGGTCTGGGAGAGTGACGGCAGATGGGGGCAGGTAGAGGACTTAAGACACCCAGGCTTTACGTGAAGAAGAGGGAGGGTGGCAGGCGGAAGCAGGAGTAGGGACGGGGCAACACGGGAGTCCTCACTGGTTGCAGTAGCCCACGCGGTAGCACCGGGTACAGCGCTTCAGCTTCTCATCCTCTGACTGCTGCTTCCGCTGGCAGGCTGCACACTTGGAGATGGGAATGCTGGGCACCTGGGGGCGCTAGGGTGGGTGGCCTGGCTCAGCCAGGGCAGGCGGGACAGGAAGGCCGTCCCCGCCCCCACCAGGACCTTGGGTCAGCGGGGTGGCCCCTACTCACCTGTTGTACCTCTAACACCACCACGCGCTCCTTGGCCAACTCTGGGGATAGCAACTCGAAGCAGAGGAGTGTGTCAGACGGGGACACGGTGTCCAGTGAGTGGGAGGGCAGGAACACACGGTGGAAGCGATTCTTAATCACCTGGGGACAGAGAACACACAGATCTGATGTGAGGACAAGCGCTTCCCCTAGCCCTGCTCCAAACCACAACAAGATCTGGCCTTGATCTTGGGTCAGTGAGGACTTGACAGGGGTAAGAAATATGTGCCTCCACTGGCAGCAGCCTCAGTGCCCAATGGAGTAAGGAGCCTGTTGCATAGCGAAGATGAAAGATCAGGATTGGGACAGCTATGAACCGTACCAGCTCTCCACAAGGGCCTCGACCCTGCGGAGACTGCAACATGGTTACTCTGGAGGGGCCACCTTCCAAGAAGTGTGCCCCATCCTCTACCCCGCTGAGGAACAGGACACCGCCAGGCAGCAGCAACACAGGTTGGGGAAAACAGGAGGGAGAAGCACGATGCAGAAAAACCAGAGCTGGTGGATGGCTAGTCCTGTGGCCCAAGCTCCTTATCTGAAGAAGAGCAGCTAGGGGCCAACACCAAGAGGGGAAATATACCCAGATGATGGCAGGGAACTGAGGGCACCTCAGGTGCATCGCCCAAGTGCCTGGTTCCAACCACGCCTCACCCCGCAGCACCCCACCTATCTGTGCAGTCACATGCACGTCTGCGCGGGCACATACAGATGCTAACAACTGCACACACGTATCTGCGTGCTGCGAACACAGACACACGTCCCTGTGTGTAAGGGGCAGGGAAGGACAGACACACCTCCGCCAGACGCAGGTTCTCAGGCTTCACATGGACACTCTGAGATAGAGAGTCCAACACTTCGCTCGCACTGGAGTTCTCCTTGCTGACGCTCACCAGAAACTGTGGTGACAAGAGAAGAGAGTCCGTGGGGGAGGGAGGCCAGGGTCTAGGCCGTAGCCCGGAAGTACGGGCCAAGTTCTCACCTTGATGGGCTTGCTGTGGGGCTCCCGGGCGAAATAGAAGACAGGGAGAACCTTTTGCTTCTGGGGCAAGGGCACCGGCAGGTACAGGAATGGGTCAAAAGTGATGGAGACCTGCAAATGCACAGGTGCCACTGGGTGGCCACACAGGGAGTGGGGGGCAGGCTGCTGGTGCTCAAAGCGCCCGATCCAGGCCCGGGGACAGCTCTTGGGCCTCACCCCAGCCTCAGGCTGAGAAGGCTGGATGGACCAGGAGAACCGGAAGGAGAGAAAAATCCCTGTTTCTCACACTGGAGGCCTGCTCCACCAGGCCCCTCCCATGTGCCTTTCCAATTTTTCCCATGCCCACTCCATCTCAGGTCACCCAAAGAGCGCTTTCCCCTCAGTCAGGAAGCCCTCACAGCCTGATCTCTGCAGCCCACAGGGCCTCAGGCCTCCGCCAAGCTTCTCTGCCCAAATTGTGCCCTGCAGCACCTAAAGGTACCCATGCCTCTGAGCCCACTCTGAGTAGGCTAACCAGGACAAGCTAGGGAATGCCTTTCTTTCTAGGGAGGCTGTCACACCTTTGCACACACGGGGCACACCAGCTTCGACTTGTACTGGCCCTGAAACAGGTCCACGATGAAAGAGTCATTCCGCATCTTGTGCCGCTGCCAGGCTTCCTCAGCCACCACCTGAGGAGCAGAGTGCTGAGGGCCGAGGAGGTCTGGGGCCCGGATGGGCGGGACACAGGTGCGCCTCCGCCCCCAACTCTGACCTCATCAGGCCGCCCATCTGAGTCCACGGTCTCCGTGTAGGGCTTATTCTGAATGCGGTTCAAGTCCTCGTGCAGCCCATCCAGCAGGAAAGCCATGAACTCCTGGGCATCGTGCTGGGCGTAGCCTGTGAACTGGCTGGCCTTGCTTGCCACAATGGCCTGGATACAGGGGCAAGGTGTGAGCCCGGAGCCCCAGCACCCACCGTGCTCCCGGCTGGCTGGCCCTCCCCACCCTCTCCAGCCAAGGGGAGGAGGGGCCACAGATCACCTTCAACTTGGAGGGCTGGAAGGCATGGTGGGTGCCCTTCCACAGCGCCCGGAGCAGCACAGCAAAGCCGATGGCCAGACGCCCACCAGTCCCCAGTGGGTTGTTGTAGTTGATCTCAGCCTCAAAGGAGCGGTCTAGGGACAGCAGCCCAGCAGAAATGTGAGCGGGGGCAGGCGTCCCCTGTCCCCGGGCTCCAGGAGCTGCTCTCACCGTGGAAGAAGTCCCGCAGCTCCCGCGTGTTGGACAGAGACTGAATGACGCTGTTCATGAAGCAGGTGTTGCCTAGGTTGACGAGGCCCGTGAAGCCCGGCAGACACACCTTCTTCTCTTCCTCCTCCTCTTCCTCCACGCTGTCTCCACTCACCGGGCTGTGGGGCATTGGAGGCACCATACATGTGGGCTTGGGCTGTGGGAGCGAGAGAAGCATGAGAGAGCAGCCCTGAGCTCTCCAGCCTCCAGCCCCGGCCCTCTGCACCCCGAGATTCTCACCGACGCCAGGTGTGGCTCTGACTTTGGGGCTACATGCTCCATGGGGGTGCGGGCGGCCACCCCATCGAGGCCTGTGTCCTCAGATCGAGCCTTGGGTTTCTCCTTCTCCACGGCTCGGGCTTCCTCCTGGCCCGTCAAGGGATGGGGTGTACCTCCCGGTGGGGCTGAATCCAGGGGGGATGGACCGGTCGGCACGGCAACCTTTGCACCACCCACTGCACCTTAAAAAGGGGGAATGGGGGGCTGGTGGTTAGCAGCATGTGGCAGGGGGTGGGGGTCCGGGTCCCAAGGACCAGGCAATGAAGGGAGCTCGTGGGCAGACCTCGTGCAGCCGGGGCCTCCAGACCACCCCAGCGCTGGCTCTGCCGCTTGCGGAGGCAGATGTCGATGCGCGAGGCTGTGAAGCAGAAGGTGCACTGCTCGGGCTCGATCAGGTTCCTGCAGGGGAAGGCTGTGCTCAGGGCCTCCGGTGGCCAGACGGCCCAGGGACGTGGACTGCAGGGCAGCAGGACAGGCACAGGGCGGGGCTGGGCACCACCCACCTGAGCTTCACCTGCCAACGGAAGATGGTGTGGGGTCCGCAGCCCGGGTGCAGTCTCAGGAAGTTTCCGTCCCTGCAGGGGTAGGGCAGGAGAAAGAGCATGAGAAGCATTGCCCTGCTGAAGCACACTGTCTGCCCCGGGTCTTCCCACCCACCCACCTGGTCTGGAAGATAAGCGTGAAGTCCTGCTCACGGAAGAGCACTCGAGAGGTGTCCCTGCGGATTTCCTTCACATACACGTGCACCACCACTGAGTCCGGCCCCTTCTCATACGAGTCATTCTTGACAAATGCCAGGTTCACCGTGGACTCGGGCTCTATATTGAGACCACAGCTCAGTGCCACTCAGGACAAGTTCCTATTCTACTCCCTGCCCAGCCACTCCCCCACCCAGCAGCTCGAGCTCGGCCTGCCCAACCCCAGCCCCATCTTTACCATCCACCAAGGCCGCAGCATCTGCGGCCACTGCCATCTCCTCCTTGGAACAATCGTCCTTCTCGGCGTCTCTGCTTCGGGCCATGGTAGGGGACACTGGGTCGCTCCTGGGGGCTGCTGCCTTCTTTCCTGTCAAAAGTGCTAGATTCTCCTCTGAGCCCAGGAGGCAGGTCTGGGGGGTCAGTGGTGGTACACGGAGCTGTTCCTCAGCCTCAGCCTATTCATGGCGAGATCATGGGCAGGATCAGCCTCGGGTCTGGCGGGCGGCTCCCTCTCCACTGGAGTCCACACCCTTCCCCCTCACCTCCCAACCCCCAAGCAGGCACTCCACTCTCACCTGGGTGGCCGGCTCAGCCAGGAATTGGGGGGCATCACCCTGAGGCCCAGGGCCATCTCTGGCCCCTTCCCCCTCTGGCCCTCTGCGGAGATGCACGGCCCTCTTGGCGCTGGGCCCTGCCTGGGCCCCAGGACCAGCCCCAGCGCCTACCTCACCACGGCCCTGGGCCCGCTTCTGGTTGCGGGCCTCCTGCTTAGCCCGCCGGGGCTCAGGGCCTGGCTCCAGGGCAATGGGAGATGGCTCCTGCCCATTCTCCTGGCACCGCAACCCTGGCACCAACTCCTGGGTCCCTAGAGGTTTCTTCTGCCAGAGATATAGCAGTCAGGCTCTGTCAACTACACTGGGGATCCCTGCCTCTCCCCTCCCACCACTCTGGGACTTACCAGCAGAGAGGGCCACGTAAGCAGAGGCACCTTCTTGGGCAGTGACAGCTGCAGGAGGCCACCTTTGCGAGCCTGCACTTTGGTGCAAGAACTCTCTATCTCGGCATAGAAAACACCACCCCACTGCCGACCATCTGGCAACAGAGTGGAGGAGTCAGCTGGGGCAGGAGATATCAAGGGGCTCACATACACTGCTGGCCTCGGAGCAGAGGGACGTACCTGGGAGCCGCAGCACACAGTCCGTGTCTGTGAAAGCAGCATCAACTTCCTCCAGCCGCACGGGACCGGTTCCCACGCGCAGCTTGACAATCACCTCATCAGCACTCTGCCTCCAGTCGAGCCCTAAGTCTATACAGGGAGTAACCAAAAGATTGTGAGGGTCTCGGTGAGCTTCTGGTGAGTATCAGCAGGTCCCAGACACCAGCCCTACTGTAACTGCTCTAGACAAGGCGTATACCCCTACGGCGCCCACCACCCCTCTCCCACCAACCAAAGCAGTCCAGCATCCAAAAGCCCTATTCTTTACTCACCCTCTTTGGTCTGCTCCTCCCGAGAAGTGAATGCTGACCCTGACAACAAAGGAAAGAACAGGGAAACAAAGATGGACAGGCAGCCTCTGAGACTCGAACACCCCATCAAACACCATGTTGAGGACTTCAGTCAAGTACTACAAACTTCAAAGCTGATGCTGTACCCAGCCTGCCACTGATCCATCTCTCAGCATCAGACGAGGATGGAAGGAAGAACAAAGAGTCGTCTCCCAACCCCCCACGTGCACGCTCAATAGGAAGGGAGGAGGAGAAGGCCACAAAGGCTCCAGGAATGCCACTCCCACCTCTCCTAGGATCGCCGTCCTTGCTCTCCTGGTTTGCTCGATCCTTCTGCTTTTTCTTACTGGTTGCCTCCTCCAGTCCTGGGGGCCCTCTCCTTGGGCCTGTGGCGCTGGCCCCACCAGACATCTTGAGCCGCTTGGTCGACAGCCAGAGTGCCCCGGGGTCGGCAACGGCGTCTGGGTCAGGGCTACGACGCTTTCTTCCTGGCCCAGCTATCTTGGCAACTCTTTGTGGACAAATTCTCCAGCAAGGAACAGACAGCCTGATGAGAAGGGGACCAGTGATCACTACCAAGGGCCGGAGTTTGCTCCCTGGTTACACCCAGGGCTCGGCAGCCTAGGACATTTCTAACCCTCCGGGGCAGTGTCTCTCCGATACCTGAGGCAGTCCTGGCTACTCCTAAGGGGGAATAAATAATGAACGTAGGAGCAACCACTTCTGGCTGAGCCTCCTAGATGCTGCCACACAGACCCACAAAGAGAGAGCCTCATTGAGGAGGAGCCAGGGCAGGGCAGCCATGGCCTGGGACCAGGCTCCTTCATCAGTCTGGAGATGAGCCATGGCTCCAGCCCACAGGGCTGGCGCTCTGAGCAGGGTGCTCACTTTTCCTTCACTCTCACTGGCTGCTTAGTCACCACCCGAGAAGTAGGAGGTGGAGGAGGAAGCCAGGAAAGGAGGAGACAGACAATTAAACAGCAGGAGGACCAGGCCTTGTAGCTGAAAACAGGCCCAGCCCAGGTGCTACCACTGCCCAGGCACAGTCTTCAGGTTAAGGTGCCCCACCTGCCACATGACAGGTTCCACCCTTCTCTGAACCTGGTTCTATGCATTGCTTGCTTCTGTTTTCTTTTTTCCCTACGTCTGAAGAGATTCTGTTCTCCAGCTGCTGTCCTATGCTGAGGGGGTCTTGCAAAAGCTAAAGTGAAAAGGGTATTCAGATGTCACACTTCCCTTTCAGCAATATCCTCACCTCAAGGCGCCTTGAGGTAGAGACTGAAACAGACATTATCCCCTTCCTTCCCAGGTCCGCCTCCTCATCAGCTCTGAGCCAGAGACTTCTACCCAGTTTCCCATAGACCCACAAGGGGATTCTGGGCTATTTCTCCACCCAACATAAAGTTCTCAAAACTAAGATGAGGGTGGGGATGAAGAAGGCGTGTATTCAGGACCCCTGGCAGACCCCAGCACGGCCTGAGACAGTGGCAGGACAGATAGTGACCAGTCTGTGTTCCCCAGTGTGAGTGTGTGTGTGGGGATGAGTGGGGGGAAATGTCGGGGGCGGGAAGAGATTCTTCAATGGGTCAGATGTGGGACTGGTGGGCTGGATCTCCAATGACGACAGATCCAGAGTCGACGGATGGACACCCTCCGCCTCTCTGCTCCCAGGCCCCAGCTGAAGGTCGCGTCCCTCCCCTATCCTCTTGGGACGTTGAGGACGAAAAGGGGCTGCCTAGAGACCCAAGGTAGCCTAATCCGGCCTCGCCGGGTTACTGACCACAGACCAGCGCCCCAGCCGGGCTGCGACCCAGTTCCAGCCTCCGAACCCCGGGCCCACCACCACCTCCTCCAGGAAGCCGCCCTCACTCGCCGCCAGCCCTCTCGGAGACGGCCGGCCGGCCACAGGCTGAGTGTAACGGCCCCGCCTGCAGCAGTGGGCCCAGCAGGCCGCCGGACTCGAGGGGTGGAGACTGGACGGCCCGTGACCTTGAACCGGCCGCCCCGGGCCCGCGTTGCGGCCTCCCCGCTCCGGCGCGACAGGCGAGCAGCGGCCAGCCCCACTCACCGAGCGAGGCCGCCGCCGCCGCCGCCGCCGCCGCCGCCGCCGCCGCCGCCAGCCCTCTTCGGGCCTTGGCAACCCGCTCTCGGTTCCGGTTCCGGCGTCAGGTCGGTTCCGGTTCCGGCGCGCCCCTCCCCCGTCCCGGCGCCGCCGCTACCACCTCAGCTGCTTGTTTTGTTTCGACTTCCAGTTACGGCCGCGGGTGGCTGCACGCAGGGCCGGTGACGCACATCCGGCGGGAGCGGGCACGCGGCGCCGGGCAGCTCCGGGGGCGGGCCGAGCGGAGGGGGCGGGGCTCCGGTGCCTGGGCCTCGCTGGGGCCCGGCGGGTGGCCGCCTCTACAGACTCCTCCCAGAGACCCCGCCCTCCCCAAATCAGAGTCCAGACCACACCCGGGAATTCACACTGGTTTATTGAGGGGGGCCTTGCCAGGCTGAGGACTGTTCATGCACAGGCGATCATGCGTGCGGGGTGAGAGACCCGGGGTCGCCTCAGGCAGGGGTCACTGGCAGGTGTTGTAGATCTGGACCTGCAAGTTGATGGCCTGAAGCACACTGCGCATCCTGGCCTCCAGCCCGTCCAGCTGAGCCGCTTTGCCTTCCAGCGCCCGCTCGTTCTCCTCATAAGTGCCTTCCAGCTCTGGCAGAGACAGGTCTCAGATGAAGGATCCTTCTCCCAGAGAGCCCCACCTTCCTGGGGCCCTCCCACCCCCATCCTCACCTTGCAGCCGCTGCAGCTTGTCTTGAGCGGCCTGCAACAAGCCCCGAGCCTCGTCCCGCAGTTGCTCTGCCCGCGCCTGCGCAGCCAGCACACCCTGGGCCTTGCGCTCAGCCAGGGCCCTCACTGTCTGGTACTGGTCCCCCAGGGGGCCCTGCAGCAGCTGTGGATGTAGAGGCCGGGGGCTGGGTGGTGGCCCAGTGGAGGCCCAGCCTCTATCCCCAGCCTTTCCAGCTTGCTCTGCCTCAACCCACCTGTTCAGCTTCCCGGGCACGATCCTGGGCACTGCCAGCCGTTTCTTCGGCACTCGAGGCTGCCAGGCTATTCCCTGCTCGCTTCAGTTTCAGAGCCTCCAGGAGACCATCCAGTTGCTGAGCCCTCTCACCTGCAGAGCTCAGTGCCTGCTCGGCACCTGCCATCCTCTCCTGCACCTGCCGTGGGTGAGCCCAGGATTAAAGGGGTTTATGAGGTGTGCTCCTAACCTTGCCCCACTGGTGTCCAGGGAGGCCACACCTGGTGTAGGGTCTGCTCTGTGTCCTGTGTGTCAACCACTGCCCCCTGGATGGCACCCTGAGCAGCACCCTGTGCCCGCTGGGCCTCCTCCAGTGCGGCCTGGACTGTCTCTGCCTTCTGTTTCTCACCCTCAGCCCGGCTCCTGGGGAAGAGAGGGAGTCAGATCCTGCCAGTATCAGGATCAGGTGTCAAGGAGGGGGCGGCGGGAGTGTGGGAGGGTCCAACGTTGGGGATCAGACCGTGCCCGCCGTGCGTCGTTCAGGAGCTGCTCAGCCCGGCGCACGTCTCCCACAGTGCGCGCCAGGATCGTGTCCACATCTGCCAGGCTCCGGACCCTCTCTGCGATCTCACCCGCCAGCTGCTGGATCTGCTCAGGTGATGCTGGGATGGAGAGTTCTAGCACCCGGGTGGCCACCATCTCAATGCTATCAGGGTCAGCCCCCTCCTCTACGGGGACACAGGCAAGGGCTTAAGGTCAGAGCTCGGGCACAGGGACACGAGCTGGGGGTATGGACTCAGAGACCACACATGGGGTATGGATTTGCTAGCAGGCAAAAGGATGTAACCACAAGGACAGGACTCTACATGGGACACAGATTTGGGGCCGTGGACTTTGGGATGACATAAAGGCAGGGCTCGGGGTCCACACATCCCGAGTCCCTGCCCATTGGTGGTCACAAACACAGATGCCGTGTGGGCTCTGACTCAAGTATGAACACAGACACAGGGGAAACACCACGTGGCCTGGGCCACAGGGAGGCTCACGGCTGAGGAAGTCCTTCACATTCTGGATAAGTTGCCGCAGTTCCTGGTTGGCCTGCTCCACCTGGCCCCTGGACGCATTAGCCTTGTCCAGGGCTGCCTGGGCCCGCTGCTGGGCCTCGCCTGCCTGTCGACGGGTTTCAGCTACCTGGCTGAGGATGCCACCGCCTTCTGCCAATGCCCGCTGCAGCTCTGCCTGTGTGTGGCGGGCCCGACCCAGCGCCAGGTCCGCCATGGCTGCTGCCCCACTGCAGCTGAGGCCCCCACAGCGGGGCTGCCCCTCCTCGTCCCGGCAGCCGGCACCCCCGCAGGGGCTCGTAGCACAGGCCGCATCTCCTGGGGACCCACACACCTGCCAGGCACAGAACAAGTCAGGGCTGGGGGAAGGAACAGCCACACCCACATGTCCCACCCCACACTGAGCCTTACCAGTTCGTTGATGCCTGTCAGACTCAGGGCGTGGGTACGGGCAGAGAGCTCGCCCAGGGCCCGCTGGTTGGCCATGTGCCTGCGGTTGAAATCCTCCCTCCGGGCAGTCATCAGGGACTCTGTCCGTTGCCGAGTGTCTGCTGAGTTGCTCACAGGGCTGGGCACTGTCAGGGCTGACATGTTGGCACGGCGTTCTGCCTCGGCAGACAGGCTGTGGGCCTGGCGGATGCTGTCATAGGCACCTGAGTTGGGCAGAGGCGGGCAGTCAGCTGAAGATCCACCCTGATCCACCTGCCTCAGGGGTCACCAGCTCACCCAGGAAGTTTGAATGCTTGAGCAGGTCCAGATGCTGGTTAAGCTGCCGCAGCGTGAGATTAAGCGCAAGCCCGTCTCGCTCTAGACTGCTCAGTGCGTGGTTGGCGTTGAAATTATCATCCTGCACATCTGTAAGCTCAGCCTCCAGCCGGGTCAGGTGCTCCGTGGCCTCTCCGATTTCGCGCCTGTGTGAAGTGATACAGAATTCAGCCCTGGCACGCTGGGCCCCTGCCCCATCCCACCACTTATCCTCAGGCTCATCCACACCGCAGCTCCTCGGTGGCCTCCACGAGCTGTGCGGTGGAGGCAGCGGAGGCATTTCGGGCACCCACGATGCCCTGCACAGTGCCCAGCTTCTCCTGCAGGTGCCGGAACCTGCTCTCAAAGGCGCCCAGCACGCCCGTCTGCTGCAGCTCTTGCGTCCACTGCTCCAGGCGCCGTGTGCGGGCTGCCAGATCCTGCACCACGCGGTCCCAGTCCCCAAAGCACGCGTGGCAGGGATGGCAGGTGGGAAAGACTCCCGAGAAGCCTCGGGCACACTGGTCACAGCGCACGCCAGACACGCCAGGGCGGCAGCTGCAGTGGCCCGTGGAACGATGACACTGAGGTGTATCTATCCCACGAGGGTCACAGTCACAGGCTGTGGGCAAAGGACAGACCACAGGGTCAGGGCGCCAGTGGAGCATCCTGGGAAGCGCCCCCCATCTACTCTGGCCCCTCTAGCCCCCTCACCTCGGCACTGCAACCCAGGGTCTCCCCAGTGGAGCTCCTGGCACTCAGAACAGGTCCGCCCACCGAAACCAGCACGGCAGTGGCACTGTCCTGTGAACTAGAGTGGGAACAGGCAGAGGTCAATCGGGCAGAGCCCTTGAGACCGGAGGCAGGCAGCTGGCCCCGCCCACCCAGGGATCCTCAGGAAGTGCCCTACCTCGTTGCAGGTGGGGCCTCTGGCTCGGCTTGGGTGGCAGGCACAGGGCTGGCAGCCACGGCCACTCGTGAGGTTCCAGAAGTTGGGGGCACAGCGGTCACAGCTCAGGCCCTGGACATTGGGGAGGCATGGGCACTGCCCACTGCCTGGGTCACAATTGCAGCGGTCAGTGGACGGGCACTGCCGGGGATCTGTGCCCAGCAGGTTGCAGGTACAGCCTGTGCCAGCCGAGATGGGGACACCAGTCAAGGGGTGTGCACCAGTCAAGGGGAGCCCCTCCCAGTGGTCCCCTCCCATCCCCACACTCACGGTGACAGCTCTGTCGGGCAGCCTGCCCATGGAAGCCAGGCTTGCAGTGGGCACAGCGTGGCCCCTCCGTGTGGTGTAAGCAGCGCAGGCATTGCCCCGAGCGGGGGTCACAGGCATCCGGGTCCGTGGGGTCAATGTTCCCACTGCACTCACATGGTTGGCACCCGCCGCCTGGCCTTGATGGGTCCCCAAAGTGCCCGGGGGCACAAGCTTCGCATCGCAGCCCTGCCCACGGTTGGGGGGGCAGGCGTGAGTGCTCAGCCCAGCTGCTCCACCCTGGTCCCACGCCTGCACCTCCCCACTCACCTGTGTAGCCTGCCCGGCAGTGGCACACGACCTGCTGCGAGTACCCATCCCTGTGGCAGGAAGTAGCGAAGTGCCGCCGGCTCCCGGGCCCTTCGGGGCAGGGGCAGGGCCGGCACTGGCCCCCGTAGGGCAGCCGGGGGTCCCCATGGAAGCCAGCAATGCACCTGCAGGGAGGAGAAGGAAACGCTACATCCTCCCTGAGCGGCGTGCCTACCCACCCGCTCGTCCACGGCTGCTCCAGGCTCACCTTTCACAGTGCTCACCCCCAGTGTGGTCCCGGCAGCCGAGGCAAGCGCCAGTGTGGGGGTCGCACTCATCTGCGTGCCCGTGGCAGACACAGGGCCGGCAGCTCGGGAACCCCCACTGGCCCCGTTGGCAGCGGTCGCAGCGAAGCCCAAATGCACCAGCTCGGCAGGGGCACTGCCCACTGGTGGCATCACACAGGCCGCTGAGCGCCCCCTCAGGGCTGCACTGGCAGGCTGGGGGCAAGGCGGAGATTGAGCCAGGGAGGGGCCTTGAGGGGAAGCTGGGTGAAGTCAGAGTGGAAGGTCAGGGGATGGAAGAGAAGGTCAAGTGATCAGGGCTGAGGATGTGGGGTCTGAAGCCAGAATGAGATGGAAGAAGTAGCGCCAGAAAAAGGAGGAAGAACAGTAGTGGGGCAGGGGGCAGACAATTGGAGGGATGAGGCCGGTGAATACCTTGACAACCCATGGGGCCAAAGCCATAGTAGCCAGGGGCACAGAGGTCGCAGCGGCGCCCAACCACTGCAGGTTTGCACTGACACTGACCGCCGTGCAGGTCGCACTCGGAGCTCAGAGAGCCCTGGGGGTCACACTGACAGGCTGTGGGGAGAGGGGACGGGGCGGGTCAGGCTGAGCCCCACACCTCCGCCCCGCCAGCCACACCACGCACACTCACGCAGGGCTCCACTGTAGAGCAGCGTGGACAGGCTGATGAGGAGGGGGGCACAGGCCTCGGAAGGAAGGGGCTTGCTGGGCATCACACCCTCCTCGTGGCAGCGGTAGCGTTCAAAGGTGGCCCGGCGCTCCAGAGAGGCTGCGTCACCCCCACTAAACATCTCCAGCCCCAGGACACGCGGCAGCAGCACCAGCTTGAGAGGTGAGCAAGGAAGAGGGAGGTTCAGAGCCTGGACCACGTGGAACTACCAGGACACTAAGTTTGGTTCCCCTCCAGACCTGCCTGTTCCATCCCCAGCCCCATCTATCTGGCTACCACAACAGGACCCGGCCCATAGCCCCCACCATCTTGGCAGGTATGAGAAGAGGGAGGTGTTCACCGAGTCAATGAGTAGGCTGGGTCCGGAATAGGGGGCCTCAGGCTGGGCACTTCCTCCTGTTCGCACCAGCTTGAGATGTAGCTTGTAGGAGATGCCAGGCTCCAGGCAGACAGGTCTGGGAAACACCATGTGCCTGGAGTAGGGGAGGGCAGGTATGGGGGTCACCCAGGGTTCCCGTATGCATCATCTTGGGCCTCCCCACGCCACACCCAGCAACCAAACCACTGGCCAAGAAACAGACTGTGCTGGGCCACAGACAGCTAACAGCCAGGCAGAGAATCTGTATAGAAGATTCCCATAAACGTGCCTTCACTGGGATCATTGCTTGTGCTGAAAATACTCCATGTGGCCTTGCAATCCCACAGCATTTCCCTGACACAAATAATCAGTTCAGTTCAGTCGCTCAGTTGTGCCCAACTCTATGTGACCCCAAGGACTGCAGCATGCCAGGCTTCCCTGTCCATCACCAACTCCCAGAGCTTGCTCAAATTCATGTCCATCGAGTCGGTGATGCCATCCAACCATCTCATCCTGTTGTCCCCTTCTCCTCCCGCCTTCAATCTTTCCCAGAATCAACGTTTTTTTCTGAGTCAGCTCTTCACATCAGGTGGCCAAAGTGTTGGAGTTTCAGCTTCAGCATGAGTCCTTAATGCTTTCCAGTTTTCCCCCCATGTCCTTTTTACGCTTCCTCCAACCTCCACCTCTAGCCTTCAACCATGGCTCCTCTTCACCGAGACTGCATCACCTCCCCCTGCCCCAGATCATTCCCAGCAGCTTCTAAACCCACCCTAGGGTTCTTCTTCGATCCTCCCTGAAAAAATCTTTACTCAAGATTCAAGTCACTCTCAGCTGCTGCTCTGTCTTTGTTCTCCTGCCCAACACAGCCCTAAAATGTAACCGTAGTCACTGCGTCCACTCTCTAAGCCTCCCACTCCCGGGGAGCTTGTGCCCCAACACGCCATGCAGTCGGCCTGTCCCAAGGTCACCGGTGACCTCCCTGTAGTCAAACCCAGTGGCTACTTCTCTATTCTTATCTGCTGAGGCGTCCAGCAGCATGCAGTGAGAACAGTACGCCTTCCTTCCTCAGACACTCTTCTCAGCTTCTGGGACCTTGTCCAGACTCCTGACTTCTCCCCACCCCCCAGCTGCTCCCTCTCTACTGGGTTCTAACACTAGAGCACCCCAAAGCTTGGCTCTGCTCCTCCTTCCTTTTTCTGGTCATTTAATTGAGAACCACCTCTTTATGGACAAGTCTTACATCTCCAACGTGAGCCCTCCAGTAATTCTAGACACATAAATCCAACCACCCCTGGCCTCGTCCCCTCATGTCTCAGCATCTCAGAAGTGCTGCCCGCTAGGTCTCCATCTCAGAAAAGAGCCCATGCCATCCAGACGTCCAAGCCCCAAGCCCTGGAGTCACTTTTCCACATTTTCTCCCTTTCCTACATGTCTAAGCTGTCAGCTCTGCCACCAGAACCCTATGAAAACTTCCTCTCCTGGCCGCCTCAACTGCTACACCTGTGTTCAGCCTGCTGTCACTCGGCTAACTCAGTAACTTCCACCAGAGCGCCCACCTTCCACCTGGGCCCTTTAGGTCTATCCTCCACTGGGAAACTAGAGGAGTCTTTGTTAAATGTAAAGCTGGTAAAATGTCCATAGTGGGTACAGCCAGGCTCATTATGCTATTCTCTCTGCTTCTATGTATTTCTATTTTTACATGATAAAAAGTTTAAAAGAAAGTGATTTTTTAAAAAGAGATCCATGAAACAAATATGAACCCCCAATATAATAAAAACCTTAATCAGGCCAGTTACATCCCTGCTCAGAGCACGCTGACACCCTCCCAAGCCCCTACAGGCACCCCCCATCCTGACACTGAATGGGCTCCCCTCAATTCCTGCCTGGCCTCTGGAACTTGGGCCCCTGAAGGAGCAGGCCTGCTTCTCTCCACTTCCTTCCTCTGAGCCGCACCGTGCACAGCAGCACCGGCAAACAGCAGCCAGGAGGAGCAGGCACTCGAAGGAAAGGATGAATGAGCAGTGGGAGCGGAGGGCTGACCCACAGCCCGCGCCCCCCAACAGTGGTAGGTGCTCCCACTAGCATCCTCACCTGCTGCCTGGCCGCAGGGTCCCTGGGATGTGGTCGTCTTGGGGCAGCACGTGCCCACATGGGCTGTGGGCAGACACAGGCCCTGGACGCTGCACGGTCAGTTCCATCTCCACCCACTGCTCTGGCACCTGGGGGGGCACAGGATGATGGAGGAGGTGCTTCCACGTGCAGAGGGTGAGCTCTGGGTTAGGTGTCGCAGGATCTGACCTGGGGTTCCAAGCGCAGCAGCACGTCGTAGTCCATAGCTCTCGGTACAGAGGCCACCACGAACTCCAGCACCTGGCCTTCCCGCAGCCTAACAAAGCCGGGGCCGGTCCAAGATGGAGTGCCCCCAGGGGTCGCCAGACGCTCCACCACATCGAGCACCTGGGAGGCAATGCAGCCGGGGGTGGGGGGCTCTTCTGCCACAGCCTGTCCCCAGGCCCCAGCTCTCCAGTGGAGGTCCTGCTCAAGGCAGACACCCTCCCTCCACCAGGCGCCACCCATAACCTGGCCTCTCCATCCATAGTGCCAGCCATGCCCTGCCCCCAACAGTGTGCCCCCCTTTACCTGCCCCTGGGCTTCCTCAGCCTCCCAAGTTAGGTGGTCGAGGAAGGGCCGGAAGTAACCAGGCTGCACCTGCTCGCAGCGTCGACCCACCATGTGCTGGCGGCAGCGGCACTGACCTGTGGCCTCATTGCACCTGGGGAACACGTGGTTACTCCAGAGGACCCGCCATCCTGCCCAGGATCCTCTCCCCACTCCCCCAGGGCCCCTTAAACAGCACTCACTGGGGATCCAAGGCACCACCGATGTCACAGTCACACGGACGGCAGCCGAGCAGGTCGTGGCTTAGCCCCCAGTGGCCAGGCTGTGGGACAGGAGGTTGCTGAGGGCCCGAAACAGACTCCCCTCTCCGCCCAGCAGAGTCCGATGATGACTCTCAGCCTCTACACTCCTTAGGGAAAGCATGGGCCCCAGACTACTGGCTCCCACCCTTGGCCTCTCACCCAGGTTCAGGTCCTAAGCCCTCAGCACCCACCCAGGGTGGGGCATGGACACCACCCCCCAGCCCTGTCCTCTGAGGACAAGTGCAGAGCTCCGGCCCCCCTCCAGTCGCACCAGGCAGCGGTTGCAGCCCTGGCCAGTCACCAGACGCTTGCAGAAACAGGCTCCACTGTTGCGGTCACAAGGGGCGCCCCCCGGCACTGTGCCCCGTGGGTCACACTGACATCCTGCAGGGAAGGAGACATCAGCACTGTGGGGAGCTGGGGCAGTGCTCGTGTCCGGCTGGGTCAAGGATAAGAGGTGCAGGGTCAAGGTCAAGACTGGAATCAGGACAGGGGGCACATACGCTGGCAGCCCAGGGGGTTGCTGGCACTGAGTCCAAAGAAGCCGTCACGGCACTGCTGGCAGCGAGAGCCCACCACGTGTTCTTTGCAGCGACACTGGCCTGAGACCAGCCCCAGTGCAGGGTCATCGTGGGGATCACAGCGGCCCCCGTCTTGGGAACCCATGGGGTCACAGTCACAGGCTGGGGTCACAAAGAAGTGCAGGGTTACCCTAGGCCAATGAGCCCAGCACCAGTCAAGCCTCAAGCCCCACCCTAGATTCCCAGTCTGGTCCCTCCACCCCAAATCTCTGCAACTTGGCCATCGTCCGGCACATTCTCCGCTCCTAACCCGGGGACAACCTTCCTGCTCCAGGGTTCGGTTCCCGCCTTACAGCGGCACACAGCAGGGTCGCGCAGGTCCTTGGTCGGGTCCCGGTAGAAGAAGGGCCGGCAGAGCTCACACTGGCGCCCGGCTGTGTTGTGCTGACATCCATCACACACGCCTCCACTCACATTGCCAGATGCCAGGTATATGGCCATGTCGAAGTGACAACTGTGGGCGTGCCCATGGCACTCGCACTCTTGGGAGAGGGGAAGGAAGAGAGGGCAAAGGGACCGTGCCCTGAGAGGAAGGGACTTAGGGGTCCCCAGTGCCACCTTAGGTCCCTGCCACTGGCCAGAATTTGTGGGTGGGGGTTCGGCTTTCTACTGGGCCCCTCATCAGAGCAGGCTGTTGAGAAGGGTTGAAGGCATCCCCGGGGGCATCAAGGCCAGGATGAAAAGTGAAAGTGTTAGTTGCTCAGTCATGTCCGACTCTTTGCGACCCCGTGGACTGTAGCCCACCAGGCTTCCCTGCCCATGGAATTCTCCAGGCAAGAATACCAGAGTGGGTTGCCATTTCCTTCTGTAAGGGATCTTCCTGACCCAGGGTCAAACCCAGGTCTCCTGCATCGCAGGCAGTTTCTTTAACCATCTGAGCCACCAAGGAAGGCCCCTTCACAAATCTTTGCTTTTGGCTACACCTCATGGTTTGCAGGATCTTAGTTCCCTGACCAGGGATTGAACCCAGACCCTGGCAGTGAAAGCGCTGGGTCCTAACCACTGGGCCACCAGGGAATTCCTTCCTGATACCCTTCAGACACAATCTAGGTGTTAGGGACTTAACCAGCCAGCTCTAGGATGTACCCAGGGCACAGCCAGGCCACAGAGTTTTGGGGCAGTGGGGACTGGGGTCTCACTCACTCTTGCAGGCATGACTGTGGCGGTCTTCAGCCGGGTGCCAGGGCAAGTCGTGATAGAAATCCTGACACTGCTCACAGTTAAGGCCGCGAGTGTTGTGTTTGCAGACGCAGGCCCCATGAACCTAGGAGGGTGGGCAGGCAAGTGGTCAGCATGGCCCAGCCGGGCCCGCCCCTGCCCACAGCCCAGCTCCAGCCAGCTGAAGGCCCTCACCATGCCCTCAGCGTGGGCTGGTGCTCCCGGGGCGGGCGCACACTGTGAGGCGTGTCCGTAGCAGAAGCAGTTGCCACGCACCACCAGCTCGTAGAGGGCGTAATAGTACTTCTCACGGATCTCCCGCCGGGGGTCGAGCAGGTTGTCCCCAAGTGTGTGTAGCCGTGTCAGGTTCACCCGTAAGTTGGTGATCTTCAGCAGGTCTAAGCAGAGGGAAGAAGATTGGGAACCCACCGGCCCACACCCAACCGGGGGGCTGAAGCTGCCAAGGTCACCTTGGGAGACCTCCTGTCTCTAGCTGTATGAGCTAAACTGGACTTGGCACCTGCCCTAGTAAACACCCAAAATAGCTCCCGAGGCCCCAAATGGTCAGTAGCCGGACTCTGGGACTGTGCCAGGCTCAGAGAAGGGAGCACTCACTCTGGATCCGTGGGCTGTAGGGGTCTGGAATGGGGATGGCAGGGTCCAGCACCCGATAGATGACCTGGGAGGGCATGGAGGCATTACAGACACTGGACCTGTGTCCAAGCGCACGCCCACTGTGCCCTCTCTCTGCCCCAAGCCCAGAGGCCAGCCCTCACCTCGCCTTCAGTCGATGGCTCAATCTCTGAGTAGCGGGACTCACAGACAACATCGTCCCAGTGCCGTGGTGGGGCTAGCGGGACTCCAGGGAAGTCTGCCGCACAGTCATAAGAGAAATAGCGGTACACACGCCACGTGCGTCCAAAGTCAGCCGAGCGCTCCACCAGCATGGCAGCGGGGCGAAATGTCTGGGTGGGGAGCACGGCTCATCAGCGGGCACCAGGACCCAAGTCTAGCCCAGGCCTGTTAAGAACCCTGTCCAGCTGGGGCCTGCTCTCAAGCAGCTCATGGAGAGGTAAGGGTGACCAGAGAGAGCCAAGAAAGAGTTGGGAAGGAAAGCCACCCCGAGTGGGGAAGTCAGGAGCCCCAGGGAGACAGTGCCTGACCCAGCCTGGGATTGGGGCAGCGTGTACACAGGCCTGGAGGTGGGAGGCAACAGAAGCTGTGGGAGGTGAAAGGGCCTCCCATCTAACCAGGGCACAGCATATGAGTACAGAGAGGCTGGGCTGAAGATCTGGGACTCTGTTCATGGGCACTGGGGAGCCAAGCAGGGTGCTTCAAGCAGGCTCCCAGACATGCGGGCACCTTGAAGGTCATAATGAGGTGTGTGAAATGGAACTCAGCCTCCAAGTCCAGCTGGATGGTGACCACGGGGACACCTGGGGCAGGAGTCAGAGGTCAGGGCCTTGAGGCTACTTGGTGGGCAGCCCTGCTCCCCCCATACCCCACCCGCTGCCTCACCATTCTCTGACTGCCACCAGGCTGCCCGGCGCTGTGGTGCGAAGCTGGTAACTACATTCTGGATGCGATGGCTGTTTGGGTTGTCTCTGGCAGAGAAGGGGCGCCGGGAGTCACACAGAAAGCATTTCTTCTCATCCTGGGTCGGATCAGGGTCAGGGTCAATGTCTCAGCCACTGCTAGTCCATCCTGACCCGGCCCCCACCTGCACCCTAGTCCCACCTGCAGGTGACTGACGATGCAGTAGGGCTGCGGGCCGTGCAAACCACAGGTGGACGAGGCGGTCAGTCTGTCAGCGCGGCCCACCAGCAGGTCGCCTGTGGCAGGGTAGCAGCTTCCCCGCGAACAGCTTGGCACATCCGGGGCTGGGGCCTGGGCCAGGGCGGTGACCAGCACTGGGAACAGGGGGTCAGCTGGTTCTGCTACACTACCCCACCCCCCGCAGCCCCTGATCCAGCTACCCCAGGACACACCATCACATCCCATCCCCGCCAGGCCTTCACCAGGCCCTCTCACCGCTCAGCAGCAGGCCCAGCTGAAGCTGCCAGGGCCCAGGCTGTCCCGGCAGGTCCCTCCCTCGTCCCCCTGCTGCGACCCACTCCATCCTGAAGAGGAGAGGAAGAGGATGAGAGGGGATGAGAGGTGTGGGGCCCGTGCCCTCCTATCCCCTCCCTTGGGGTCCCATGTGGACTCTGCCTGTGTGGGTCCTTGGCCGATTCCCCGCTCGGTCCTCGGTCGGTCCAGCGGTCCCTCCACTAGCTCAGAGTCCAGCGACTTTGAGCAAAGTTGGGAAGTATGGCAGGAAGTAAAGTATGGAGTGGATCTCGGGCGGGAGCGCAGCATCATACAGAAAACCCCTACCTCTCTAGGAACTCACTCTAGAAACTAGACACAGACCGGCTCACCTGTAAACCTTTATTGTGCCCCCAGGCCCAAGTCTGCACAGAGCCAGGGGAACACTAGGGTTTGGGGTCCTAGGCCACTATAGTTCAGGGACACACCAAGTAGGGGTTGTGGCATAAGCCAGGGAGAGGAGTGTGATCTTGGGGACCTCAAGGGGCCCATGGAGACAAGCCCTTGTCCCAGTGTCATCGGTGCTTATGGGCGTTTCCATCAATTAGGCCTTTCAGTCCCAGGGCTCCAGCATCAGTGGGGCGGTGGAAAGGCACACTCGGGGTGCCACGCTCCCCTCTTCAGGGACTGTGAGAAGCTTTAGGACAGCCTGACCGGAAGGACAGGACAACATGAGGGTTTGGGAGAGGTGGAGAAAGGCCATCCCCTGTCCAGGGTCTCTGCCTCCCCCAGTCACTACAACAAATAGGCATGAGAGGAACTGTTTCCTGGTATGAAAAAGGGAGCTGGGCACCGACAGCAGACCAGAGCGGTAGCGAGTGAATCCAGATCTTCTGGCTATCCATCCACTCCGGACGTTCCGGCCTGCCGGGAGCGCCCGGATCCGGGCTTGGAATGCGCGCTGCCGGAGCGCGTGCCCCACCCAGGCCCCTGGGACCTCGGCTGGGACCAGACTCTGGGGTCTGTAGGGCCCTGTCCGGACGACTTTGAGCTTGCTACATCCGCGCCTACTGTCTGGAGTCAGGTGGAGAGTACCCTGGAGCGCCAGGCTCAGGGAAAAAAGCTGGGGTTCTTTAGGGGAAACATCAAGGTTCACCAGTTATCTGGAGTGGGGTCACCAGACACCAGGGGGGTCACGTGGTCAATCTAAGGGGCTCAGGGATACTAGAGGGCACTCAGAATTATGGATCACTCAGAGATAAGGCTCTATCAGGATCTTAGGGGGCACTAGATGGCCTCAGGGAGTTGTATGTGACCCTTCCTATTTGTCAAGGTCAGAGGACCACTAAACAACATGCTGTCACATGGATCACTCAGGGTCAGCAGGCACTCTGGTGTCTCTGGGCTCTCAAGGTCAAGGGATTCCTGGGTCACTGTGGGGTCACTCGGAGTCAGACCGAAGTCAGCAGGTGGCTTATGCCCTGGCCCACAGCCGCATGTGGCCCAGGAGCTCTGCTGCCCGCTGCTCGAGGGCCCACAGGGTGGCCAATTTCTTGCCCAGTGCCTCCTCGTTCTGAGCCAGGCGGCGTTCCAACCCTGGGGATTAAGGTCATCTGAGCCAGGCTCTGACCTCTGGCCCTAATCTCTGACCCTGGTCCTCATCTCCATCAAGACCCTGACTCTGATCCCAGCCCTAAATAAGCTCTAACACTAATCAACATTTGACCCCTCTGTTCTGGACTTTGACCCCAGCCTGATCCCCATATGAATATGGACCCAACCTGGATCCAGCCCTGACCCTCCTACACCATCCCTCTAACTCTGACCCTGACCACTCCCCATACCTACCCACCATGGCCCAGCCACATACCCTCCAGTCTTCTCCAGCTGTTCTGTACCAGCGTCAGCAGCTCTCGGGCCTCAGCTCGCGCCCGGTGTGCCCGCTTTCCTGCATCCTGCACCGTGGCCACAAGGCTCTCCGTGCCCTCCTGCAACTCCATTGCACCCAGCTGGGCCACCTGCAGCTCCTAGGGCAGGGCTGGCTCTGAACGCCCACCCACCTGGACCCTACAATCCCAAACACACTGGCCCATGAAGTTCCCGGGGAGAAGGGAGGCTTTAGAACGGAGACCCTGCCTCAGCCCAGTGTAGCCCAGTCCCACCTAAACTCCAATTCATGCTACTGCACAGGGGTCCCTGAGACCCTCAAGTCCACTTTTCCCATCTTACCTGGCCCAGGCTCCCGGCCACGCCCAGGGCATGCATGGCTTGCTCTTCTGCCTCCCAGGCCTGCCGCTGAGTCAGGGCCAAACAGGTCCTGAGAGCCGCAGGTCCACCGGACAGATGTCCCAGGACTGGCATCACATCCCCTGCCAGTGCAACCTGGGCCAGGTGGCTGGCCACCTGGGGCGGAGATCGGGGTCACAAAGAGGTCACAGCGGGGCAGGGTATTTAACCTTGTGTTACCAGAATAGGTCAAGGATCTCAGGGGAAGAATAGAGATAGCAGCCTCTGAACAAGAGGTGTGAGGGAGCTGAAGGGAATGGGGAGCGGAGCGCAGATCACCTCCTGTACACTGGCCTCCAGACCCCGAAGTCTCTGTTTCACCACCTGCAGCCCTTGCTCTGCAGCCCTTGCATGAGTTCCCGCCTCAGCCAGCACTGCCTCCAAATCCAACGCTTGGTGCAGAGCCCTGGCTGTACCCGCCCTGAAGGATGCAGGCAATCAGTCCGGCATTCCCTTCCTCCCCACCCTCTGACCTCTACAACCAGCCTCCTGGCCCTTCACCTGGTCTGCTGTGCCTGATGGAGGACACCTTCAGCTTTGGGCAGCTCCTGACCCACAGCATCTGGTGCAAGGAGGGCACCCTGGATCTGATCCAGCCGGAAGGCGAGGCCCGCTGCCCCATCTTGGGGAACGGGCACCACCAGCCCACGCGATGCCACCAGCTCTATGCTCACAGCATCCGAACCTTCAGCTGTGGGGATGGAGGTAGGGATCCTGGATGTGAACTCTGATCCCTGACTTAACGAGCCTTGACCCTAACCTCTCACTGCCTCTGATATGACTACACTGTATGCTAGAGGCTGTGTGCATGCTCAGTCATGTCCAATTCTTTGTGACCCCATGGACTGGAGCCCGCCAGGCTCCTCTGTCCATGGGATTATCCAGGCAAGAATACTGGAATGGGTTGCCATTTCCTCCTCCAGGGGATCTTCCCAACCCAGGGACTGAACCCATGTCTCCTGCACTGGCAGGTGAATCCTTTACCACTGAGCCCTCTGGGAAGCTCATGCTAGAGGCTTCCAAGAGTGACTTGTTACATTTTCAGGAATTATATTAAACACTTGTTAAATAATGTGTGTGTGTGTATGTTCAGTCACTCAGTCGTGTCCAACTCTTTGTGATCCCTATGGACTGTAGCCCACCAGGCTCCTCTGTCCAGGGGATTCCCCAGGCAAGAATACTGGAGTGGGTTGCCATTTCCTCCTCCAGTTGTTAAATAATAGGTAGGTTGATATCAGTCATGATGGGAATTACTCATACCATGGAAATTGACAAACATTACAAATCAAGTCCTCCTGACTCCTAGGTCTAGCCTGTTCAACATTCGCTAGCACACTAATGCTCCCCCTGGACCCCTGGTCAGCCCTGACAAGTCTCCCTCATTCTAGGAGTACCCTAGCAGGGTCCTGGAGACCACCTGCCCCTGCCCTCAGCAGTGAACAGACATATAACAAGCAGACATGTACCCAAGAGGAAATGCTGGATGGCCTGCACAGTTGCCCGCACACGAGACACGGTGGCCACGCCCCAGGGCCCCCTTGCACGCCGCCACGCCTCCCAGGCCTGGGTTCCTGCGGAGCTTGCCGTGGCCTGGGTCTGCCGTAGCTGGTAGGGGTGGGCCATATGTGGAATGCGTCTCTTGTGAGCCCCTGGCCAAGCCATAGTACCCTGTGACTCCCCCAGGCCCCCCTCCACAGACCCCACGGCTCTGTACCAGATTCTGGCACTGCTCCAAGGTGATGACTGCTATGTCCAGGCTACGGGAGGAGTTACGGGAGGCAATGAGAGCCCACTGGGAGGTAAGCAGGGTCCCAGGGTAAGAGGGAACACCCGAGGGCACAGGAACACGGGCCAGCCCGGGTCCCCGACCCCTGCATCCCTGCCAACAAGATCGGGGTCCCAGTGAGGAATTTGTGTCCTGGATCTTGAATGGCCCTACATTCAGTTTAGTCCCAGGAGAGTCCTCTCCTTGGCAAAACCTCCCCCAGTGACCCATATTTCCACCCACCACTCCAGCTTTGTCTACCAGTCCCAGAAGCCGAGGGCTCAACCTCTGGACCCTGTCGACCAGCCCCTTCAATTTCAGCCGCAACACAGCTGGCCCTCTGGGCCGGCCCGTTGCCCACAGTAACTGCTCTGTCCACTGCCGGGCTTTCTGGGCCTGTCCCAGGAGGCTGTCTGGTCCTCCAAGTGTGGCCACGACCTGGACTGTACGCAGGGCCTCTTGAGAAAGCAGGGCAGCTGAGGAGACCTGGGCCTTGGCATCTGTAGGGGGTGGGAACGACAAAAGGGGGGCTCAGGGCTCCACTGGCTGAGGTGGGGTCCGTCAGCCTCCTGGGCCCCCAGATACATAAGCAAAGGCACCTACTCCCTTCCTCCTGGCCCAGCCTTGCTCCCACCCTCACCTGTGGCCCATCTACCTTGGCCTTACCTCGGGCTCCCGTGGCCTTCCTGGGCCAGGCCAGGCCCTTGACACAGTCTAACTCCCGGGATAATTCTTCCAGATGTTCACACTGTCCCCTAACCCATGACTCTCTCTCTGCCACCACCTGGGCTGTGACCCACAGTGTCTGGGCCAATGTGGTTCTTTCTGTCCTGTGGGAAGATGGACTATCAGCCTGGCCAGAGATGCCCTTTTCCCCCTGTCTCCGCACTCCAGAGGACTCACCTCACTCCCAAACCCAGGACTCAGATAGCCAGGCAGAGACCACCTGAGTCCCTGACCCTGGGAGGCCAGCTGGAGCCCTCCTCCCTAATGACCCCAGACCCCTTGCCTGAGTCCGGTGATCCACTCTGTAAGTTGTTGCAGGGGCCCTCCAGTGGGGGAAGGTGATTCCAGGAGTGTCTGGGCCTGTTGGAGTTTACCCTCCAGGGCCTGCAGCTGTCCTCCCCGGCGCCCAGCACCCCCGCCAGGCATGCCCTGGCGCAGGGCGGCCACCTCGTGGGCCACGGTGTCCAGATGCAGCTGGAGGGGAGCCAGGCGTTGGTCCCAGGAGGCGAAGCAGGGAGGGCAGGACGTGCAGTGCGGGAAGCCACCTATGGAGCCACGGGCACACGCCTGGCACCTCGGCCCTGAGATGCCCTCTCGGCAGCGGCAGGCGCCTGTGTGTGGGTCACAGCTGGGCGAGATGGAGCCCTGCGGGTCACAGGCACAGGCTGTGCCGAGAGACAGGGTCAGGGCAGGGAGCAGGTGGCGCTCACCCCAGCCCCACCCCCACCAAGCCTGGAAGAGGAAAATCGCCCTATGTGAGCGTGGTGGTCTCTCCTAAGCCACTGCTCGGACAGCCAGGGGTATTGGCATCTACCCTGGCCAGAGGGGCCATCCCAAGTGGCCGCCTTTGGGCAGGAAGACAGCCTGGGGCTCCAGGGGCTCTGCAGCCCAGGCTGGGGTCAGCTCAGGTCAAGACTGGCAGGTGTGGTCAGGAGAGAACCACCCAGCATGACAGACCCACAGACCCACCTGACATGGCCTTGCCTAACTCCTTCCCTGTAGCTGTTTTCACGACTATTACTTTAAGTTTTGGAGGAAACAGCCATGAACACGTTGTGCACTCCCTCAGGTCAAGCCCAAGGTTCCCCTGCTCCCGTCACCCCACCCCAAGGGCCCTGTCAGGACGGCCTCACCCCTGGTGGTGGTAAAGCGTGTGAACCAGCGTGCCCCGCTCACCTCTGCACTCCCGCTCCGGGTCACCCCAGTACCCATCCCGACACCGGGAGCACGTGCGGCCCCCAAATCCTGCCCGGCAGGGGCACTGACCCGTGACCTGAGGGAAAAGAGTGTGGCCAGGCAGGGAAACAACGAGGGAGGGAGAAGGGCAAGAGGGCCCAGAGCAGCACACTGGTGCCGCCCCTCAGCCCTGTCCCAGCCTGGCAGTACCCACACCTGTGCTTGGCGGCAGGCTCCTCCTCTTCTTCTGCCTCTGGTCTGCACCCCAGGCCAGCCCCCACTTTCCCACCGTCCCCCGACGGGCCCTCTGGGTTCTCAGCTCCTGACAGGCCCCTGTGTGTCCTGAGTCGAGCGCCCCGCTGTCTCCATGCCCTCTGACTCCCTGACTCCCACCCTGTCCACACCAGGGACCCAAGAGCACACTTCAGACCTCGTCTCCTTCAAGCACCAAATGAATGGGGTTGGACCCGTGTGATCTCAGGTTTGCTCACAGCTCACGTCGCATGGCATGAGAGCACAGATACACAGCTGTTCACAGCCCTGCACACCTCTGCTGGTGGTCACATTAACATTCGCACCGGCCCTAAGTCACACCGTTTCACAGGCACAGACATGCACTCACACCCAGCCATGGCTACGTGCTACGCGCAACACGGGCTGACTCACTGGGTGACACCCCAGCTGCAAAGTGTGTCGGGCGTGGCAGCTGCAGGGCTCACAGCCCCGGGGCCCCCCAAGGTTCCAGAAGAGGGGGGCACAGCGGCTACAGTCCCGCCCCAGTGTGTGGGGGCGGCAAGGGCACTGCCCGCTGACCGGGTCACAGAAGCAGGCTTCAGCCTCAGGTGGGCACCTCACAGGGCTGGTGCCCCGGGGGTCACAGCTGCAGCCTGGGGACAGGAAGGGCTTGACAGGGGCTGAGGAACGCGAATCCACCCCTCCCCCACCTCGGGACGCCCTCACCCACCCCACCCACACACTCACGCCGGCAGCCCCCTGGGCGCAGGGCACTGCCGTGGAAGCCAGGCTGGCAGTGGGCACAGCCAGCACCGTGGCTGTGGTGCAGGCAGCGCTGGCAACGTCCACTGTGGGGGTCGCAGGCAGCTGGGTCACGGGGATCAATATTGTTGTTGCACTGGCAGGGCCGGCAGGGACTCCTTCTGGAGTCATCTCCAGGCCAGGGGTGCCCGAAGTAGCCGGGGGAGCAGCGGTCACAGCGGGGGCCTGGAGTGGATCGAAGTGAGAGGTGGGTATTTTAGGCATCTTCCTATACCTTCGGGGCCTCTGAGTCCCACTTAACCAGCCAAAAAGTCTGCCATCAGCCAGGAGGGCAGAGGATAGGATAGACATCTGTAGGCGCTGGGAACGACAAAGGGGGGCTCAGGGCTCCACTGGCTGAGGTGGGGTCCGTCAGCCTCCTGGCCCCCAGATACATAAGCAAAGGCACCTACTCCCTTCCTCCTGGCCCAGCCTTGCCCCCACCCTCACCTGTGGCCCATCTACCTTGGCCTTACCTTGGGCTCCTGTGGCCTTCCTGGGCCAGGCCAGGCCCTTGACACAGTCTAACTCCCGGGATAATTCTTCCAGACGTTCACACTGTCCCCTAACCCATGACTCTCTCTCTGCCACAACCTGGGCTGTGACCTACAGTGTGACCCAGGGTAGATGCCAACCTTGTGGCCCATCTTCTTGGCCTACAAGTTTCACGCCTCTAATTCATTAAGAATGGGAACTCCCGGGACTTCCCAGGTGGTCCAATGGTAAAGGATTCACCTTCCAATGCAGGGGACGTGGGTTCAATCCCTGATCTGGGAACTAAGATTCTATATGTCCCAAGGCAATTAAGCTCACGCGCTACAACTAGAAAAGCCTTCGCTGCACCTACTGAGCCTGTGCATCATGACAAAGACCCAGCACAGCCAGAAAAGAAGAATGGGAACTCCTTGAAAAGAGGATCCCAGCCTGTAGCTCAAACACACAGGCGGCACTGGCAGAGATTTGCTCTGTGGACCTAACAGGACTGTGAACAAGTGAGCGGGGCCGTGGGTTGGTCACTGCCAACCGTGCCTCACCTGCATAGCCAGGGGCACAGAGGCACAGGACACGTCCACTGCTGCTGTCCACATGGCAGGAGGTCCCATGATAGAGGCCTGAGCCAGGGTGCCCAGGACAGGGGCAGGGCTGGCACCGCTGGCCTGAGCCCAGGGTGGGGTCTCCATAGTAGCCGTCCAAGCACCTGGGGGCAGTGGCACATGGAGCGGGGCCTAGCCCCTCATCCTGACCCCTCCCCAACCCTTCCAGGGCAGCCTCACCTCTCACAGTGCCGGCCTGTGGTGGCTCCATGGCAGTCCTGGCAGACGCCTGTGAGTGGGTGGCACGACTCGGCGTGTCCATTGCAGGCACAGGGCTGGCAGCGTGGGAAGCCCCACCGGCCAGAGAGGCAGCGGTCACAGCGGCGACCAGCGCGGCCTGCCCGACACGTGCACTGCCCGCTCGTAGGGTTACAGACGGCCTGGCAGCACCCTCGGGGTGGCAGCGGCACTCTGGGGAGTGACAAGGCGATCAAGCCACGTAGAGAAATGACATGCTGTCCCAGACCCCACACCCACGGGCCCTGAAGGCTCACCATGGCACCCGGTGGGCCTGAGGCCAAATGTCCCAGGCAGGCAGCGGTCACAGGTACGACCCGTGATGTTAGGGCGGCAGGGGCACTGCCCCCCCAGTGGGGCACACTCGGTGCTCAGTGAACCCTGCAGGTGGCACTCACACGCTGCCAGGAGAAATGGCAAGATCAGACGAACTCTGCGGGGCCCGCTGCAAGCCTCATCCTCCAGTCCCCTCCAGCCATGGCCACACGCTCACCGAGGCCACCTCCATGGAGCAGGGCTGAGATGCTGCAGGAGAGGCGGGCGCAGGCCTCAGGCATGCTTCGGGATGGGCTCACCCTCGCTGTCTCCAGGCAGCCTGCCTTGTGGAGCTCCTGCAAGCGCCCCGGGGCCCCAGGGTCCACGGACCTCAGTCCAGGCAACTCACCAACCCGTGGCAGGAGCACGACCGAGTAAGAGGGTAGAGGGTGGAGGGCAGGGGGCAGTAAGCCCCATCCCACTCACACCTGAGCTGGAATTTCCATCTGTACACACGTTGGCCTTCACAGCCCCTTCCTGCCGCTTTCCTGTTTCTCTGTTGAGTCTTTTTCTCTTTCCTCTCCAGTGGCCCCAGGGATTCCCTGGTGGCTGAGACAGCAAAGAATCTGCCTACAATGCAGGTGATTGGGGTTCGATCCCTGGGTCAAGATCTCCTGGAGTAGGGAACGGCTACCCACTCCAGTATTCTTGCCTGGAGAATTCCATGGGGTCGCAGAGTTGAATATGACTGAAACTCACACACACATCAGTGGCCCCAAACCAATCTAGGCAATGGCACCCTCGCTCCGAATCACTGCAGCAGCCACCCTCTAACAATGTCTTCCCTGCTCCAATCCCTTCCAGGGCTCCCACTTCCCCAGGACAAGCCCCTCCTCTGGCCCACATGGTGCTGTGAGGCCTGGTGCCTGCCTGGCTCACCTTCAACCCTTGGCACAGGCGCTCCCCCCGCCTGGATCCTCCTCCCTCCCTCTCTCCACCTACCTCAGTCCTGTCGGTGCAACTCTAGCCCTCTATGACTCCCTGTCCCTGGGCCCGCTGCACCCACACTGTCCTGCTATAATTTGTGTCTCCCCCAGATGCAGTGGGGAGCCCCTAGGATCTCACTGAATCCAGGAGGATAGTGCCTCCCTCGGGTCTCCGCCCCTCCTTGGTCCGCCACAGCCGCAGGGTCAAGGAGTAGCGTGTTCCAGGTTCAAAGCAGAACGGTCTGGAAAGAACCACGGCTCTGCAGGGACCAGGGAGATGAGTAAGGGTGGGCTGAGGAGGTCATGACCATGCAGTTCAGGAACGCTCCATTTCCACTGTGCAGACATGGGGTCAGGTGTTTCATCATACAAGCAGTGAAGAAAGATCAAGATGGAACTAAACCCTGCCCTGCCTTACATTAGGCCCCTGTTTTGAATGTTCTATGACGTGTTAGCTTCAGTGGCTAACACGTCATAGAACATGGTGGCTCAGTGGTAAAGAACCTGCATTGGCAGGCGACCCCTGGACTGGGAAGATCTTCTGGAGGAGGGCACAGCAACCCACTCCAGTATTCTTGCCTGGAGAATTCCATGGACAGAGGAACCTGGCGGGCTACAGTCTATGGGGTTGCAGATGAGTTGGACACGATTTATCAACTAAACACGTAACATGTTGGGCGTTTCCCACTTTGTTTGGGTATTGCTTCAAATATGTTGGTTACATAATAGGGTCTTGGTCTGGGGGTCACAGGGTTCAGCCTACCTGTGCACATGGGTCAAGGTCGCCTGGAACAGCTGCTCTGAGGGCAGCGGATGGGCACAGCGGGTACTGCGGGGCTGCGACTGGGCACGGACCCAGACTAATGCCTGCCACACTTCAGGTACCTAGGATCAGGAGCCAGCAGTCAAGGAGCTGCCCCGACCCACCACCTGGCACCACCCACCCACCTGCCTGGCAACCATGCCACTGACCTGGGTCTCATAGCGTAGGATGATGTCATAGTCCAGGGCGCGAGGCACTGTGGGTGCCAGCAGAGAGAGGCCAGCTCCATCCACCACACGTGCGAAGTCTGAGCCCCTCCCCAGTGCAAAGCCAGCTCCCTGATGCAGGGGCGGGGGCTTCCCTGGGGTCTGGATGTGAGACACAGACTCCTAGGCCCAGACCATTCCAGGACCGAGAACACTCAGGATTCAGGTTCCCATTCCTCTAAGATCCCAGTGACCCACAGCCCCAGGGCTTGGGCCCCTCCCTACTAAGACCTAGTGACCTATGACCCAACCCTGCCCCTCGGAGTCCTTACCCTGGGCAGCTGGTGGCTGTACTGGGCTTGCCTGGCACGTTGGAGGGCACAGCGAGGGTCATGCTGTCTCCAAAGTCGGGGCCCGAGCCAACCAGAGGTCCCTGGGGCTGGTGTACAGTAGCGGGGAGCAGGCCAGGGGGCTCCCTGGGGGCAAATCAAATGTCAGTGTCCTCCCATACTGTCCTGGCTGGGGATTTTATTTTATTTTTTTTGGTCACAGCTTACAACTTGTGGAATCTTACTTCCCCGAGCAGAGATTGAACCCACGACCCTCAGCAGTGAGAGCTCAAAGTTCTAACCACTGGACCACCAGGGAAAACCTGTTGTGGGAATATGGACTCTGTTCAAGTCACCAAACTTCCAACCATGCTGATTCCACCCCTACCTGGACCTGCCTCACTTTCCTAACCCTGTCCAGCCTCTTCTTCCAACTAGCTCTCTCTGGACATGTTCTCCCTGCCCTGAGCCCCAAGGTGTGAGCCTTGATTTCCCCCTGCCCCTGCTGGACACTCACAGGCAGCCGTGGGTCAGCAGCCCGGAGGCTGTGGCCATGCTCTGCTTCGGCAGTGGCCTGGTCGAGGGTGGTGCAGAAGTACCCAGACTGCAGTTCCTGGCAGCGGCGGCCGTGCAGGTGGGGGCGGCAGAGGCAGAGGCCCTGCCCTGTGGAACACCTGGGCCAGAGTGGGGATGGGGACGGGACCCAGTCGACTCCCAACTCTCCCCACTGGACCCAGACCCCCAGGCCCTGCCCTGTACCTGTTGCTGTAGGCACCCCCAAAGTCACAGTCACAGGGCCGACAGCCTAGAGAGTCACCGCTCAGACCCCAGAACTCAGGCTGTAAGAGAGGAAGGTGGGTGGAGGAAGGAGAGGAAGATGTGGGCAAGGAGAGGACCATCAGAAGCCCGGGGCTGAAAGTATACGGGGACCAATTGTAGGAAGAAGCCGGAGCGGGGGAGCTCAGGGCTTGAATGCTCTTCTGTGTCCATCTGGGAAGGCTAGAGGGGCCCCTGGTGGACTCCTGCGCGGCTCCACAGAGGGGAGGTAAGAGATAAGAGGATGAGGACACAACTAGGAGTAAAATAAAAGTTAAAGGACTTGTAATGTTCAAGGAGAGACAAGAAGGGGATGCTCCGAGTGCCCCTTCAACCGCTTTTACTGTGAAACACCTTTAAACTCAGCGCACCATACTTCTGCTACTCCGTCTAACTGCTTTTCCTTCTTCTGTCCCCAAAGCTCCCCCGTGCTGGCTCAGCTAGCCAAGGCGGCACTGACTCTGGTGACCAGGTCAGGAAGTGGCACCGACCCACCTTCAAGGCTCAGTCTGCACTCACGCTTGTTACAGCCTGGTACTTGTCAGCTTCTAGAAGCTCAGCACCCCGATTCAAGGTCAGATCAGAAGGAGGGGTGGGGGTCAAGCCTCACCAGACAGCGGCTGCAGTCCCGTCCAGAGACAAAGCGTTTGCAGTGACAGGCACCACTGGATGGATCACAGGCATGAGTGCCGGGGACCCGGCCCCGGGCGTCGCACCTGCAGGCTAGGGCACACGGCTGTCAGGGTGCTACGAGACTGCTGCGGGGGCCAGGGAGCTATTAGGGCAGTAACTGGGGACACAGCAAGGAGGACCTGGGGATGGGGGTCACACTGAGGGTCACTCACGCTGGCAGCCTTCTGACTGGGTGAGGCTCAGGCCATAGTGACCTGGCCGGCAGGAGTCACAGCGCTGGCCCCAGACGTGAAGTTTGCAGCGACACTGCCCAGAGAGGAGGCCCCGGGTGACGTCTGTATGGGCATCACACAAACCCCCTTCCAGGGCACCCACAGGGTCGCAGTCACAGGCTGGATCAGCGGTCAGACGTGGGGGCAGTCAGGTCAGAGGTCATGTGAAGTTTAAGGATCAGGGTCACAACTGGGATCGGGGATTGGAGGGCTCACGTTTGCAGGAGTGAAGGGAGCGGGGGTCCTCCAGGGGGTCCCGGTGGAAGAAGGGCTGGCAGAGCTCACAGTGGCGCCCAGCTGTGTTGTGTTGACATGCATCGCACACACCTCCACTCACGTTGCCAGATGCAAGATACAGGGCCATGTCAAAGTGACAACTGCGGGCGTGCCCATGGCACTCGCATGCTGGAGCCGGGCAAAGAAGGTGGGTATGGAGTGGGCTGACCCATGGCAGGTGTGGCCAGACAGAGCAGGCCATGGCACCTACCCTGGCAGGCGTGGGGGTACCCAGGCTCTGCTGCCTGCCACGGGCGGTCCTGGTACAGGCCCTGGCAGCGTTCACAGTGGGTACCAGCGGTGTGGTGGCGGCAGACACAATGGCCATGCACCTGACAGGGATGAGGGCAAGATGAGTCGGCCCTGGTTCCCCAGCTCACCCTCCCACCAGCCACTGGTGCCCTTCCGGGAGCACTCACCATGCCTTCCACGCTGGGTGGGGACCCGGGTGCGGGCCTGCACTCAGAGGCATGGCCGTGGCACAGGCAGCTGCCTCCAATCACTAGCTCATAGAGAGCGTAGTAGTAGAAGGGGTGGCCCTTGAGGCCCCCCAGGGGCCTGTCACCCAGTGTGTGCAGTTTGGAGAAGTTCACACGGAGGTTGGTCACACGCAGGAGTTCTGGAGACACATGGAGAGCCCTCAGGTGCATAGGAGCTGTGATTCCTCTATGCTCAAGATGGAGGAGGAATTATGAGGGATTTCTCCCCTCTCTGCATCACTGAAGCCACCTCCTCCAGCAGCTGCACTGTGCGATTCTCCCACCCTAACCCCCTGAGTATACTGTTTTAGGATGACCACAGACCAGTGGCGATTATCCCACCTCTGGACTGTGTCAGACCTGCTATCACCCCGGGGCTGAGATAGGCACACCTCACTGCTCCCTGGACACCCCTTTCCAGTATCGCTAGATACGGGAAACCTGCTTCCCCAGTGCAGTAAAGGACCCCACTCCCCAGCCCATCACTAGACTCAGAGATCAGCTCATCACCCAGCCAAACCACGTGAGGTATGTGTACTTATTGACTGCCCATCTCATTTGTTATGTGAGCTCCAAGACAGTCACCCTGTCTATCTGCTCCACTGAGCACTGCCCAGAAGATGCCAGGCCCACAGTGGGGCTCCACGGTTCCACAGCCCCCTTTCTCTACACAGCTTAACTCAGTTACCAAGCCAAGGCCACCTCCTGTATCTCTTTGCCAGAGGTCCCTTTTCTTCTGATCAGAGGAGCACACTCTAGGCCTTAGAAGGGTGAAAGGTGTGTGTGTGCACATGTACACCCAGTAGTGGTAATAATCTAAGTAAGTTAAGGTGGGTGGAGATCGTAGAACATAGAGAAAAAGCTACTTTGGGGTTTGTCGTCCTGTTCTGGCCCTCTCCTGGCCTGGTTCTGGGCTGCCCTGCTGGGTTATGTTATGTTTTTCTTGTCCTTTAGCAAGATTTATTTTACAAGGAAGAGGTCACACCCAGAGACGCGCTGGCGCCACCTGGTGGCAGATTCCGGAATGCAGTAAACTAAGGCAGGGTGGTGTTGGAGAAGACTCTTGAGAGTCCCTTGGACTCCAAGGAGATCCAACCAATCCATTCTGAAGGAGATCAGCCCTGGGATTTCTTTGGAAGGAATAATACTAAAGCTGAAACTCCAGTACTTTGGCCACCTCGTGCGAAGAGTTGATTCACTGGAAAAGACTCTGATGCTGGGAGGGATTGGGGGCAGGAGGAGAAGGGGACGACAGAGGATGAGATGGCTGGATGGCATCACCGACTCGATGGACGTGAGTCTGAGTGAATTCTGGGAGTTGGTGATGGACAGGGAGGCCTGGCGTGCTGCGATTCATGGGTCACAAAGAGTCGGACACGACTGAGCGACTGAACTGAACTGAACTGAAGGCAGGGTGGGAGGGCAGACAGTGGACCATGAAGGGGCTGTGACGGGGAACAGGGACAGTAGCTCACAAAACAGACAGTTTATGGGGTACAGTGTGATACGAGTAGAGATGGGGGGTAAAGATTGGTCTGGCAGGGCCAGGAGTGGTGGGGACCACAGGAGGGCCTCCTCACAAAGGACTTCAGTGATGGGGCAGAGACATAAACTGCTAGCACGCTGGTCCCTATGCACCGGGCCCAGGTATGGGAAGCAGTAATGGGACACGGACGGGGAGCCGAAATAGGGACCACAGCAGAGGACCGGCATGCGGCAGGGGCGGGAAACAATCGCTGGAGGGCTGGGCTGGCTTGCCTGCCGCTCTGCCCCACTAGTGCACAAACTCAGGCAGGGTCTCTCCTCACACAGGTAGGTTTCTGGTTTTCCTGACACGCAAGGAATCCAGAACTGACCGTGGGATAGTTACCCTGGATCTCCGTGTTGGTTGTGTTCTCCGCCAGAAAGGCTGGGTCCAGAACTTGGAAAATTACCTGGGAAGAAGCAAGCCTGAGCCTCTGGCTTCATGCCGGGGGCCCACCCTCCTTCCTCTGGGCCTGACCTCTCCCTCAGTGGCAGGCTCGATGTCTGAGTAACGCTGGTCACAGACGAGGTCACTGACTCTGCGGCCAGGGCCAGGAGGGATCCCAGGAAAGAGGCCTGAGCAGTTGTGGGCAAAGTAGCGGAACACATGCCAGGAGTGCCCATGGTCCACCGAGCGCTCAAGGAGCAGAGCTGCTGGGCGGAATGTCTGGGGACAAGAGGGGGTCCTTGGGTCACCAGGGGCTCCCATCAGTGGTGGCCATAGAGTCAGGGTTAGGAGGCAGAGAATAAGTCTTCAGGGTGGGGCAGTGGGTCACCTTGAAAGTCATGATGAGGTGGGTAAAGTAAAAGGCACCTTCTAGGTCCAACTGGATGATGACATTCTCAACACCTGTAATCACAAGGGCTGCTCAGTGGCCAGGCCTTGACCCGAGCCCAGACCTGCACACAGGGGCACACGAGGACCCTCACCACTCTCTGCCTGCCACCAGGTCTTTTTGCCATCAGGGTCACTCCGGGAGACCACATTCTCAATGCCATGGCTTTTCCCATCCCGAGAGTCACAAAAGCAGCAATTTTCAGAGTCCTGGAGAAGCACCTGAGGAGTTACTCGGCAGAAAGTACATGGTCGGCCCCCACCCTCCTCCAAAACTTCACAGCAGTGACCTGAACTCCCGCAGGAGCTGAACTTGCCCAAGAAAACCCAAAGATACCACCTCCAGAGGCCAGACCCTTCTCCCTACCTGTAGTTTAGTGACAACACAGTAGAGTTCAGGGCCATGGAGGCCACAGGTGGATGAGGTTCGAAGGCTCTGGCCACGGCCAATAACCAGATTGCCGGTAGGTGGGTGGCAGTTGCCACCTGAGCAACCAGGCAGAGGCATCATGTCTGGTACCTCCTGGGCACTTGTTCTGGGAGCTGGGACTAGGAGGGGGCAGGGTCTGAGTAGAGATCCTAGGGGTACCCTCCCCTCACCTCACCCCATACCCCAGGAAGGCCTGGTGGTTTCTCCTCCCCCTCTAAAAGGCTCTCAGAGAAAAAGACCATCTCTCACCCATGGGTAGCAGCAGCAGCAGGACTAAGAGAAGGGGGCCTAGCCCGGCTGGGGCTCCTGGGTGGTGGGAGCCAGCATCAGGCCTGAGAAAGAGGACGCAGAGTGGGCCCCTAGCTGGGCCGTCCCGAGGATCTGCGTGCGGCCCTCAGTCCCGTCCCCATACTCACATGGTAGCTGAATGCAAGGCTATCAGAGGCAGGGAGCATGCGGGGTGGGGCCACGGCGTAGATGGGAGCAGGGAGGTCCCCAGAGCCGGAGAAACCAAGGGAGGCCGACCGTGGCTGGGGACAGGATATTAATGGCGGCCACCAGATGCAGATGGAAGGTAGGGAGGGCGAGAGGCACACAGAGCTTCTCCGCCATCCAACGCAGCTGGCGCTAGTGGGGCCGAGGTTCAGACTAACCCACACGGGCAGAAAAGACCCAATTCTCATTCAAATGAGCTTCCACCCCAGCCCTGAAAGGCTGTTCTCCAGGAGCCTCTGGGGAATGTGTCCCCCTCCCCAACAGCCCGACGCTGCCTTTCAGGCTGGGCAGCCAGTGAAGGGCTGGCAGATGGGCAGGGAGCTAGTTTTGTCCAGGGCTCAGGGCCCTGCCCCCTCTCCAAAGCAGACAGAACCGATAATGTCTAAAACGCACAAGCCCTTGTTGGAAAACATGCTGAGGCTGGACCTGGAAACGGAGCACTTGGAACTCAGGCAGAGTGCATGGAGAGGCAGTGTGCAAACTCTCCAGGCTCAGCAACTGCAGCACTCCACCCACCCCAGAGTGTCCTGGTCAGTGAGGAGACTCTGTGGCCCGACAACCCAAAGCCACCCTGACCTCTGACTCAACCCCCAACCCCTTGCCACCAACTGGGAAAATTCAAGCTAGACCCTCTCCTGGAGGGAGCAGAACAGAGAACAGGCAGAAGTACTTCAGCCAATTTGGGCCTGGCCCTGCCCCTGCCCCAGACAAGCCCTGACAAGGCCCCAAGGTTTCAGCCACAGTAGATGAGGCTAGCTGTCGGCACCGCCCCTTCCCTGGCCTAAAAACCTGCGGCTGCAAGCTGCCCCATGGAGCCACCTGCTGTCCTCCAAGGGACCTATCTGGGTAACACACCAGGGCAGCCCCAAGGGGAGGTGTCCCACTTGAGTGGCTCAGCCACCCCCCTTTCACTCACACCCATGACATTCCCCAGGCTACCAGGCTCCTCTCTGGCATCCTTGTTCCTGGGGCTACCTTTCCTATCCGCTCAAGCTGGCCTCCCAGCAGTCACATATGCAAAAAAGACCACAAAGGGCAGGCAAGGAGACTGAAGGTGGAAAGGTATAAAACGTGATAGGTGGACAGTAGACATACAACTTGAAGAAAAAGTCACAGTGCGCTGTGCCATGAGACCACCCCTCCCGTCCGCCCACCCACCCCACCTCCTCCAGTCTCTGCAAGGAGGTCAGTGGCCCTCAGGGTCCTGGAGAGGCACCCGGAGTCCTCGGGCTTGTGGAATCCATGTGCATTGCACACTGTGTCACTGGCCACACACACAACAGGGCTTGGTTTCCCTAAACGTCGCTGTGTCAAGGAGTCAGGGTGCTGAGTGTGGTGGCAACGGCTGCAGTCGTATCACAGGGGAAAGGTTCACGCAGAGGATCCGCTGAGCCTGCTGCCGCACCTCGTCGTCTGAGGCCAGTCTGTCCACCTTGATGGCCCTGAACTTCAGCAGCCTTGCCGCTCCAGGTCCGAGCTGCACCTTAGGGAGTCGGGGCCCAAGCCGTGTTCTCTTCCGGGGAGGAAGGTCCTTTGCTTCCTCAGCCCTTTTCCTCTTCTGCCCCACAGTCTCAGGGCAGCTTTTCCGGCTCTTCCTTGCAGTCCTGCCCTGAGCAGACCCTTTTGGCCTGCCCCTGCCCCTGGGCTGGGTCCGAGCCACCTTTGCCTTGGCTCGGACAGCCTTGGCCCGCACGGCCTTGGCCTTGGCCCTGGGCTGCACTGCTTTGGCCTTGGCCCGCACTGCTCTGGCCTTGATCCGAGCTGCCTTAGCCTTGGCCCTGGCCCGCACAGCCTTGGCTTTGGCCCGGGCCTGGGGGGCTGTGGCCTGTGTTTGAGCCACCTTGGCCTGGGCACGGGCAGCTTTGGCCTGAGCTGCTTTGGTGCCCAGAGCACCGCCATCTTTCATTCGTGGGCCACCGAGAGACCCAGTGACCTTGCAGGTCTTGCTCTGGTGCCCAGAGCCTTGTCGGGGTCCACACCTAGGGCCTCTTCGAGCCAAACACTTAGGGCCCTTGCTTGTGGCTTTTCTGGGAGCTTTGAGCTGGGCATTCCCCAACCTCTTCCCTGGACCTTTCCGCACCTTCAGCGGGGAGTCTGCAAGAGACAGCTGTAGTGATTGCGCCTTGGGTTTGGCGCCCAAGCAGGCCACAGAAGTTTTGAGGGGAACTAGGGCCTCAAGGACAACGGAGAGTCGCATGGCAGGGTAAACACCTGGGTAGAGGTGGGTGGGAAAGCCCACCGCCGCACCCTGGGCACGGTCGGCACTTGATTGCTTCAGGGAGCTCAGCAGCAGGTTGGTGGTAGCATGCTTGGCGAGGGCTGGAGTGGACGCTTTGGCCAGCCTGCCAGACAGTGGCATGGGGAGCAGCGTGGCCCGGCCCGCAGGCAGCCGCATGGCAGTTTGGGGAGCACTGGCTGGAGCTGATGTGGCGGCTGGGGTAGGGGCACGAGCCTGAAGTTTTGTCTGGCTTGGGGGGTTGGCTGTGCACGAACTATAGCCATAGACATCGCCGCTGCGCAGGATGGTAGGCTGGAAGCCATCATCCCGCAGGCCCTGCAGGAAGGCCACAAGCTGGGCCTCAGTGGCACTGAGATCCTGGCTCATGGGGTTGAAGACAAGCAGCGCTTCCTCCAGGGCCTTCTTCCCCGCCGTGGAGATCCGTGACCAGGAGTGCACAGCTTTCTCCTCCACATGCTGCACCACCACGCTCATGGCATTAGGCACTGCAGGTCTGCCTGGGGATCCACAAACCAGCACCTGGGACCTCCAAGACAAGAGGAGGAGAGTCAAGAAGGGCACCACGATAGGGGCCAGGACAGGTAGACAGGTCAATCAGGGCCAGCATTCCTAACAACCACCATGGACACACAGGGGCCTGCTCAGAGTGAGACAAGCACTCCATGGAGCAAAACCTCAAGCTTCTCTACCTACCAAGGTGGGTGTGTGCTGGGAGGTAGGTGGTGAACTCATATGGGTCAGACAGTTTCTTCAGGATACATGCCCATAATCAGAGCCATCCAACCTACTGCTGGGCCCCTGGAAAGATCTGAGTTTGGCCAAAATCCTAGTACTAAACTCAACACTGGGAATACAGGTAAATACCTCTGTCTGCTGGGAGCCCTGTACAGAAGACAAGACAGAGATACCCTTAAGGTTCTTGGGATGCACACCGGCATACAGCTCAGCTTGCCAACAGGATTCCCGAGAGGAATACCCATGTGGCATGTGAGTGAAGAACATGAAAGAACCACGTGGAGATGGTACAAAAAGGGGAACAGCCAATGCAATGGCTCTGAAATGAGAAAGAGTAGGGCACACCTGGTTATGACTGGAATCTGTGGTCAGGGCTGGAAGGGTCAGCTGGAAAAACCAATAAAAGCAGTGCAGGTACAAGCTTTGAATGCTGCCTGAATGCCAGCCTAAGGGCCCAGACTTATACCCCAAATTCATGACCACTTCTGGCTTTCCGAGTTCCCAGCCAAGCCAATCAGAGGTACAATTCCTAGCACTAGAGCCATGGAGAGCAACCCCAGAGAAGCAGCCAGCCTCTCCTTCAACAGAAAGGAAAAAGATGATGAGTAGCAGGTACTAATAAATTATCTCTAGACAATCAATGGACTTGAGTTTGAGCAAGCTTCTGAAGACGGTGAAGAACAGGGAAGCCTGGCGTGCTGCAGTTCATGCGGTCTCAAAGACTTGGACACGACTGACTGACTGAACAACAACTAGAAAATCAAAGCACAAAGTCTGACAGTGGGAGCCACACACCTCAAGTAAGATGCTTAATAAAGTGGGCCCAAGAGAGCTGAGCGGTCCTAATTAAGGCTTAGAAGTACAAAATTCGATACTGCCCATTTGGAGCTTCTGGCAAGAATCAAGTTGTCCCAGGCTTATCTGAAGAAGCTGCAGGCCGTCAATCAGAACTCAATCTAGCCCAATCCGGCACTGAGGGGTCCCAGAGGCAGCTCCGTAGCTGCACAGGAGCATTAAAATTAAAAGATCAGCTGGGATCAGGCAGGTCCCTGGAGCCAGGAGGTGCGTCTGTGCAGCTTCCTCCTCCACCCTAATAGATAGCAGAAGTTTTCCGAACTCCCAGGAGGAAGTGCCCTGGGGCCCTTTGTTTAGAAATGTTCTTGGATCCTCAGGTGTCTCAGGCACTTCCCCTCTCCGGAGGCCATTCTCCAAGTACAGTCCTTGCACATGACTTTGGTTCTTTTATTACCCCACCCCCGCCAAGGGCTGTAGTTCCCAGAACAGTGAACTGTACAATAAGTATGTTGGGGGTAAATTCGGGCTCTTCCGCCCAGGTTGGCCAGGGCCCTTGGGAGGGGTCTTCTGGGCTTTCCAAGAGGCTCCGGAAAACAGAGGCTGCAGCCCAACCCCTGACTTCTCAACTATCCCTGGGACGGGCAGAGGAAACTGACAAATGTGGGACGAGAGCAGCCCTATCCAAGTGGAACCGGGGTAGGGAAGATCAGGGCCCTCAGGTTGGGAGTCCGCGTTCCTGGTGCCCAAGCCGAGAGCTGGCGCGGGGGACCTTGGAGGCAGCGAAATGTACGAGCAGGCAGTGGGAGCCCGACCCGGTCTCACAGCCCCAGGGTGGGGTCTCTGGGCACGGGGTGGGGGGGTGTCTCATCCCGGTCGCCGGAGGGCGCTGGTCCCGAAAGAGCCGGCCACCCGGCCCACCGCCCTGCCGCCTCGCGGACGGCCCCTCCGCGGCGTGGCTAGGCCCACGGCCCCAACCTACCGGCGACGCCGCGGGGACCCAGGACGCGCCTCTGCGCCGCCTTCGTTGATCCAACATGGCCGCCTGCTGCGCACCGGAAGTCACAGCGCTTCCGCTTCCGGGACCTGGCCCGCCCTAATGACCCTTGACCCCCCGAGACCCCGTTTCCCCCAAAGTCTAGGGGCCGGACAAGTAGGAACCAGAGACGACTTCCTGGAGGAGGTGGCAGCAGGGACCGCTCTAAACCTTTGGGAGCCTGTGCAGGAGTGTGAGGGGCAGAGGTGCTTTTAGAAGCCTATGGGCAGTCACAGAGGGTGTCTGGATGCTTCATCTGGGCACTGGTTAATAGCCCTCCTCATTCCCCATAAAATCCCAGGATCCTCTGGCTACTCTTATGTTTCTCTGCCTATACAGAGGGGTCTGGGCACCCCTAAAGAGAAAAACACTCCACCCTAGGCCTAACCTTGTGCCCCTAAGCACCTCAGGGCCTCACCCCTGGTGGTTGGGGGTCTTTTGTGCCTTTAAGCATAGCCAAGATATCCAGCAGGAAATGCAAACTCTCCTGCTCCTCTAGTCAATGCTTCTAGTCCCCTTGTGTTGGTAGAGAGAAGGGAATTGTGGGCTCTCAAAGGCAAGGGTCTCAGAGGGTGCAATCAGGAAGTCCACCTTAGCACTCTCAGTCCCCACCAGTGGGTGAGCCCCATTTCTGCCCCATCCATGGTTGAGAATTAACTGTTCATTCTTAGGACCAATTCAGCCTCATCTTCTGCCCAAGTTCTCTTCCACAGCTTCTCCAAAGCCAGCAGTGTTGCCCTCTGTATGCAAGTGGGGCCAGGCCTGTATAAACAGAGTCCAATTCCATGAAGAAGCAGAGCCCAGCCTCCAGGGATGGCATGGGCCTAGATGTGTCCCGAAAAGAGGATACATCTCTAGTGATGTCCAGTCTAGAAGTCAGTGCAAAATGGAGGACACAAAAGGGTAGGTCCATCCCCAGTCTGTATCCCTTCCAGACATTAGAACTAGGGGAATGGTATGGCTGAGGGAAAGTGGTCTGGGGTACCTAGTTCTCTGAGGGGAGGCTGATCCTTCTGCCTCTTGGCACCCAATATATCTGGGATGGAACTCTCTGGGATCATTCATCAGGACCAAGTCTGACTTGACCTAGACTCTGGTGGATGCTGACTGGGATGAGATGAGATGAGGATGAAGAGACCTCAGGGTCATCCCAGGATCCAGCCCTTGCTTTCCACTCGGCTTCTTTTAAATATTTATTTGGCTGTGTCAGGTCTTAGTTGTGTCTTAATTGGGCAGCTCTGTGTCATGCCTTTTGTTGTGGCGCATGGACTCTCTAGTTATGGCACATGGGCTTAGTTGCTCTGAAGCATGTGGGATTTAGTACCCTGAGCAGTGATTGAACCTGTATTCCTTGCTTTGCAAGGCAGATTCTTAACTACTGGACCACGAGGGAAGTCCCTCCATTTGGCATCTTTTCTAGCCCTGAGTGATGGACCCTAGACCCATATCCACCAAAGCAGAGATCTGGTGAAGATCTAGATTCGATGGAGGCCAGTGGTCTTGAAGGGATCACCCCAGGAGGGAGTCTATGTGCCAAGGAGGAAAGCTAAGGCTTGGGTCTTGAAGAGCCGCTTCCTAGGGTGGGAGAGGAAGCAGGGCCTGTTAAAGACTCAGACGCAGGACAAGCAACAGGAGAAAGCCAAGGTCACAAGGGGTGAAGCTTTGAAGATGCCAGCAAAATTTCAGTTAAGAAAAAGATCACAGTGCCCCTCCCCCATTTTTTATGGTTTGCCATGGTGACTTTGGCAAGACCAAGTTTTGAGGAGCAGTGGTAGTAGATATAAGGTTGGCATTAAGGCAGTGGAACCTGTAAGAGAAGATGACTTCAAGAGTTTAATTGGAAGGAAGGGGACACTGGAGGGTCTTCAGGTGCTGGGAGGGAGCTAAAGGTAGGATGCTTTTATGTGCTTAATTGCTGGCCAGGAGAGGGGGAAGAGGCCTGGAAAGGGAATAGTGAGAAATGTGAGAGGGTGTGCAGGACAGTGTGAATACTCTGAGGAGGAAGGTACCAGTGGTTTGAGTGAGGAGCATGTTGAGAGAATGGAGTGGGAGGATGGAAGCCTTCTAGCCAGGATCTGCAACCAGGCTTGGCACCATTTCCCTGCCAGCCCTTTAACTCCATCTGCCAGGGCCTGAAAGGGACTGAAGACTCTCTGGTCATGGAGAAGGCAGGCTAAGGTATTCATGCCCCGGAGCTCCTCTCAGCCCATTTCTGATGGAGGTGTGAGAATCAGTACCTTAGCAACCCTTGCTCTGATTGGAACAATAATGTGAGGCCCATGTTCTATGCTGGCTCCCAGAGTCCCCAGCAGGATTTGGTTCCTGCTGCCCACAGTGGGAACTTGCTTGACACACCCTTAATTGGCTGGTTTCCCGGTCTTCTTGCCACTTCTCTGCTGGTGCTTCTTGTCCTCATTTCCCACATTAACTGCACTTGTGTCTCAGTCTCCAGGTGTGCTTCTGGTGAACATGAGGCAGACTGTCTATAAAATAGGGACAGGATGGTAGCAAGCACAAACATCCATGAGGACCTCTGCTCTTAGGTGACCACTGACCTGTACAAATGGGCTCCAGCTCACAGACTCAGCCAGTACTCTTAAGACTGAGAAGATAGGATGAGCCAGGGTCTGGGTCTAAGGTAGGTCGGCCTCTGTCACACCAACTTGCTTTGGCCTGACCCCCGAGTTGGCTAGAGGCAGGCACAGGACCGTGAGGATGGACAGTCACAAACTACCTTAAGGCCCCACGAGATAAGCCCAGAGTGACCTGCCTGGGAGGTCCGTAGCCTCTGACTCCATCCTTTGCTCAGTTACACTCCCCCACACAAACTGTCCCCACCCAGACCTGTGGAAGGGCCTGTCAAGTACTGAGGCTGGCACCTTCTGCTCCTCCACCCACGGCTAGCCTGGATGTGCATCACACAACCTCTTCTGTGCCCTGTCCGAGCTTGGGGAAAGGAGACCCAGCCATTGCCCCCGCCAAAGGCCCAGGCCTTTCCCTAAGAGGCCTCAAGGGGGCGCCGCCGCAAAGCCTGTCGTGGGCTCTTGAGAGCGCAGTAGCGGTGGGCGGGCGCCCGCTCCCTAATTCCCCAGGTTCTCCTGGTCCGGCCCTTAGCGGGTGCTCCCAGGCTGGGTCCCGCTCAGAACCGCCCGCATCCTACACTGTCGTGAGGCTCATCGCCGCTTCCTTTCTCCCTGCTGCCCGAGGACGGACCCCAAATCCAGGCCCAGTGTCCACGTGTCCGTCTGTTCACCCGTGTGCCGGTGACCATAGGTCGGTGCGCCCTGCTCCGGCCACGGCAGGTGCAGGGTTAAAGCAGGGGGAAGGGTTTCCCGAGTCGGGAGGGGGGACGAGGGGCGGACCCCGGCCAGCCCCGCCCCGCGCCGGAGCAGAGCCTGAGCCCCGCCGGAGCCCGGCCTCAGCCCCAGCTAGAGCCGGCACCAGCGGAGCCAGAGCCGTGGACCCTGCGCCCGGCGACGCCGGAGCCCGGGCCGGTGAGTCCCGCGGGAGCCGCGCTCAGGGGAAGTTTGGGGCACGGGATGTAGAGCCCCAAGCACGCTCGTCAGGACCCGCCCCCCGCCCGCCCCCGTTACCCGAGCTGGAAGTTTGGGGCCAGGAGGCCCTGGCGCCGGGGGTCCTAGGAATATGGCCCCCCTTGGGAAAGGAGAAGCCTGGGAACTTGGGGGTCTGCTGTAAAGTCCAGCTATCCATTCCTGCTGGCAACGCCCTGGACTCTGGGAACCTAGAGTCCAGGGCTCCTAGGTTCCCCAAATCACCCTCCTGCCCTTTCCGGATCAGGTCTCCGGGGACGGGGCATGGGCAGACCCCTGAGGATAGACCGTGAGGCGAAATGTGGGATTCTGGCCTCCAGCCCCTCCCCTCCCGGTTCCAGCACCCTGATCTTGGTCTTGTGCTGAGGAATGGATGAACTCTATGGGATGATTCCCAAACGGGATGTAAGGATACCCTGGAGTCTGATCTTTGGCAGTAGGTGGGAGACCCCAGTGGCTGTCCAGAGCACCCTGGAAGCCAGTAAGGGGGAGGGTCCAGTCTAACTCCACCAATGTAGAGCACCAGGGTGTGGACTGTTGAGGGAAGCGAGCGGGGCTAGTGTGGAAAGTCCTATCCTAGTTACTTTACCTCCCACCTAGACCTAGATTCAACCAGGGAGCAGCTAGGTGAGGGCAAGGTATGGGAGGAGAGTTCCTCAAGCCCCAGAGGAAGTGGGGAAATTGCCTGGGTAACTGGGAGACTGCCCTTGTTCCCACTCCAGGAGGGAATCCACATCAGTATGCTAGCCAGGGGGGGTGGGTCTTCCCTCTGCTTTTCCCACCAGCAGTTTGGGGCCAGGGTACTCATCAGTATCCTATCCGGCTAGTCAGTGGCTCTGACTCTTCATTTTCCATCTCTTCTGTAGGTGAAGACCAAGTCCCTGGACTGGCCCACACTCCCTTATAGCCCCCGTAGAGTCAAGATGAGGCCCTATCATGCCCTTCACTGAGGCCTGCAGCCTGAGCAGATAGCATGGCCTGCCACTGTAGGTGAACACCATGGCTACAGGAGGAGGCCGGGCCTTTGCTTGGCAGGTGTTCCCGCCCATGCCCACCTGCCGGGTATATGGCACAGTGGCGTACCAGGATGGGCACCTGCTTGTGTTGGGGGGCTGTGGCCGGGCTGGACTGCCTCTGGACACTGCCGAGACGTTGGATATGGCCTCGCACACATGGGTGGCACTGGCGCCCCTGCCCACTGCCCGGGCTGGCGCGGCTGCCGTGGTACTGGGCAAGCAGGTGCTAGTGGTGGGTGGTGTAGATGAGGGCCAGAGTCCGGTAGCTGCTGTGGAGGCCTTCCTGGCTGACGAGGGCCGTTGGGAGCGTCGGGCCACTCTCCCTCAGGCCGCCATGGGGGTTGCAACTGTGGAAAGAGGTGAGTGGCTTCCCAGGGAAGGTCCGTCAGGTACCCCAGTAGCCGCCATTCTTGCCTTACTTGGTCCCTTTGCCTTCAGAGGTTGGGTGGGAGCTCTACATTTTGCCTAGGTGTCCTGGACGTGGATTTGCCTCCTGTAGCCTTCCCTACCTAGCTTTGAGCTGGGCCAGCAGCAGCCTTAACTGCGTTTTCCAGCTGTGGGGTGGGACTCAGAGCCCTGGCTAGCTGCCAGCATGCATGGGAGGGCCAGGCCACCTCCCTGCCCCATTCCTCCCCTCTGAGAGACCAGAAGGGGTGGCCCAATAGCTTCCATAGTTATAAATAGTCTGGGAGGGGAGGAGGGGAGCAGGGCCTTGGCTCAGAGCCCAGCGAGTGCTTAAATTCCTCGCGCCGCACGAACAAACCTGGGAGACGGAGATGGACAAAAGCCAAGCTAGCCTGGAGGCAGTTGCCATGGAAGCCCTTAGCTGACTGGCTATCTCCCCAAGGCCCTAAGACATGCCCCCAGCTGACTGAGGCTGTCACAGGGCAAGAACCTTCTCTAGTGAGAGGGCAGGGTACAAAAGTGCTTGCAGGAGGCTCGTGGACAGCACCCTCATCCTGCAGGACCAGGCTCCTTCTCCCAGTCCCCCAGCTGATCCCCAGAGCCCCCTCCCCACTCTGAGCTCCCTGTTGAACAGATCTCCATATGGCCCCCACCCCTGGCTTAATCCTGCCCTCCTTCCCCCATGATAAATCCCACCTTGTGGCCTCCAGGTCTGACCACCAGTCCTGCTTGGATGCCAGACTTGGTTGCCATAGCGTCTCCAGGGAGACGGAGACGGATTATAATTAGATCAACTGCCTCCTGCTCTTCACTTGAAGGGGGCCTGGCCAGAGTGGGGATCCTAGCTCTCCCAGCCCCCACACCACACAGGCAGGAGGGTTTCTGCTGCTAGAGAGGGGTACCGTAAATAGGTGTATCCCAAGCCACCCCCAGGCCTGACCAGGGCAATTGTCAGGCTGGAGGACTGTGGCCAGGCCCAAGGATAGTCTGTGTTACCCTTTTCTCTGCAGATGGTATGGTGTATGCACTGGGGGGAATGGGCCCTGACACGGCCCCCCAAGCCCAGGTTCGGGTGTATGAACCTCGCCGGGACTGCTGGCTGTCGCTGCCCTCGATGCCCACACCCTGCTACGGGGCCTCTACCTTCCTGCATGGAAACAAGATCTATGTCCTGGGTAAGGACCTGGGGATATGCCAAAGTGGTTTGAAGTCCAGAAGCTTCAAATTTATCCCTATATGTTAGTCTGGGATGGTGGGACAAGAGCAGCTTTGTTGGGTTGAGTCAGGGTTGCTCTGAGGCTCTTTCGGTGGCCCTGCTGAGGCTGGAAAACCAAAGCCCAGTGGCTAAGGATCTTTGGGGTTGATCCATGCTCTGGTATGCACACAGCTGGGTATGGGTGGCAGGGGTGGGCAGTGGTAAAGGCTCAGCAAGCTGGTAAAAGAAGGGCCTGCCAGGCCCACCCCCACTAGGGCCGCCTCCCAGGTGCCCCAATTCCATTGGCAGGGGGCCGCCAGGGCAAGCTCCCAGTGACTGCTTTTGAGGCCTTTGATCTGGAGGCCCGTACCTGGACCCGACACCCAAGCCTGCCCAGCCGCCGGGCCTTTGCCGGCTGTGCCATGGCCGAAGGCAGCGTCTTTAGCCTGGGTGGCCTGCAGCAGCCTGGGCCCCACAATTTCTACTCCCGCCCACACTTTGTCAACACTGTGGAGATGTTCGACCTGGAACATGGTGAGCAGTGGTTGGTGTGGGCTACCCTACCACTCTCCATGGGATGGAGGGGTGCAGAGTACGTGATGGGACTAGCCCTCACCTCACCTCCTCACCTCTCCTGCAGGCTCCTGGACCAAGCTGCCCCGCAGCCTGCGCATGAGGGACAAGAGAGCTGACTTTGTGGTTGGCTCACTTGGGGACCATGTCGTGGCCATTGGGGGCCTTGGTAAGTCTCTGTGGGGCTTGGGATAGGAGGGGAGCCCGAGACAGGAAGCAGTAGCCCTCCGCATGAGCACCACCTCCTGCCCTTCTCTAGGTACTCCAGGGGTCAGGACTTTATGAGTTTTCCTTTCCCAGCCAGTCAGTGGGTAGTCTACCTGGCTCAGCCTTTGGGGTGTCTCTCAGCACCTAATTGTAGGTTCTGTAGCAGCAGGGGCCCAGAAGATAGAAACAGGAGAAATGGCCACTGAATGAATGGAGAAGTAGGAACGTGAGTGGATAGATGCATGAGTAATGAAACGGGGCAACGGGTAGCAAGGCCTTGGGTATCCCATCCTGGGGCAACATATGCTGGAACATGCTGTGGGCTCAGGGAGCAAATGAGCTACAGCCCTTGCAGCCTGTGCCCTTTACACACCCTGTCTCCTTCCGGCAGGAAACCAGCCGTGTCCCCTGGGCTCTGTAGAGGGCTTCAGCCTGGCACGGCGCCGCTGGGAGGCACTGCCAGCTATGCCTACAGCCCGCTGCTCCTGTTCCAGTCTGCAGGCTGGGCCTCGGCTGTTTGCCATCGGGGGTGTGTCCCAGGGTCCCAGTCAGGCTGTGGAGGCACTGTGTCTGCGCGATGGGGTCTGAGTGCCTGATGGGACCTGTCCACAGGAGCAGTTCTGTGCCAGGAGCAGGTGTCTGTGGCTCCTTTCGCTGCTGAGAAAGCTCACTGTGGCTCTGTGGGGTGAGGGAGGGGGGGCACTTGAGACACTGCCCCTGGGACGTGGGGGTGGCCTTCATCTTTAGTGCAGGACACACAGACCCTTTGACCCACCTCTATTCCCATCCATTCGTGGACCATGATGCCCAGCTCCACCCTTGCTCTGGAAACTACTGGGCCTCTGACCAACTGGGAAGTGGGAGAGGGCAGTTGGCCTCCTGCCCCACGGCTTGGTACCTGCCTGGAGTTGATCAGGCCCACCGCAATGGCTATTCCTGAAAACTCCTCGCTGTCAGCCTGCCTGGAAGGCCCCTGTGGACCCAGAAGAGTTCAGAGAGGGCGGGAACACAGAGGGGTGTAGGCGTCGATGTGGGGACCTCCAGAGGGCCAGAAGAACATTGACTGTGGGCCCTTCACACTGCTGGCTGTGTGACCTCGGGCAAGTCACTTCACCTCTCTGTGCCTCAGCATTCTCATCTGTAAATGGGGACCTCGGGGACCTTCCTGCCCTGCCTACCTCACAGGGCTGTTGTGAGGACCCGGGGGTTCAGATGTGGAAGTAAAAGTGCTGCTAACTCTGGCTTGTGGCCTCTGCTGTGGACTCCTGTGTTACCCCTGTGTCCCTGACTCTCTTCTGGGGACCTCAGCTTTCCTAGGGATGAGGGTCTAGAGGAGCCTTTAGGATCTGGCCTCAGCCCTCAAAGGGTTCTGCTGTGTGTCTCAGCCCCACCAAAGCCTCCGCTCCTCTTCTGTGACTTGGATGACCACCTCTCCCACTGCCCTGGGTGTTAGAGCTCACAGAACAAATACCACAGAATTAAGATGACCTCCAGATCCATGTCACACAGCATCTCCTCCAGGCCTCTGCTCACCTCCATGGCGGTGGTGGGGGTGGGGGTCCAGTGGGGGTTGGGGCCCTCTGGCCCAGCTGTGGGGAAGCTGTCTCTTAGGCATGGCAGTGTGGCCACTCACCAGATGCCCTGGAGGCAGGAGCCTCCCAGAAAAAGCACAGCTGCCAGCCCTGGCCTCCTCCTCCAGTCTTTGCTGCCCACCAGTAGGGGCTGCCGACTCTGCTTTCCCTGCAACCATACTGATTGCAGGAGGTTCACGGTTGAGTTTGTGGCCAGAACGGATTTGGGGTCCTGGAACCCACCTGTTGTGTCCAAGGTAACCCTCATGGACCATTAGCCTGGGCTGTTAACACAAGGCGCCACAGCACAAGCAACAGAGGAGGCAGGCGGAGGGCCCAGCTTACTGTTCTCCAGCCTCTGAGACCTCTCGGGCTGCAAGCACAGACAGGCCTCTGGGTCAGCCATCCTTGTTTAATGTTCTGGACCAGTTTAGACACTCAGAGACCCCAGCGTGAAGATAGTGCTGCAGCAGCTTGGGTCTGGGGATCCCCGGGAGGTCAGGCAGTGTGTCGGTGACTGGGGTCTGGGGGCCCACATTGTCGCTGCCACAGTGGCCACCCCGGGATGGCTGGCAGAAATTCTGCTGGTAGGTGGTGTTAACGCGGAGAGGCTGGATCTGCACAAAGTGGACAAGGCGCTGGGGGAGGTCCCTGAGTCCTGACCCTGACCGGAACTCAGTCTGGTAGGAGGATTTGAGGGGCCGCGGCTGGCGCAACTCCAGTTCACAGGGTGCCCAGCGCAGGAAGGTATGCTGCTGCCACAGGCGTGCCAAGTCTTTCCGCCTTCCGATTCCCTGTAGCAGGCAGTAGGGGCCCTTCTCAACGGTATGGGCCCTTGGCCCACAGTCTTGGCACCAGGTGATTCCTTGGGTCCCTCCTATACCCCAGCAGGCCTGGTGATACCTGGCCTCCCTGGCCTGTACCCCAGCCTCTTTGAACTGCATCCCAGCCATGCCTTCCATTCCAGAGCAAATGGAGCCCAAAAAAGTCAGTGGCCCCTAGGATATTTGCACATTATCAGGCAAACTGGTGGAGGAAGCCAAAACAGAGGGACTTCTGTTTGGGGAATGGCTGTTTGCCAGAGGAAAGAGGTTATCAGGCAGACAGACATTCCTCTGGATAAAGGAGCCTGTTCTGCTCACCATGTCATCCCCTCCGCCCTACCTCAATTTCAACCTAGGCTGGAGGGCTGCCCATTCTCCTTCCTCTCTCCAGCACTCACCTTGTCAAAGGAAGTGCGGTTGTCATGCTTGGAGAAGAAGTGTTGCTGTGATGGCTCCTTGAAAGACAGAAAGAAAGAGGGTGAATGGGGACAAATGATGCTCAGCTGTCCCTAATGGGCTACCTGAAGGTCCCATAATAGAGAGAAGTTGCCAGGAGCCACCACCCCTAAACTGCCAACACCCTGAAAGGGCAGATACAAATTAAAGGAACAGCTTATTCCTGGAATATCTCATCCCAGTACTTGCCCCCTAAGCAGAAGCCTTTGGGGTCTCTGATTGAGAGAGGGGCTGAGGCATCTTACTGGACATCCTTCATCAGTGGGGCAGCGCTTTAAGTTTCACCCTGGGCCTTTAACCCTAGATCGTTTATGACTAGGCTCCAGCTCTCTCCTTCTTTTACTGTCTCATCAGTGACGCAGGCTCTTGGCACTAAATATTATACTACCTGGAAACTGACATTTTTCTTTATAGCTTGAGCTCTCTCCTTAACTTCAGACTAATTAGCCAACTGCCTGCTCCATATTTCCATGTAAATGTCTAACGGACATCTCCAAACACATGTCCTGGTTCTGGATCATTTCACAAAACCACCCCACCTACAGCCTCCCCCAGCTCAGGTCATGGCAGTTAGATTTTGCCAAACACCCCAGAGGCCACTTGAGTCTTTTCTTTCACACCCTGAATCCAGTGTGCCAGGAAATCCTATTGATACTTCCTTCGATATGTACCAGATCAGACCACTTCTCATCATGGCCACTGCCTTCTCTGGTCTAAGCCACATTCTTCTGATGCCTGAATACTGCAAGAGCTTTCCACTTGGTGTCCCTGCTTCCAGCCTTGCCCCTCCAGCCTACTGTCCTCTTAGCAGGTAGAATAACTCTTAATATGTAAGTCAGATCACACTCCTGGTTTGCCAAAAATCAATAGTTCCTCATGTTTATAAAAGTCAAAGCCATCATAGTGGTCCATGAGACCCACATGGTATTGATTTCTTCACTACCTCCAGCCACACTGCATCCTCCTGCTCCTCAAACACACTAGATACTTCCACCTCAGACCTTTGAACTACCTCTTACTTCTGCCTGGGACTCTTCTCCTGGCTGGCCATGACTCCCTCTCACCTGTTACTTGGGAGGCCTTCCTTGACTACTAGAGTTCCATTGCCCCAACCCTACATTTTTCAGCTTCTAACATATTGTATGACTATGTTGCTATTCATCATCTGATGCCCCTAACTAGAACACAAGCGCCTCATGGGTAAGGTCTGTTTTACTCACATCTGTAACTCCAGCACTGAGCTTGGCACTGTGCTCAATACATATTTGCTTTAAATCAATGAACAAGGACAGGGACTTCCCTGGTGGTTCAGTGGTTAAGACTCTGAGCTCCCAAGGCAGGGGGCCTGGGTTCAATCCCTGGTCAGGGAATGAGATCTCACATGGGAACTAAGAGTTCCCATGCCACAATTAAAGATCCCACATGCTTCAGTGAGGGGCTTCCCTGGTGGCTCAGCTGGTAAAGAATCCGCCTGCAATGTGGGAGACCTGGTTTCGATCCCTCAGTTGGGAAGATCCCCTGGAGAAGGGAACAGCTACCCACTCCAGTATTCTGGCCTGGAGAATTCCATGGATTGTATAGTTGCAAAGAATCGGACATGACTGAGTGACTTTCACTTTCACATGCTTCAATGAAGATCAAAGATTTTTTTTTAAATAAGATCTTTCATGCTGTAAGTAAGAAACTGCACAGTCCAATAAATAAATGATTTTTTAAAATAATATTATTTTAAAAAGAACCTACTATATAGCACAGGGAACTCTAAGTAATATTCTGTAATGACCTATATGGGAATAGAATCTAAAGAAGAGTGGATATATATACTTGTGTAACTGATTCACCTTGCTGTACAGCAGAAACACAACATTGTAAATTAACTATACTCCAATAAAAATTATTTTTAAAAATTTTATAGATTTTTTTTTTGATGTACCACATGGCTTGTGGGGTCTTTGCTCCCCAATCAGAGATTGAACCCCAGTCCCTCAGCAGTGACAGCATGGAGTCCTAACCACTGGACCATGAGGGAATTCCAAGATTTTATAGATCTTAATACACACACAAATGGGAAATCTGAATGAGAGAGGTGGATTACATCCGTGTCAATGTCCTGGTGGTGATAGTCTACTATAGATTTGCAAAATGTTACCACTAAGGGAAACTGGGCGAATCATAAAAGGGATCTCTCTTTACAAGTTCTTCCAACTGCCTATGAATCTACAGTCATCTCAAAAAAATTTCAATTAAAAAATCTGGGGGTCTGGGGTATATTCCAACTGCTCCCCACCCCAGATTCTTCCTGGATCTCTATCCTTAGCCATGAAACTGTACACAGCCCTAGAATGTGGATGCCTTGGCTGTGGAAGGCAGCTCTGACTTTGGAAACTCACTATTCCTACAGTGACAGGATAATCTATCAACTCCCACTGACTTGAGTTTCATTCTCACAACTGTGGGAGCCTGGTGAAAAGTGCAGTCATTTCCTCTCCGCCCAGGCAGTTCAGAGTATTCTTGTCCCCAAGGAGAATTTCACCTGCATCTTTGCTTCTAAACCACTGAGGGCTCCTTTTCCATTCAGGTAGTAAAGCCCATGGCCTCTGAGCAGGTAGGGCTTGGGCTAGGATACAAGCTGAAGAGCCCTTGGGGAGAAGTAGGTTTCCTGGATGGGTTAGTGTTTGCCTGTGGGAGGGCTAAGAGCCCCTGTGGAGGCTGAACAGTGTGCAGTTAGGGGGCTACTGAGTTGGGGGGGGGCTCTGTGGCAGACCGAGGTGTGGTGGGGATGGGGCAGAGACAGGGACACACAGCAATCACGGTACCACAGGGACCTGCCTCCAACCATGAGGCTCTGGCATTCTGGTCTGATCTGGAGAACAAATAAGCCCAGGATTACATTTCCCAAGAGTCAGGCAGGTGAAGGCTAGAAATAAATTAATCTGGTTTAGAAGAAAAAAAGAGTAAGAAGAAAAAAGAATTTTCTTGCATCTGAATGACAAAATTCATATCTGCCCCAAACTAAAGGTAAACGGACGCCACATATTGAAAAGGTTTTCAACAAGAATAGCTGCAGTCAGCTAGCTGACACCTGGTATCTCTCAGCAAATAAGGGGGAAAAAAATGTGCACCTTCCCAGAGCAGTTCCACTAATTAAAACAGCTTTAGATCTAGAGTCAGGAGACCTGGCATTTGTACAACCTAAGGCCAAGACACATAGATCATGCTATTTGGGGTTGATGATAATGCCAATATATAACAAGTCTTGATTTTAATCAAAACAGGTCCCCAAATATGTCCCCTACTCTGTTCCTGGGGGGACAGGCTGAGAGGACATTCAGGTCTTTGGGATGAGAGCTACCACTGAGGACTACTACAGACACCAAGCAGGAAGTGCCCAGGTTGCCTCTGTCCCCGCACTGCCCAGATCTCATCATTCTCTCGGGGGAGGTGGCCCCAGACGGGCAGTCTGGAGTCGCATTTGGGCCTGGCTTCAGTACGCAGTGACAGACAGCCCTTCCAAATGAGCACGGTGAGGAAGCTCAGGCTCTGCAGCATGGCAGACTCCAAGACCCTGCTCCTGGCCTGGGAAAGCAATTTGTAGCGAATCCAGATGGCCAAGTGAGTAGGACCTGGCTGGAGGCCGGGAAGCAAGAAGCTGCAGTGGGCGGGGCAGGTTCCAGGCACACCTCCAGGTCCCTCCTCCACCCTGCTCTTTCCCAGGAGTCTAATGTGAACTCAGTTCTCACCAGGCTGACTTCCCTTGGACCTGAAAGGAAGCCGGAGAGGAGATGGAGGAGATCTTTCTTCTCCTGGCTCCCTTTCAGGCCAGCCCTCCCCTGCCTGTGTCTTACCACTTCTCTCAGGATGGTCCTCTCCACACCACTCTCTCCTGGGTTCTAGAAGCCATGCCTTCCCCTTGTCCCTTCAGGCCCAGCAGTACTGGCCACTTGCTTGTTACCACCCTGTGAGACTGCCTTCCCCTGAAGCCCCCACACCTACCCCTTTATATGAATGCACTCCTGAGTGCTCCCGTTTTGAGTGGGCTTTTGCTGTTGGGCCACTGACTGACACTCAGCACGCTCTCCTTGTCTCTAGGCCTGGAAACATGGAGGGCATAGGAGTCCAGCAGCCCTCTCCTGTTATCCAGAAGCCTCATCCAGCCACTCGAGGCCACTTCTGCCATCACTCCCTTCCAGTCTTCCTTGGTCACACATGGAGGTGAACGTGTGCATGCGTGTGTGCTAACTAAGTTGCTTCAGTCGTGTCTGATTCTGTGTGACCCTATGGACTGCAGCCTGCTAGGCTCCTCTGTCCACGGGAGTCTCTAGGCAAGAATATTGGAGTGGGTTGCCATGCCCTTTTCCAGGGAATCTTCTTGACCCAGGGATTAAACCTGGGTCTCCCGCCTTGTAAGCAGATTCTTTACCTTCGGAACCACTAAGGAAGCCCATGGGGGTGGATAGCTGCCACTTGTCATGCTGTTCTCCTGACCAGAGGAGGCTTTCTTCTCACTCCTGAGCCCCTGGACTATGAGGCTGACTGTGAGCTAGGCCACTGACTTTTAGGGCATCAAGGAATTCATGCTAAAGGACTGCAAAACTCAAGGCTTACTTCTTGGGTTCTGGAGGCTCTCACTCCATGATCACCCATCCCACCTTGGCCCTGATCCATCCTCCATTTAGAAGGAGCAGTGAGCAGCACTGTCCAGCCCGGTACTGGCTCTTATCTGTTGAGGGAAGAGCTGACATTTCAGGGACAAGGGCCCAGGCCTCATGCAAGTCCTGGGGATAGGCTGGCCTCGGGTGTCAGTTCAGCTGTGGTTGGGCTGAGGATGGTGCTTTTGCAGCCTGGGAGCAGCAGAATGTGGCCCAGCTGCCTGCAGGGCTGCTTCCTACCTGACAGCGCTGCAGGAACGCTGCTGGAGGCTGGGGCTTGGCTGCGAGGCGGTATTCTCGAGCACTGTCACTCCTGAATTGGCCTCTGTAGTGCCCATAGAAGCCACTGTTGTGCTGTAACAAGGCAGGCTTGAGGGTGAATCCCACCCAAAGCCCCCTCCCAAGTCTTAGACCTCCCAGGCTAGAAGCCTTTCCTGGGCTTTCCTGACAGAATAAAAAGAATCAGAGGAGGAGGGACACCCTGGAGAGGAGCCAACAGAGGACTGTCTCCATCCATCATTAGAACAGTTGGCCTCAGCTGTGCTGGGCAACCTGGGAGGGTTATGTGTGTAAGCAAAGGATTCCTTCCTTTCTTCTTCTCACCTCCCTCTCTCCTTCTCTCTCTGTCTCCCTTCCCTCCTTCCTCTCTTCCTTCCTCTGTCTCTCTCTTTCTTCAGAGCATCCTAATATGGGCCGGCAACCTGCAGCAGTGAGAAGACAGAAAGACCCTGGCTCCTGTGAACCTTTCTTCTAGGGAGGAAGTAAGACAAGTGACTAGAGGAAAGAAAGAAACTGATGACTGGATCGAGAGTGACAGGCAGCAGGGGACAGCATCTCATGACAATGTACCTGAACGTGAGGAGGAATCAGCCACGTAAGGAGCAAAGAGCATCCTATGTGTGAGAACTGCAAGTGCAAAGATTCAGAAGGCAGAGAGAGACTTGTGTTGGAAGAACCAAAAAAAAAAAAAAAAAGAGAGAGAGAGAGAGAGAAACAACAACAAAAAAAGGCCTTATTGACTAAAAAAGACTGTGAGCAAGACGAAGAGAAGTGAGGTGATCAGGGAGGGACAGGGCCTGGATTGGACTAGGAATATGGATTCTAAGAGCAAGGGAAGACTTTAGTAATGGAGGGAACCAGATGGGTTCTGAGTTGGCGTGACTTAGGAAGCACTGAGCAGAGTTTTGAGAACAGGGACACTATCTACTGGTGAGGTCCTTTCCTGGGGGATCTGAGAGGAAGTTCCCTTCCTTGTCCTCCCTGCATTAATAAAGGTCAAAGGTCCCTGAAGAGCAAAGATTAAGTTGATCCATATTTTGCACCTATTGACAAAGTCATGAACACCTGTTTGTCGCATACTTTGCTATTCTGGGGTGAACAGTGCACCATCTGAAACTGGAACAATGGATGAACTTTCCAAAAGAAGTACTTCACCAAAAGTGGATATTTTTGGAGAGAATTTCAGAGACAGGACTGGCAGAAGACAAAAACGAGCACCTATCAGGGGTATAAGAAGCTGTATTGTACTGATGTCATGAGGCTGACAACATGGTTGACCATGTCCTGCCAGGGAAGTCCTGTGGTCCAACCTCATGGTTCTCAGTGCTCCCTGGAGAGGACAGTGTGTCTAGCCCACTCCACAATCACAGCCCTGAGCAGAAAGAACCTGTCCCAAGCTGGCCTTTGACCATCAAAATAGGCTTCTTATCTTTTCATCCCACTGAGGGCGTAGGTCATCCAACTTGTCTGTCCATTCTTCTACTACTGTCAGACCTTCCTCTCTATTCAGTTTATTTCAACAGTATTTACCGGGCCTTGACTGTATTCCAGGCATGGGACATAGAGCTAGAAGAAAAAAGTCTTTACCCTTAAGATGTTCCCGGTCTAGAGAGTAGTCAAAATACAGAAGTTTGGGAAGATCAAACAAAAGACTGGGAATAAATGGGGTGGTAAGAAGACTAAGAGGATCACCTAATCCAGGCATGAAACCTGGAAGGAAAGGGGCACGGTGTCAGGAAGAATAGGTCAGCTCTAGGGGGACCACAGAATGGCAGAGCAGGAATGGGCAGCTGGGGGGTCCTCTTCTAGCCTGGAGGCTAGATAAAACCCTTCTCACTTTACTCCCATGAGTCCTTCAAATTGCAGGTACTACCCCAGGGCCAGGGCCTAGGATTAATTGTAAAGTGCATTCTTACCCAGGAGCCTACTAAAGCACTTTGCATCTTTCCGGGAAAGGAGCAGAAAAGGTAAACTTTCCTCTTGTCTTTTTCAGGCTACTTCTGGAGAATGAGCATCTCAGCAGGTCTATTTCTTGTTGCTTAGTGACAAAGGGAGGTTGTGACTACACAATGCTCCTGATTGTTGAGGCAGTGCCCAGCCTGCTACCCTCTTTGTGCTTTCTGCTTTGTTCTTCTCTTTGAGAGAAACCTGCCCCTCAGCACTAAAACCTGCCTCTCAGCTTGGGAGAGTTCTTATATATAGAAACATATAAGGCTTCAGAGTGGAGTCTGATGAACTCACAGTCAATGAAATACCAAAGAACATTTTAGAGGAAAATCCTGTATTTTTAAAACTGTAACCATACTGCCAGGGATATAAATTTAGAATGCATTTCATGGAGTCAGAAGAAATGCTAAAGGGACTGGTGGCTCTTAGGATAAAAATGCTGCTTCAGAATAAGGCTCCGTCAAGTTCTCAGGAGTTTGTGGTAACTGAGAACACTAACTGTTGGCAGGTGAATGTTACAAGGTCCCAAGTGAAGGAGGAGAGAGCATAACAGTGGAGCAAAAGCAGCAGCATGAAAATACCTGACACCATGGTTCCATTCCAAGCTAGCCTTAGGCAGATTATTGTCACTCTCATTTATAACATAGGCATGTGAACATTTCACTCCCTTTTCTAACATGAAGAAGCTGGTGATGAGCCTCTAAAAATGTGCCAGTGAAAAGTTCAACAACAGGAAACACTCAGCAGGGCTTGTGTCATTGGCACAAGCCCTACTAGCCAGAAAGTCCACCCTATTCGTATAGTTACTCTGGAGATCCCCTCCCACATGTATTCACAACTACAGGAAGTTCATTGCTATATCTGTAGAGGGGAAGAACTATAAAAAGGCTGAATGGTTATCTAGAGCACAATGAGAAAACTGGCCTATAATTACACAATAAAATATTGGAGTTGCTATAAATTGCCTACAGATACTTGAATCCATAGAGATAAATCTTAAAAATGGTTAAGTCAAGTAGTTGTAGAGGGAACTCCCTGGCAGTACAGTGGTTAGGAGTTGGCACTCTCACTGCCAAGGGCTCAGGTTCAATCCCTCATAGGGAACTAAGATCCCACAAAAGGTGAGATACAGCCAAAAAAACAAAAACAAAAAAATTGTATAATTTGACACAATTTGATTTATGTATATACCTATGAAACATAACCACGATCAAGATAGCAAACATATCTATCACCCTCAAGTTTCTTTTTGCCCATTGGTATTCCTTCTCTAGGGCATTCATTGACCTAAGGCAACTGCCGAGGCTGTTTGTCTTTCTATTATGATAGATTAATTTGCATTTTCTAGAACTTTATGTAAATGGAATCATTCAATTTGTGTTCTTTTGTGAATTTGTCTTCTCACTCGTATATGTATTTTGAGAACTATCCATGTCATTGTACCTGTCAGCTGTTTATTCCTTTTTATTGCTTAGTAGTTTTCCATTGTGTGGATATGCCAAATCTCTCCTCTTGCTCTTTTTTTTAATAATTTATTTTTTAAATAAGTTTACTCTTTTAGATTAATTTTAGGCTCACTGAAAAGTGGAGAAGGTCCACAGATTTCTCATATACTTTCTGCTCCCACACATGTGTACATTTATTATAAATGCTGATCCAAGATCAACACATCATTATCACCCAAAGTCCATAGATTACCTTAGAGTTCACTTCTGGTGATGTACCTTCTATGGATTTGGACCAATATATAATATACAATGATGTGTATGCACCATTATATTAGGTTGGTGCAACAGTAATTGAAGTTTTGCTTTGCTGAAAGTTGCCATTTGGTATTGCAATACATTTTTAAATAAATGTGGTTGTTATACATCATTTTAATGTGTATTTCTTCCTTTATGTGTTTTTGCTAATGACTTATTACTTGTCATTTATTTTATATTTATTTTAAACCAGGGAAACGCTGTCAGACAAGAAGCAAATTTGAGCAATTTTCTAACTCGAGTCCAAAATGGTTTGTAAAGCAGCAGACACAACTCACAAGATCAATGATGCATTTGGCCCAGGAACTGTTAATGAACGTACAGTGCAGTGGTGGTTCAACAAGTGTTGCCAAAGAGACAAGAGCCTTGAAGATGAGGAGCACACTGGTCAGCCATCAGAAGTTGATAACTCTAATTGAGAGCAATCATCAAAGCTGATCTTCTCACAACTACACGAGAAGTTGCCCAAGAACTCAACATTAACCAATCTATGGTTGTTTGGCATTTGGCAAATTGGAAAGGTGAAAAAGCTGAATAAGTGGGTGCCTCATGAGTTGACTGAAAATTAAAAAAAAAAAAGTTTTGAAGGGTCTTTTCTTATGCTATGCAACAACCATGAACATTTCTCGATCAGATTGTGACATGTGACAAAAAGTGGGATTTTATACAACTGGAAACAACCTGCTCAGTGACTGGACCGAGAAGAAGCTCCAAAGCACTTTTCAAAGCCAAACTTGCACCAAAAGAAAGGTCATGGTCCCTGTTTGGTGATCTGCTGATGGTTTGATCCACTACAGCTTTCTGAATGCCAGTGAAACCATGACATTTGAGAAGTATTCTCAACACATCAATGAGACACACCAAAACCTACAATGCCTGCGGCAATGGTCAAGAGAAAGGGCCCAATTCTCCACACCTGACTGCACGTCACACATCCAATGCTTCCAAAGCTGAACAAATTGGGCTATGAAGTTTTGCCTCATTGGCCATACTCACTTGACCTCTCGTCAACTGACTACCACTTCTTCAAGCATCTTGACAACTTTTTGCAGGGAAAATGCTTCCACAACCAGCAAGAGGCAGAAAATGCTTTCCCAGATTTCCTCAATTCCTGAAGCATGGATTTTTATGCTACAGGAATAAACAAACATTTCTCATTGGCAAAATTATGTTGATTGTAATGGTTCCTATTTTGATTAATAAAGATGTGCCTGAGCCTAGTTATGATTTAAAGTTCACAGTCCAAAACTGAAGTAACATTTGCACCAACCTAATAGTATCATACACAATAGTTTCACTGCCCTAAAAATCCTCTGTGCTCCATTTATTCAACCCTCCCACACTCCCTGTAGCCCCTGGCAACTAGTGATCTTTTTCTATCTTCATAGTTTTGCCTTTTCTAGAATGTCATACAGTTGGAATCCTGCAGTAGGTAGCCTTTTCAAGATCGGTCTCTTTCATTTAGTAAATGAAATGTATTTAAGTTTCCTCCATGTCTTTTCATAGCTTAATGTATAACTCTTTCTTAATGCTGCTAAGTCGCTTCAGTCGTGTCTGACTCTGCGCGACCCCATAGACGGCAGCCCACCAGGCTCCTCTGTCCCTGGGATTCTCCAGGCAAGAACATTGGAGTGAGTTGCCATTTCCTTCTCCAATGCATGAAAGTGAAAAGTGAAAGTGAGGTTGCTCAGTCATGTCCGACTCTTTGTGACCCCATGGACTGTAGCCTACTAGGCTTTTCCATCCATGGGATTTTCCAGGCAAGAGTACTGGAGTGGGATGCTATCGCCTTCTCCGAACTCTTTCTTAGTCCTGAATAATACTTCATTGTCTGGATGTATCACAGTTTATTTATCCATTCACCTACTGAAGATGAAATCTCAGTTGCTTCCAGGTTTTGGCAATTATGAATAAAGCTGTTATAAATATCTATGTGCAGGTTTTTCTGCATGCATACATTTTCAACTTTTTTTGGGTAAATACCAAAGAGCATGATTGATGGATCATTGGTAAGAGTAAGTTTAGTTTTATAAGAAACTGTCAAAACATACTCTGAAGTGGCTGTACATTTAGCATTCCCATCAGCAACGGATGAGAGTTCCTGTTGCTCCATGTCCTCACCAGCATTTTGTGTTGCCAGCTTCTGGGTTTTGGCAATTCTTTTTGTTGCTGGGAAAGATTGAAGGCAGGAAGAGAAGGGGCTGACAGAGGACGAGATGGCTGGATGGCATTACCAACTCAATGGACCTGAGTTTGAGCAAACTCCAGGAGATAGTGAAGGACAGGGAACCCTGGTGTGCTACAGTCCATGGGGGTCACAAAGAATCAGACAGGACTGAGCGCTAAACAACTGTTGCACAGTGGTATCTGTTTTATTTTGTGTTTCTCTAACGACATACACTGTTGAACGTTTTTCCTGTTTATTTGCCATCGGTGTATTCTCTGGAGAGGTGTTCTGACCTTCAAAGTTTTTTCCTATTGTTGAGTATTTTGAAATCCATTTTATGTACCAGTCTTTTATCAGCTAAGTCTTTTGAAACCACATACCAATCAGGTTTTTGTCCCCGCTACATCACTAAAACTGCTCCTGTCAAGGTCACCAGTAGTTAATTCTGGTTTTCCTTGATTCATCAGCAGCATCTGACAGTTAACTTCCTCTTTGATGGACAGTCCCGGAGGCTTCCACAACTCCTCAGTCACTGCTGGGGTTCCTCCCCTATCCCTGACCACTCCTACTCTGATTCCTTTGCTGCTTTTTCCTCATTGAAGCCTCTAAACTTTGCGTGTCTTAGGACTCAATACAATGTTTTCCATTCATACTCCTTCATTGGTGATTTCAAGCCACTTCACGGCTTAGTCAGCCATCTGTAACTATTGTGTATTGAGAGCACCTGGAGCGTCTGCATCAGCGAGGGGATTCAGGGTGGACAGCAGGGTATGAGCATGCAGGTGTAAGGGTCCATCTCGTCAGGTGTGTGTGGGCTGGGTGTTGCACAGCAGTATGTGGCGAAATGTAGGTCAGCAGACCTGGCCCACAATTAAAGGCTTCACAGTTCAAACTATTAGGACCGTTAAAACCGTTAGCAGCTTGCTGCGGCAGGAGCGGGGCCCAGGGGAAGGGAATGCGCTCATTGGTCAGAGCGCATCCTGGGGGCGTGGCCACACAGCTTAGGCACCCTCCTCGGGACCAAGCGGCCTCTAGATCAGGCGCGTGCAGGCCCTCAGAGGTGGAGGCAGGAGGGGGTTGGGCAGGGCAGGCTGGAGCGTGGGGGGTGGGGAGTCGGGGGACGGCAGGGTGGGTGGGGGGTTGTGGGACGGGGGGCGGTTCGGGGGACGGGGCGGGGGGGAGGGTGTCGGGGGACGAGGGGTCGGGGGATGGGAGGTGGGGGTGGGGGTGTTAGGATTAGGGTTAGCCCTTTCTTTCTCTGTGAGGAAAGACCACCCTTGGCTCTTCAAGGGACTTGACTTCAGCTTCCTTGGGGAGCTGTTTTCGTCAGATTCTTTGGGGACGAAGGCCTCCCGGCCTGCCTCAGAGACCAAGAAGAGTCCGCCCCCGAAGTCAGGAGGAACCGGAACCCAGGGAAACCCACTGGGATTGGTCATTGATTATTATGACAGGAAATCCCTTGGCGGGGTCTGGAAAGGACAAGGAATGATTTATGTAGTCTACGATCCCAGAGCATGTCTCCTGGCAGAAGAGACTGAAAATGAGAAAGAGCGACTGTACCAAGGTTGAGGCAGGCCTGGTGGAGGCCAGAAAGAGAGACTAGTTTTCCCTGTGGCCAAGTAGGGGCGTTTGGAGGACCCTGCAGTGCGATCTCAGGATTCTCTTAGTTGAAGATGGGGTCAGATGGGAGGGCTCTGAGCCCCTCAGGACACACCCTCTTCAGCCCAATATATTCCTCCCTGCACATAACCATGCCAAGGCCCTTCTTGTGGAAATAGTCACTTGCACTGAAACCTTTCCCTTCCTTTTCTGCTTCCTTTAATGGGATTGGGGGATGAGAGAGGGAGGGAACTCAGCCCTTGTAAGTTGTTAATATGTGCATTTCAATTTTCATTTAACTTAAAATAGCTAAGGTCCAACTAAGAATGACTACCTTTTCATTACTAGTGTTATACTAGTTATTTGTGAGGAGAGGGATTTTTGTAGATGGGATTTCTAGCCTCTGAGAATATAAAAGCATGTATACAGATAGCATGGTGACAGGTGAATGCACAGAGGACAGGTAAACTGAGACTCTTGGCACATCAAGCACCAGGTGGCCGTTAAGCACAATTGGTATAACCATGGAATTTCTTCAACCATATTTAAGAAACCTCTTAAGAGTAAGTTAGGTCTGGAACCTGGGGAGTAAGTTATTCTAAACCCCAAACAATAGGTTATATAAATTACTCTATTAGCATAAACAGAAGTAAAAAACAATAGAGGATTTATTATCTATATGTAGTTATAATAACCTTGTAAAAAACAATGACCTTGTAGTGATATGTATAAAAGTGTCTAGATTCTAAATCTACACTTTAGATGGAGGAAATTCTGCTAGTGTGGACGGAAGAAAAAAAACTCTGGCTATCAAAAAAACTCGGACATACAGACCCCATAGACTGTAGCCCATAAGGCTGCTCTGTCCATGGAATTCTCCAGGCAAAAATACTGGAGTGGGTTGCCATTTCCTACTCCTGATCTTCCCGACCCAGGAATCCAACCCAGGTCTCTCCTGCATTGCAGGCAGATTCTTTACCATCTGAGCCACTAGGGAAGCCCCAAACATGAGGATCAGGGATCCCATATTTACTTTATCTCCTTTATTAAAATATATAATAAAGTTTGTGATGATCCAGGGACTTAAATGTAATAATTGAAAACAATGTGTTTTAAATTTATGGATATTTGGAAAGTTTTGCTCCATTGTCCTAATTTAGTTCCCATTTACTCATTTAATAATATTTTGTATTATTTGCCAGCACTTATTATTTGCTAGGCACAATTTGTAGATTCTGAGGGTATGTCGCATAGAGTCGGACATGACTGAAGTGACTTAGCAGCAGCAGCAGCAGCAGCAGCAGCAGCAGTGAACAAAACAGACAAAAATTCCTATCTTGAAAGAGCTTAAAACTACATTGTGGTAGGCATGGGTGTGCATGCTGAGAGACAAAATATGATAAATTAATAAAATATATAATGTATTACGATGATAGGGTAGAAAAAAAGCAGGGAAAAGACATAGTGATGATGATGATGGTTTTGGCCTCACCACTTGGCATGCAGGATCCTAGTTCCCTGACCAGGGATCGAACCTGTGCTCCCTACAGTGGAAGCTCAGAGTCCTAACCACTGGACCACTAGGGAATTCCCATATAACGGCTTTTGTGTTTCTTTTACTGTGAACCATTGGCTCAGATGTCCTGATCATTTTCTGTAAGATTTGTAGTGTGATACAAAATTTTCTTTTTAAAAATGTTATGTAGTCAGATTTGTCAGTTTTTTTCTTCTGGACTTTTTGAGTCAAAGTTTTCCCCACTTCCAGGCTATAGAGAAATTTACGTTTCCTCCACCCCAGTGCTTTCATGGTTTCATATTTATTTTATCTCTGATTGATTTGTAATGTTTTGTAACATATGGTGAATGGACTAGATCTGATTTTTTTTTCATATATCTATTCAGTTATCCCAACTCTACTTTAAACTGTTGATCTCTCCCCAACAAATCTGAGATACTATCTTTATCATAAACATACATTTCCATTTTCAGAAAGATTTATTGCTCTGTTCTGTTCTACTGGTTTCTATTCTATCTAATCCTGTGCCAATTTATGTGATGAGATGTGAGGAAACATCTTGCGTTGTTCCTGATTTTAGTGGGAACGTTTTTAGTTTCTGACCATTAAGTGGTAATGTTAGCACAATATTGTAAATCAACTATGCCCCAATGAAAAATTTTTTTATAAGTGTGATGTTAACTTTGGGTTTGGGGGTAGATGTTTTCTATCAAGTTGAGGAAATTTCTATTTTTTTACTTTGCTGAGAGTTTTTATCATGAATGGGTGTTGGATTTTATCAAATGCTTTTTTGTATCAATATGGTTGTATACTTTTTCTTCTTTAGCCTGTTGATGTAATGAATTAGCAGTTCAGTTCAGTCTCTCAGTCGTGTCTGATTCTGTGGCCCCATGGACTGCAGTACGCCAGGTCTCCCTGTCCATCACCAACTCCTGGAGTTTACTCACACTCATGTCCATTGAGCCGGTGATGCCATCTAACCATCTCATCCTCTGTTGTCCCCTTCTCCTCCTGCTTTCAATCTTTCCCAGCATTAGGATCTTTTCAAATGCGTCAGTTCTTTGCATCAGGTGGCCAAAGTATTAGAGTTTCAGCTTCAATATCAGCCCTATAATCCTAATGGATTACATTACTTGATTTTCAAATGCTGAACTAGCCTTGCTTGCATCTCCTGTTGTGTATAATTCTTTCTATGCATGGCTGGATTCAATTTGCTAATAATTTGATGAGGACTTTGCATGTATGTTCATGAGAGACACTGGTCTATAGTCTTCTTTTTTTGTAATGTCTTTGTCTGGTTATAATATTAGCATAATGCTGGCCTCATAGAATGAGCTAGAAAGTGTCCCTTCTGCTACCTCTTGGGTGAGGTTATACAGAATAAGTATGGTTTCTTCTATAAATGAATTGGTAGAATTTACCTGTGAACCCATCTGGACAATATTTCCAGTTTTTAAAATGAATTTTCTTCAGTTTTCATATCAATGATCTAGCATCAGTTCAGTTCAGTCGCTCAGTCGTGTCCGACTCTTTGCGACCCCATGAATCGCAGCACGCCAGGCCTCCCTGTCCATCACCAACTCCCGGAGTTCACTCAGACCCAAGTCCATTGAGTCGGTGATGCCATCCAGCCAACTCATCCTGTCGTCCCCTTCTCCTCCCGCCCCCAATCCCTCCCAGCATCAGAGTCTTTTCCAATGAGTCAACTCTTTGCATGAGATGGCCAAAGTATTGGAGTTTCAGCTTCAGCATCAGTCCTTCCAATGAATACTCAGGACTGATCTCCTTTAGGATGGACTGGTTGGATCTCCTTGCAGTCCAAGGGACTCTCAAGGGTCTTCTCCAACACCACAGTTCAAAAGCATCAATTCTTCGGCACTCAGCTTTCTTCACAGTCCAACTCTCACATTCGTACATGACCACAGGAAAAACCATAGTCTTGACCAGATGGACCTTTGTTGGCAAAGTAAAAGCAAAGACATTACTTTGCCAACAAAGGTCCATCTGGCATAGAACCTATTTATCAAGAATTATTAGAATTTGAGCTAATTATTTAGCCTATCTGAATCTTCACAAGCTTTTAAGTGGGGATAACAAAATCTGCCTCACAAAATCATTAAGCTTAGATTCTGCAATGAGTCTAGTACTGTGAAAGTAGCACTACCTTTAGCCCCTTGACTCTGTGGTCTAGTGACTTAACTTTCTTGAAAAACAAATGCTTATAAACACACAAATGCGTGTAATGTTTTAGAAAGTTAGAAAACTTCAGTGTAATAAATTTCTCTAAACAAGGTTAAATTATATTAAGTGTATACCAAACTACCTGTATTTGTTCAGAACTTATGCTTCATCTTATCTAGATCTATATTGGGGATCTCATATGCGTGGGTATCATTTTCTGATGCTCTCAGTGGTAATATACAATCTGATAGATATGAATGTTCTGTGGGATCAAGGAGACAAAATTGAAAATTGGGCTTGTTTCATAAAATCCAGGCTCTATGATCATCATATGAACTGTATTATGTAGTATGTTAGATTGGCAGTGAGCGGAGTAGGAAACTGCTGTAAGAGGTGTGGGAAGACACTTTTGCCCAAAGCACTTATTCTTCAACCAGCTTCTTACTGCCCAAATTCCACAGCTTTCTTGGCATTCCAACATCCTATGGATTGAGAAGAACTAGTCTTTTGGGGAAAGGTTATAGATTAAGTTATTCATTGTATCAGGCAATGAAAGAGGGGTTTATTGGTCTTTTTCTAAAAGCAGATTATTAGTAGAGGTGGCAGAACAAGAAACGAGAAAGCAAAGGATGGAAGGCAAATTTACTTTTTTACAGGTGGCTGGGTTTGGGCTCTGGTATTTGCATGCAATTTAACTGCAAGAAAAAAAAACACAAAACCTACTTCTGGCAGATATGTAATGGGAATTTTCACCAACTGGATGAGAATATAACTGCTGAAATGCCCTCATCTACATATAACAGTCACTGTAAAGTAATCTTTGGAAAAAGTACTGTATTAACCTTTTAAATAAATGTTCCTCTCTTTTTAAAAGGAATAATCATAAGACATGAATTTTAATGTCTGGAGTATCAAAGATATGTTCAGTATTCCCTCAGGCTCCGGGTAAGTTTTCTGGTTATGTATTCTTCTACTTGAGAGGATTGATTTCATGAAAACAGGCTCCCCTTCGTATGGGTTTATAGTAATAGAGTTACCCCGTATAGCTTCTTCCCCTCACTTGTCACCACTGTAACCCGCTCATCCTGTCTTCTCCCTTTGCCTATTTTCTGATTATAAAATTAATATCAATTCAGCTATGTGTGTTAATTGAACAATGACTATCTAGCACCAGACCTAGGGACTATGAGGCCTGTGAGAGTTAGACATGGTCCAACATCTAGAAACTCTTACCTCATTTGGAGCAATTGCTATTGAAACAGCAAGGAGCAAACTCAAGACAATGTATTCAGCTGTGCCGTACAATTCATAGGTACCATGAAATTAAGAATCACTCCAACTGCTAACAGGGCTCATTGAAATATTGCTCCCTCTACCACTCCGCTGAAGTACTTAGATTGGTGTCCTCTAGCCATGCAGAAGGGCCTGTTATTGCTAGCTTGGTGGGTGTACCCCAGAAGTGGTATATATGGAAGGATTTCCAATTGTTTTTGGCATGCTTTAATCTTTGAATAGTTTTTTTCCTCCTAACACCTTCCTAAAGACAGAAAAAAACCTAAAACATTGTTCTTTTTTTTTCCTTGAAAAGAAAAAAAAGGCTTACAGTTGATACAGAGTAGGGGAAATAATATATGTTTAATTCCAGATCGTAGCTTGAAGACACAAATCCTACATGACTTCTGTAGGCTCACAGAGCTGTTTCTTTTCCAGCCCAGCTAATTATTCTCTTTGACCTAAGAACAGAGTCACAGAGAACTATTCAGCTATTTTGAGCAATGATTATGCAAACCATATTATAATATATGTGTATAGCCCATTATCTTAGCTAATCTTAGAAAATGATTCTATGAGTCAAATAATTTCTCTTCTCTGTTCTGAACAAGTAGGGTTTCTCTCTTGTATTAATATATAATGATTCCTTTGGCTTAGAATATGTACTTATATGCTATCTATTTTAAATTTAGCATTTGGAAAAGGAATGATTTGCCTGTGTGTTTTAATGAAAAGGATGTTTTCTTGGGTTATACAACAGCATTAAGTAACATAAACTGTTATTGAGATGTCTTTCAAGTAAAAACTTGAAGACTATATGTTTTGTCTATCCACTTATGTGCTATAGACTCAGTACACTGTATTCAAGTGTGATTGTATCATTATCAATATCATTATCCCCTTCAAATGTGAGATTCAGACTGGCATAGGTATCCATGGGAAGCAAGTTGGAGGTCCACAGCTAGAAGTATTTAAAACAAGCAAGGATAAGACACTAAAGTGTAAAAGGGAATAATACAGTGCTTAATGGATCTTTCTGTGTGCAAATCTGAGTTGATCATATTCTTCAGTCTGTATGAGACCTATATTAGTCTGCTTGGGTTGCCACAACAAAGTAAAATAAACTGGATGGCTTAAACAACAGAAAGTTATTTTCTCACAGTTCTGGAGATTGAAAAGTCTTAGAATTGAAAGTCCTATGCCAGCATGATTGGTTTTTGGTGAAGACTCCCTTCTTGGCTTGAGACAATTGCCTTTTTCAGTGTCCTCCTCACATGATGGAGAAAGAATGAGGGTAAGCTCTTCGGTGTCTGTTCTTATCAGGACACTAATCCCATCAGGAGGGTCCCATCCTCCTTACTTCATCTAATCCTAATTACTTCCTAAAGGCCCTATTTTCAAAACTCATCAAAATAGAGATTAGGGTTTCAACATAAATTTTGGGAGGACACACACATTCAGTCCATATCTAGGTCTATATTGTGATTGTGTATTATAGCATCTTCTCTCCCTCCAGTCCTGCTCCTTTCCTTCCCTACAGACACACATTCTAGGGGAGTTAATGTGTATCTTTCCCATTAATTTTCTACCTACTCAATTACATACTTGTTTGATAGGTATGATGTAGGCTTATAAATTACGTTAATACATGAGAGAGTTCATTACATTTTTATTTTTCTTCACTCAAAATTATGTTTCTGAGACTTATCCATGTAGTTATATGTAAATCTAGTTTATTAATTCTGACTACTGAACCAGTTATATGCATAAGCTGTATTTTATTTCTAATCTGTTCCGTTACTGATAAACAAATTCAACCTTTTAAAATGTTCTCTTAATCCCTAAAGATTTTATGACCTTTGATCTTCAAAATGGTGTTAAAGCCCATAATCTTGTTGTACAAGAAATAATGGTGTTAGTCTTTAATGTCTGAATTTCCATCTGATTGTTCCTAGGTTGTTGTAATCAAAATGTCTGGCATTCATAATTTCCTTCTTTCTTTACAGGTAGTACTGGCAGTGTGCAGGGGACTAGGAAGTCAAAAAAAAGCTAGCATTCTGGCCAGAATATTCTGAAATAATTTTGAGTCATGGTTTTCATTTGTTCAGGATTGTTTGCCTACTTGATATACTTTTATCTTCTTGCTTAATTTCAGGGCCACTAAGTCATCTAACTTGAATAACAATCAGACTGATTACTCCAATCTCAGTGATTCCCAGTTCCTTTTTGGATCCCAGTTCTGTCCAGAAAGTTCACAGACTCTGTCAACGGCCTTGGACTCTGAAGTCCACTTGAGACATCCAAAACAGTCAGAACAGAATTCTCTGGATGTGAGTTTGAATTCCAGAATTTCTCTGCACATGTTTCACAGTCATTATGGAGATAAACTGTAAAGATGACTTATTCTGCTGGATTATATTTTAGAATTGTACACCTCTAAGGATCACTGCCCTAAATAGATTTGTGTTTGACTGGTGATTCATTTGACTTGGTAGTCTGAAATGGACAACATTTATATTTGCATTTTCTTCTATTACTAAAGCAACACAGAACATTTCCAGTGCTTTGACCACTCCTAGGGAGTGCCAAATATTACATGACATTTTCTAAGGCTTGTCATATTATTGTTTGTGGATATTCAGTAATAAAAAAGAACATTAGAAAAATAGGGACAAAGTAATATAAATATTATTCTATATGGATTTTTTTTCCTAAGAAACATTAGATGCTTTGTGGATTTAGTCATTAACTCCTTGAAGAAGGAGATGAGGATACTGAGGCCTAAGTTGATGAATAAGGGCCAGAAAATGTGAAAGTAAAAGACACTCAGTTGTGTCCGACTCTTTGCAACCCCATGGACTATACAGTTCATGGAATTCTCCAGGCCAGAATAGTGGAGTGGGTAGCCATTCCCTTTCTCCAGGGGATCTTTCTAACCTAGGGATCAAACCCAGGTCTCCTGCATTGCAGGTGGATTCTTTATCAGCTGAGCCACAAGGGAAGCCCGAGGGCCAGAATCTCTTGGTTTTTTGGAGATCAGCTTGTTTTCTTTTGTGAGTCAGAAATATTTTTTTTAATTTATTTATTTTGGTCTAGAACCAGATTTAACTTTATACACAGACTTAACTGCATCAGATATACTTAATAAGAATAGGTCACTCCTGTAACTTAGTAAGGTATGCTCTGAGATAAGTATTTTAGTACAAAAATTGGTACCCAGTGATATGAAGGAGTAAGTGTACTACCTGAAAGTTTCAGAGTAAGTTTTGCTTTGGAATGCAGGAAATGGCTTACCATGTGCCATTTACATTATATGTCAAACTTATCAGCAAGTCTAGTTCATCAGCAACTGAGCAACAACAACTTGAGTTAAACTTATTAATATAAAAACTTTCACACATTATCTCAACACAGCATAATTTTCTGTTGTTCCCTTTAAACTTATACAATTGATTTTAAGCCATTTTAGCTAACATTTTAAATATCTCTGAGCTGGTAAGGCAGAAATTATACTAGTAAAAAGAGTTGCTTTTCTTTAATATAATTTTCTGGTACATATAAAATAAAAAGGAAATACTACATGCTGCATTGGATTTTAGTATTATAGTTTGCACTTAAGTGTAACTCTGCTTTGTATAGAAAATAGTGAATTCTATAAATATTTTTATGTGTGAAATGCTATGATGTTTTTCTTTTCCACTGAACAGAGTGAACCTAGTATTTTCACAAAGTACCAAACAAAACCCCAGCTGCTTGGAGGAGATACAAAAGATGGAGGCTTGTTTCCTCTTCCTTTGTCTCTTGGAAAACCAAAAGGCCTCTTGGAACAGTTTGAGGAGAAAAAGAAAAGTGCAAAAGACAAATGTGACAGGTACACAAAAACCTTTCAAGTGGATGAGACAGCTTCTCTTTTCTGAGTGAAATAGCAAATGGAATGTCAGTAGCTGAATAATTCAGTTTCAGCATGATAGTATTCTTACTTTTACAGCCCATCTAGTAATTCTCTTTATTTGCTTTCTTAGGCTGCCACAGTTTTAGTGTCTCTGAATATTAAGCTAAAGGACTTCTTAGAGAAATGTAATATTCAAGTAATGTTAGGTTTATTCTGCCTAAAATTCTGTCCTTTTTCTTCAGATCATCAGACTTAGGAAGTTAGTTAACATTTGTTTCAGGGTCAAGAATATAACACATGAATTATTAAATCACAGTTCAGGCTGATTTTCTCACTTTGAGATGTTGGTATTTTTAAAGATATAGCCTAAATTTTATACATATTCTTATTTGTTTTATATATATATAAGCAAATTTAGGACTACTACATTAATTTGTAAATAAATACGCTGCAGTCACTGAGGAGATTAACTTGTTCATTTCTCCACAGTAAGTTATTATGAGGACATCCTTAGTTATCACAGAGATTGTAACACCCAAGCAGAAACATACTTTATTCTTTCTTTAACAGTAAAGATGTGTCATGTAGCATCACCACTAATACTTCCATGTTGTTTTTGTTGTTGTTCAGTTGCTCAGTCGTGTCTGACTCTTTGTGTTCCCACAGACTGTAGCCCACCAGGTTTCTCTGTCCATGGGATTTTCCAGGCAAGATTACTGGAGTGGGTTGCCATTTCCTTCTTCAGGGGATCTTCCCGATCCAGGGAAAACTCATATCTCTGTGTCAACTGCATCAGGAGCCAGAATTTCTTAAAGAATTCTAGATTAGGAATTCTTTAAAAGATTAGGTATATTCTCCACTGTATACACTGTATACCTATATTCCTTTAGTGATAAAAGCAAAATACTCTATTTGAAGTGTTTGATTCTGCTGGTAAGTAAACACTTCCCAAATGTTGACAGATTTCTTTCCTCTAGGAATCTAGGCTCTAGGATTCATAACGATGGTACAGTACTACACATGAGCAGGCTCCTCTCATCTTACTGCTTCAAATAAATTAGTCTTAAGCTTTTTGTTCTCTGGGCTTTTGGATTATATTATTTTGTTTGGTCATAATTTCTGTCAGTAAAAAAACTTTTGGAAATATTGAGTTCTTGATATTTCCTTCTTCCCTCTCTCTTTCCCTCCCTTCCTTCATATTTTTATTTCATTTTTCATTTCCTTTGCTTTTTTTGTAGTGAAATGAGTTTATTTCTTTTCCTTTTTTTTTTTTTTTTGGCTGCATGGCTTGTGGGATGTTAATTCCCAGACCAGGGATTGAATCGAGGCCCTCAGCATTGAGAGCGTGGAGATGTAACCACTGGACCACCAAAGAATTCCCAGAAATGAGTTTCTGTTAACAATTATTTACAAGATGGCAAAAAATATAGTATTTATACAGAAAGAATACATGATAAGGACACTGAAGATCCTCTTTTCCATTCAAAAAAATTTCAAGTTTATGATATTGATTTAAACGCTAAGCAGAAATCATAATTTTCATAAATTCTGGCAAAAACAAACCCCATTTTAGATTGCTGTTTTCTGTCAATAAGTGCTTGTCAGAAATGTGATGAAGAGTGAGACATGTTTAAATGAGAGAGAGAAAGTATACCATTGTAAATCTGGAAGCAGGAAAGTGATAAGGCATGGTACAGAGTTAACATAAGAGATGTTACTAATCAATAAAACATGTATTTACATATTGTGTTTTGAAAGTACATGTTTTCCCAAATGAGTAGAAAGAGCATATGAGGTTAAAAAAAATCTCAAAAGAAGCCTTACTCATTCACATTGCATTTGTTATAACTCTTTTGATAGGAAATAAACTAGCCTGGATAAAAAGGAGGATATATTAGCCCTCTTAACAATCTGGGAAGGACAGAGAATGAAATGAAATCAGAATCTGTCTCTTTTCTGTGCTTCCCTCCCCATCTATGCTTCATTCTCTACTAGAGACCAGCTTCCTATTAACACAGAAAAATAGACTCTCACGCCTTAGTTACAATTTGAAAATCCTAGTGAAAGCTTCTGATGGATTTGTTTATTTGGTTATTGAGGGGTGAGTGAAGAGGGGGGTATGACTTGAAGTTCTCATCATAATCACTTATTGGATACAAAAAGAAACACTTCTCATTAGAGGTGGATGCTGGGCATACCAGACAATGGGATGTTCATTACCCAGATTCTTATTTTTTAATCAGTCATGTTTGAGAAAACAGATAAGTCTCATAACTAATGAATAACCTAAGGACCACAAGGAAATTATAAAATGAGCCATATTCTTTCAAGACTGGGGATCACCACAGTGAAACTTGTTCATTCACTTACTCAATAAATGCTGTGCTAGGCTCAATAGGGCACACTAGGGATCCCAAGGGGAGGAATAATGGTACCTGTCTTTGAAGTTCTCAGTCTTGTTAAGGAAACAGGTATGTGATGGATAAATTAACAAGTGAGCCAGAGTTAATAGTTATGAGCAACAGAAGTAACTATTTAAATGAAAAAGGAATTTATTAAGAGGGTATTGGAATGGCTTCTGGTTCTGAGTATGACAGAATAAGCATACAACATCCTATTGCTCCCACTGAATGCAACCAAGCCCTGATGTGTGCATGTAGCATCTGAGGACTCTGAAAAACAAACAGTAGCAGGTAGATTGAGGAAGGGAACTTGAATTTGAAGTATGATAGCCTAGCCTTAAGATTTCTGGGGTTTGGTTTTTAACCAAAAGGTAAGATGTTTGCTCTGTGACAGACACTGTTAAGAAAATGAAAAGACAAGCTACAGACTGGAAAAAATATTTGCAAACCACATTTTCAACAAAGGACTTGTATCCAGAATATATCAAGAACTCTTAAAACTCAACAGTAAGAAACAAGCAACTGAATAAAAAAATGGGAAAAAAAATTTTAGCAGACACTTTATCAAAGAAAACATATGGATGGCAAATACATGAAAAGTTTCTCAACACCATTAGCTATTTTGAAAATACAAATTAAAATCACAATGATATTACTAATGTGAGCAGATGATACTCAGTTCAGTTCAGTTGCTCAGTCGTGTCCGACTCTTTGCGACCCCATGAATCGCAGCACGCCAGGCCTCCCTGTCCATCACCAACTCCCGGAGTTCACTCAGACCCACGTCCATCGAGTCGGTGATGCCATCCAGCCATCTCATCCTCTGTCATCCCCTTTTCCTCCTGCCCCCAATCCCTCCCAGCATCAGAGTTTTTTCCAATGAGTCAACTGTTCGCATGAGGTGGCCAAAGTACTGGAGTTTCAGCTTTAGCATCATTCCTTCCAAAGAACACCCAGGGCTGATCTCCTTTAGAATGGGCTGGTTGGATCTCCTTGCAGTCCAAGGGACTCTCAAGAGATATTACTTGAGATGATATTACTACTCATCTATTAATGTGACTAAAAATAAAACAGACAAAAATTGGCAATGCTGGGCAAGAATATAGACCAAATGGAAATCTTGCTGGTGGATATGCAAAATGATACAGCCCCTTTGGAAAAGTTTGTCAATTTCTTATAAAATTAAACAACTTACTATCTGCCTCTGCAGTTCTACTCCTAGGTATATATCCTAGATAAATGAAAACTTATGTTTTCATAAAAGTCTATACAATAAAGTTTATTGTAGCCTTGTTCATAATCACCAAGAACTGGGCACAACCCAAATGTCCTTCAGTGTATGAATGGATAAACTATGGTACGTCCATACAATGGAACACTACTCAACAATGAAAAGGAGTAAACTACTGCTATACAACAACATAGATGAACCTTAAAGGCACTCAGTTCAGTTCAGCTCAGTTGCTCAGTCGTGTCTGACTCTTTGTGACCGCATGGACTGCAGCACACCAGGCTTCCCTGTCTATCACCAACTCCTGGAGCTTGCTCAAACTCATGTCCATTGAGTCGGAGATGCCATCCAACCATCTCAACCTTTGTCATCCCTTTCTCCTCCCGCCTTCAATCTTTCCCAGCATCAAGGTCTTTTCTAAGGAGTCAATTCTTCGTATCACATGGCCAAAGTGTTGGAGGTTCAGCTGCAGCATCAGTCCTTCCAATGAATATTCAGGACTGATTTCCTTGAGGGTTGGCTGCTTTGATCTCCTAGAAGTCCAAGGTGCTCTCAAGAGTGTTTCAAAGGCACTATGCTGAAAGAAGCCAGTCCAAAGACTATATACTATATGATTCAATTTATATGACATTCTGAGAAAAGCAAAACTATAGGGATGGTTATTAGGTCAGTGATTGATTACCAGGGATTAGGGGTGTGGGCTGGTCTTTACCACAATGAGACAGCCTGAAGGATTTGTTTGGGGGATACTGTCTCATATCCTGGTTGTGGTGGTTGTTAACATGAATCCTAAATTTGTGATAAAACTCACAGGACTGTGTACACATACATATACAAATTTCCTATGTTAATTTAAATTTTTTAAAGTGTTAAACATTATTGAAAGATATTAAGTGGTTCATTTTATTAGGATTATGTTCAACTGCACTGACATATGTACTCTCATTCTTGTAATAATAATAGAAGTATTTAAAAGATGCTTATTTTTCTTTAATGCAAAAAATCATCCTGAAGTGTGTGGTCCAGGGCTAGAATGGTAGCTCCATGGACCTCATGGCTCCTTCTAGCAGTGTGAATCTAGCAGATCCCTAAAGTATGATTCTTCCCAGTCCTCACAGTGCTTGGAGCTTTTATATCAGATTTCCAGACAGTTGATGGATGAAGGAAGGAAGAAGAGCATTTTCTGTTCCCTTTAGGATTTCGTTTTTCTTGGTCATGACATGTGGCTTGCAAGATCTTAGCTCCTCAACCAGGGATTGAACTTGGGCCAACGGCAGTGAAGGCATGGAGTCATAACCACTGGATTGCCAAGGAATTCCCGAGGATAGAATGTCATCAACCTAGGTGTCAGGGCATGGCAGGTGAAGATTAGGAATCCAGTTTGCAAGGAAGAAAATGAGGCCAGTTTAAGTTTCTGCCATAGTCATACAATTGCCAACAACTACCTACCATGGACAACTTTCCAAACAAAGTCTCAAAATCAGTCCCGTGCAGATTCTGCTGCCTACTAGCCTCTGCCCAGAGTGCACTGGACCCTTCCCTCCACTGTCGTCAGGGTAGTCCCCTTTCATCAGTCCCATGGAGCTCCATCTTTCTACTACGATAGCTACAGCCACCAGAGAAAGAGGTCACAGTATTTTTATCCTGACTCCCAATCTGACAAGGTGTATGTGAAGGGAGAGCCCAAGTTCAGGAAAAGCTCAGAAAGCAAGCCCTGGCACTCTCAGCCTCAAGAGGAGGAAAGGGACTATGCTTCTTCCCAAGATCCCTAATCTGAGGAACTCCTCAAACAGTAAAGAGGATCAGATGGAGAACAACCTAAAATAAAGAATCTAGACTTTTCACTCTTAAGTACAAATTTGTAAATGCTGTAGTAGAGGTTTCATCCAAATGCTTTGGGAGCCCTGAGGACAGGCTTCCAGTTCTGACTGGGGGCGTGAGGAAAAACTCCATCCAAGGGAGCACATCTAAACTGAGTAGGAGTTTTGGGCAGAGATCTTGGGTCTGTCAGATTCTCAAGTCTGCCTCTGAATCAGCTTACTCTGTGAACCACCATTAACACTGTTTTATATTACTCTGCTCTATTTTTGTATACTTTCAAAAATAAAAATGGAATTGTTTCCTATGGATTATTTTCAATCTGTTTTTTAATAATATTGAATGGTTATATTTCTGTTTCATCTATAAAATCATTTCGGTGGATCATTTAGAGGGTTAGGTTTCAAATGTTTAATACATATGAGAAATGTCAAGAATATACAGTGAGGTAATGATAATCTTTCAATGAATGATGCTGGGAAAACTGAATCCCTATGCAAAACAATGGAAAAGGATCTTTATCTTATACCATTCACAAATATCAACTCAAAATGGATTAAAGACGTAAATGTGAGACTTGAAACCACAGAACACCTAGAAGAAAACACAGGGAAAAACATTCTTGGCATTGGCCTTGGCAATGATGTCTTGGATATTACACAGGTAACAAAAGCAAGAATAGACAAATGAAATGACATCCAAGTACAGGCATCCCTCAGTATCCACAGAAGACTGGTTTCAGGAGCCCCTGCAGATACCAAAATCCAATGATGCTCAAGTCCCATAGTCGGCCCTCTATATCTTCAATTTTGAATGCATAGATTTAACCAATTGAAGATGGAAATTTCTGTCCATGTTTGGCTGAATCTTAAGATGCGAAACCCTGGAACGTAAAGGGCCAACTCTATTGAATGAAAAATCAGCATATAAGTGGACCCATGCATTTCAAACTTATGTTGTATAAGGGTCAACTGTAAAAAGTTTCTGCACAGCAAATGAAATCGTCAACACAGTGAAAAGGCAACCTATGGGATAGAATATACTTGCAAACCATATATCTGATAAAGGGTTAATATAAAACATTAAAGGAATACCTACAACCCAGTCGCAAAAACAAACAAAATAAACCCGAAATATCCTGATTAAAAGATGAGCGAAGGAATTGAATGGACAGTTCTCCAAAGAAGACATTCAAATGGCCATCAGTTATATGAAAAGATGCTCAGCTTCACTAATTATCAGGGGAATGCTAATCAAAACCACAATTAGATATCATCTCACACCTATCAGAATGAGTATCATTTAAATAATTAATAACAACTGTTGGCAAGTTTATAGAGAAAAGGGAACCCTTATACACTGTTGATGGGTGTGAAAACTGGTGCAGCTACTTTATTTAATTTTTTTGCCACATCATAAGGCTTGGGGCATCTCAGTTCCTCGAGGTCAAACCTGCGCCCTCGTCAGTAAAAGCTCAGAGTCTTAACCACTGGACCTCCAGGGAATTCCCTAGTGCAGCCATTTTAGAAAACAGTATAGAAGCTTCAGAAAACATTAAAAACAGAACTACCACATGATCCAGCAATTCCACTTCCAAGTATATACCCAAAGGAACTGAAATCAGGATCTTGAAGAGATATCTGCACTCTCATGTTCATCACAGCATTATTTAAAATAGCCAAGAATGGAACTAACCTAAATATCTATCAGTGGATAAATGGGAAAGAAAAAATGGTATATACATACAGTGAAATATTCTTTAGCCTTAAAAAAGAAGGAAATCCTGTCACTTGTAACAACATGAATGAACCTGGAAGACATTATGATAAATGAAATAAACCAGACAAAGCAGGAAAAATACTAATTATATGCTACCACTTAATATGAGGAGTATGAAATAGTCAAATTCACAGAAGCAGAGAGTCGAATGATGGTTGTCAGTGGGGAAGGTGTGGGGGAAACAGGAAGTATTACTCAAAGGGTACAAAACTTCAGTCTATACAAGATGAATAAATTCTAGAGAACTACTTATACAGCATAGTGTTTTTAGTTAACAATACTCCTATATTTTAAAATTTGTTTAGAGGGTGGATCTTTGTTAAGTATTCTTATCACTAATAATAATAAAGAGGGTAGAAGGAAACTTTCTGAGGTGGTATACTTATCTCCAAACTTGTATATGTCAAATATGTACAGCTTTTTGTGTGTTAATCACACCTCAATGAACTAATTAAAAAAAACTGAGTACTGACCACTCAGAAGAGATGATGACTACAAGCAACTGGCACAGCTGTCACTGTACAAGACTAGGAGTTCTTTTTGTTCAAAATTTCTAAAGCATTGCTCCACTACCTTATAGATTTCTGGGTGCTTTTAAGAGGCCTGCTGCCATGCAGATTCCTGAGCCTGTATATATCACTTGCTTTTTTAAATTTCTGCAAACTTTTAGGACCTTCTCATTATCCTTAGAGTTCCGAAATTTTATAGCACAATGGTTTGATGTGGCTCATCATAAGCTCTTGGCATGGAGGAATTCCTTTTGCCCTGCAAACTTGTGTCTTTTGGTTCTGGGAATTTTTCTTTTATCATACCTTGGGAAACCTCCTATTTTCACTCTTCTTACTGTCTGGATCTCCAATTTTGGTCAAGCATTGAATCTCCTGCATTGATTCTCTAATTTTTTAAAAAATATTTTCTTGTTTTTCATCTGTCTTTTTTCTGTTTTCTATTACATTTCCATACTATATCATCTGGTTAATTCTATTTGTTTAATTTCTGCTATTTTAATTTATAAGTACCTTTTCTTATTCTTATTATCTGCTTTTATAATTTAATATCATTCTGTTCTTATCCTTAGTTCACTAAATTTTTCATTTTAGATTTTTATTGTTTTCAGGTCATGTCTTAATCTTATTCATAAAACTGTATGGTTTGTAGGACTCTGAAATGGTTCTATCAAATTCCTCTTTTAAAGTCAGTCTTATGGAGCATCCATAAGACTGTGGCATGAAGAGCTGTCCTATTGGGGTTCAAAAATTGATATATATATTGTATAAAGAAACAAAAATCTGTAAAAATTTTTAATGATGAGCCTTGTCTGATTTTTTTCAAAAGTGGGATATTTGAGGAATAACTATGATAATTTATTTTTCATTAAAAATCAATATCATTCCCAGAATTATCTCCATTCTTACAGACAAAATAATAGTCATTAGACTAACATATGTCCAGGAATTTTTGACTATCCATAGGAAGTCACTATCCTCTGAAGCCATGTTGCCATAAAAATGAAAGCTGGTGTGTTCTACTATAGAAACCACTTGAATTGCTAAAATTCAACCTCATTTAAGATCCATATAGAGTAAATTTTAAAAAACAGAATAAAGTTTTGTTTCACTTTGGAAATGATCACAAAAAGTCAGTGTTCCCCTTTTCTAATCTGGGCACTAAGATTTCTCAGGGTTGTCTTCAGCTCTGATCAACCACTGTTTTGATGCTGCACTGGTAGAATCCTGCTATGTTCATGGAATCAATTTTGTTATCTACTGTTTAAATATTTCGCAAAGGTTCACTTTCTTTTTTTCTCTCCTATTTTAGTGAGACTTTATACAACTTCATTTCCCATATCAAAGAAAGCATTCACAAGGTAAGTATGCCACATTTCAAGGTGTTAGAACATCTTACATTTTAAGAAGTTTAATAATTGGTTTTTGTTCATATATAATAGCAGTATTTTAACTACTCTTTTTTTTATCATTAAGTGACAGTTTGCCAAGTTAGTAAAACGAGGCAACAGTCTGTGAATTGCTTCCTAATTGGGGTTTCTTAGTTACAGACATCAGTGGAAGAGTCTGAGGAACACCTCAGTTCCAGAAGTCAGTCTATTTTGGATTCTTTGGAAACTGTGGCCAAGACAGGTGAGTGTCTCGTGTTTGAGGTTATCGGCAGGGGGCACTGGCGAGCAATGAATGTGAACTTGCTGACTCTAGTCAGGTTTCTGCCAGTCCTGAGGTTCCACAGGGTGTTTCAGATGAGAGAATGGGTACATAAGATGAGCCCTGAAGAGATGTGGAGCTGAACTGGGTAGCAGGCCCCAGCCCTGTATGGGAATGCCTGGTCCCTCCATGCCTTTTTTGAAGCACCAATCCCCCACCCAGTAACCCAGCTGCTTCAAGGCAGCTGGTTCTGCCAGATTTCTAATCTCACCACCTGAAGTGAATCAATGGCATCCCTGAGTCTCAAATGAACTGCTGGCTGTGTTGTCTATAAAGGCTCCCTTGCTCTCTTAGGGCTTAGAAATAAAGATACCACTCCTTCAGGAGTCAGAAACACTCCAGTCACCTACTGTTCGGCTTGCTGCCTTCACTTCAATGACAGCTGTTTTGTAGTGAATCACAGCATCTTTCTCAATTTCAGTTACAGTCTGTGGTCTGTAAAGTCCTCTGTTCGGTCAATTAGTGATTTACGTTTAGGTGAAACCATGGTTCAGGCCCTTATTCATCAGAAGGGAGCCATGACACAGCTCTCCTTAGATGAACACTTCCCCTGGAACCAACAGCTTTTCAGCTCAACAGCAAGCTGATGACTGCATCTGCACTTGTTTGCATTTGTCTCTGTGTTTATTTTTTTTTACTTTAAACAAATTGAAGTCAACTTATTCAAATGCCAAGGGATGGATTGCTCATGATTTACAAAAATTAATGCCTTTGTGTAACTTTGAAATTAATCCCCATCTGTCTGCAGCAAAGAAGCACTGTACTGTCTGCTGGCTTCCAACCTGAGTATCCCACACACAGGGCCACTGTGCATTTGCTTAGAAACCAGTTCTGGAAGCCCAGGACTGTTACCCTCACAAGAAGATGCAAGACAAAGAGCAGAACGAAAAAGGTGGCTTCCGGTGTTTAACATGATAAAATAGCTCATTGTAAGTGCCAAAAGGCAGGCACTCTTTTTACTCCTCACATTTAAAACTGGGTGAAATATTGATATAAAAAGGAGGACTGCAGCAGAGTCCAGAACAGGGGATGGAAGTGCTCAAGGCCACAGCACAGGGTCAAGGCAGAGAGAGGAGAACTGAGTCTGCAAAGGGAGACATAGGCATGCCTCGGTAGGCATAGGGATCCTGAGGCATAGGGATGCTGATTCTTCCCTCCTGACAGTTCCTTAACTTTCAGAGCTTACGACTGACCAGGCAAACGGTAAAACACTGTGGCATTACATTAATTAAAAGCCAGGTCATTCTTAAAAATAGGCACGCAAGTAGCTTGTCCAGAGCCATTCCCTTTCTTGGTAGGCAGTCACTGAGAGGAACCAGGTAAATCTGCTGTCAAATGGCTAGGCCCAGTCCAGCTAGCCTAGAGCACCGAAGCTGCCAGTCAGTGCATTCTGCAGGCTTTCAGTAGGCATTCACTGTGTTTGGAAGGGGGCAGATACTATGTGAAAGCACTCTCTTGGTTTATTATGTAATTCACAGAATGAGGTCATAACGTCTTTCCCCAGTCACACTCTGCCTGTACAACCAGAAGGATCACTCAAAGCCATCTAATCTAACTCCCCTTCTTCTTCAGTTGAGGACACCAAGAACCAGACGAACAGAATGAATTGCCAAGGCCATCCATCCACAATCCACTTTACCTTGGCTTTAGGTGGGGTAATTAGTACACAGCAGTACTTTCACCTAAGATGTATAAATTCTATTGAAAAGTATGGTCATCAGGAGAATAAAAAGGAGAGGCCACTATCAAAATCAGAAAATACCTCTTTTGGAAAATAGGTAACTCCATACATCAAAATTCATTCCACAGGAATCAACATACTGTGTGGTGATTAAATCATAAATAGAACTATAAGAAGCATGAGCAACATTTTTATAATTTTAGAGTGAGAAATGCCTTTCTGAGCAAGGCACAAGAAGAATGAAAGCCATCTATATGAACCATGTTGGAATGGAAATATTTATTAATTGATAAATGAAGGTAGCAAGGTGCTTATGTTCACATGGCTTGCTCCAGGACACATCATATGGCCGAGAGAGATCAGTCAGTGAAAACTGGGAAGGGTACCCTATAAAAAGGGAGGACTGAGCAAACTCCTCTTATACATGGAGCCTTCCAGACCTTTACTCAGGTGGCTTTCATTAGCACAGCAGGGAGAGCAAAACTATAAAGGGAAATCACTGGCCATCAGTGGAAAAGCATCAGCATACAACCTCATCTCAATGGAGCCCTTGTTGAATCTCTAAAATAGAAATAAAATTTTTTTTGAGAATGGCAACAAGGTGGTGGGGAGTAGAAGGACCTTCAGTTCACCTCCTCTTACAAGCATGCCAAAATCACAAGTAACTGCTGAACAACCATCAATAAAAAAGACTGGAATCTACCCAAAAAGGGGGGTCAAATTCAAAGCCATAAAGAAGAAACCATGAGATGGTAGGAGTGGCACACTCACAATATGATCAAATCCCATCCCACCCAGGTGGGCCCACAGTCGAGAATCATTGTATTGCAGATGTTCTCCATACGGGCGAGAGCTCTGAGCCCTGTGCCAGGCTCCCCGGCCCGGGAGTCCGGCATCGGGAGGAAGTGCTCCCAGAGCATTTGGCTTTGAAGGGCAGGGGGACTTGACTGCAGGAGCCCCTCAGGACTGGACAAACAGAGACTCCATGCTGGGAGGGCAAAAGCAGCGACTCCATAGCAGCGACTACCTGCTGGTCTCAGAGGGTTTCCTGGAGAGGTGAGGGCAAGGGTGGTGGGGGGCACTTAGCAGGGTCCTGCATGAACTCTGGCTGGAGGCAGACATTCCCGGTCCCTGGTACCAAGACCTGGCCCCACCAACAGCCTGCAAACTCCAGTGCTGGGACGCTCAGACCCCACAGAATCATCTTGACAAGAAAACAGAGGGCTTCCCTGGTGGTCCAGTGGTTAACAACCCGCCTGCCAATGCAAAGGACACAGGTTCAATCCCTGGTCTGGGAAGACCCCACATGCCAAGGGGCAACTACACCTGTGCACAACTACTGAAGCCAGTACACCACGCACTGAAAGCCTGTGCTCTGCAACGAGGAAACCGTTCTCACTGCTCTGCAACCGCAGTGAGAAGCTGTGCACCCCAAGAGAGTAGCCCCCAGCCCATTGTAACTAGAGAAAGCCTCGAGGCAAGGAAGACCTAGTGCAGCCCCCAAATAACCAAATAATAAATACAATTATCTTAAAAGAAAATAGAAATACTGGCAGTATGCTGGCAGTGCACTCAGGGGTCCTGCGGATCTGTCTCTTTCTTCAGCAGTGTTTGGATGGAACAGACCCAGGGATGCCCTTTGCTCTCACCTCTGACCACCCTCCAACTTTTTTCCACTCACAGCTTTCGAGTCAGCCACTCAGCTATCCTCGGCCACCAGGCCCAGCCAAAACCATTTTTTGAGATTAACTCCTTATTACCCATCAACCATGTGAGCTCCCAGATTTGTCACAATTATTTCATCAAGGTGGAGGCCGCTGTCGACCGCCTGGTCAACAGGCGTCTGCAGACCTCGTCTCCTACCTCTTTCTAGAGGGTGTGGGCCACTTTTTCCCCGCTTACTGGCTGAGCAGAAGCACCAGGGCGTTAGCGTCTCTGGAAAATGCAAAATCAGTGTGGTGGCCGCTCCCTGTTCCAGGACGCGCTGAAGCCATCTCAAGAGAAGTGGGTAAGGCCCATGACGCTTATGGAGACGGCTGTGTTCATGGAGAGGAACCGGAACCAGGCGTGTGTCGACCTGCGCACCCCGGGCTCCGCCCGTGCAGAACCCGCCTGTGGCTTCCGGGAGAGCGGCTTCCTGGTGAAGCTCATCAAGAAGATGGCGACCACCTGATTAACTTCTGTGGGCCGGCTGGTCCCCAGGCAGGGCTGGGCGAGTATCTCTTTGGTAGGCTCACCTTCAAGTCTCCCAAGCACAGTGGCCTTTGAGGAGCCCCCCTGGTTTCTGCGCTTTTACCTGAAGCCCCTCTCTGCAGCCACAAGGCAGCTTTTTAACCACCCTGGAGCCCTCTCCCAAGCCTTGGACCAAGTGTAAACAGGAAAACTTTTGGAAGAAAGAGATTGTCCAGAGTATGGAAGTGGACTTTAAATGGCATATTTTTCTAAAAAGCTAAAAATACCTGTTTATAACCAAGGCAGAAATGAAACGAGTCCTCTTCTCCGGAAGACACACACACACACACACACACACAGGATCTATAACCTACAC